>NC_081559.1:70930809-71254541 GCF_022355385.1 Mustela nigripes
AGGCCTCGAGGCTGCTGGCCCCTCACTGTCCAGCGCGGGGTTGCGGGCGCTCACAGCAGCCAGGGCTTCCGGGAGCCCTGCGTCTTTGTGTGCGAGGCTTCCCCAGGGGCTCAGCGTCGGGTAAGGCCTCACAATGGCACCGCTGGGCCTGCGCCTGGCGCTGAGGAACGGCTGGGCCCACTTTGAGCCTTGGTCTCTGGGAGGTGTACCTCGTTTGCTGCTCCAGGAAAGGAAGTGGCTCTTTTGCTCAGGCCTTGACCAGCTCTTTTTTATTTTATTTTATTTTTTTCTTACAGAGACCCCTGAAGTGTGACGTGGGGGGTGAGGGGGGGCAGGGAGGTTGTGGGAGATCCCCCTGAGGCTTGAAGAAAGGGCTCAGAGTCAACAACAGGCCCATGGATGGGGGTAACAGCCCTTTGGGAGCCCCCGGTTGTTCTGTCCAGGCAATCAAACGTGAATTAAAGCATGGTGGAGAGGAGGCTGCCCAGAGGGCCCACTGCTGACTGGGAGGTGTGGGTGGGGAAAGAGATTTAGGCAGGAGAGCTTGCCCTGGCTTCCAGGAGAATCTCAGGATCCAGCCTGGAGTGGAATAAAGAGACCCAACTGAGCTAGCGGGGTGTGGGGCAGTTGCAGAGGAAATGTCTGAAGAGTAGTCCTGGCCCCTGGAAAGGTGGTAAGAAAGGGCGATTAAGTAAATGTTCAGCCTCCTGGCTTTCAGACCTCGGCCTCATCCAGGGACCTGACAGAGAAAAATCCGCCTCTGATGAATCATTAAGTTAACCATCCATTTGTACCATTTCTTTGTACAGGCTTTCAAATGAGAGAGAGAGAGAGAGAGAGAGAGAGAGAATATAGAGTGAGTACTTTCCCCCTGGTGCAGCCCCAGGCCTAGTCCCTATCACAGACACATCAGCCAAATTGGTTTCCTAGGCCCTAGAGGCTGCTAACCTTGCTGAACAGGATTTTTCGAATTTCTCTCAGTAAGGAGTATTAAAAGATAGTGATTACCTACCCTAGCTATTCATTTCTCCCTCCCCCATTCTGTACCAGCCAACCCACCCCTGAGTGAAGCGCTTCTCCTCAGCCATAAGTCTTGGGAGCTTAGGCTCTCCATCTGCTGAGGTTTTTCATTAGGGAGGGTGAAGAGGATATGTGTGGGTGTATGTTTGAATAACAAAGAAGAAACCCAACATCCTAATGAAAAGTGTTTCTCGCTTGACCTGGAGGAGCCAGAAGCTTGTTTACGCTGTCAGTACTCAAGGAACAGTCACGAGCCTGTTTGGCTTTATGCTCAGAATTCATTGCAACTTTCTCTTAAAGAATTGGTTAATCCCAGTTACAGATCCAGGAAGGTCCTCTTCATCTGGGTGTTCTTGGCATGAATTTGGTCCTTCTTTCAGAAACTGTAAGAAAAAAAATGTAGGACGAACAGAACTTTGTGAGTATTAAATAAAAATACAAAGAGGGGCAGAAGGCCTCAGTCCCACAGGCCTATAGCCTTACCACTTCGGGGCACTGCAACTTCCCAGAGAGGACAGAGCTATGGCCTGGGTGAACAGACTTAGCCCTAGACACTCCGGGCACAGAGAGCTAAGACTGAGTCGCCAGCCATACCCTCCGCAGCTATGAGGACTCGCTCACTTAGATTTCTCTTGCAGAGAGCCTGGATGGAGAGAAAAAAAGGCGAGGTAGTTGAATCCTCTGTACTCACCGCATTGGTGGTGCTGGAGGTGAAGATCATCACAGAGGGTGAAATCTTAGTTTTCATTGTTCCCTTGTCTCTGGTCCAGCTACAAATGCCCTTATCTTTGGGGCTCAAATTTGGTTCCAAATGGATTATATACTCCTGGCCTACAGCCCATGCCTGAACACTTCCCTCAGATCCCATAACCACTTGGCAAGTTGGAATAGTACAAAGGTAATTCAAGGACCCGCTTTCAAGCCAGGTCTAGCCTGAAGCATGGTGAACAAAAGGTTTCCCCACATGAAGGAAGAGGAAATGTAAATGGATGCCCAATCATTTGCAGTAGCAGAAGCAGGTGAAATGTCCCTAATGGTTTTGTTTTTATTTTAAGATTTTATTTATTAATTTGAGGGAGGGAGCACAGAGGGGGAATGAGAGAGAGAGAAGCAGACTTCCCACTAAGCAGAGGGCTTAATGTGGGGCTCAATCCCATGACCTGAGCTGAAGGCAGATGCCCAACTGCCTGAGCCACCCAGGGGCCCCAAAAGATCTCTATTGGTGGCAAAATATCTGGACTGGTTCCGATAGCTAGTCTGGATCATTTTTATGGAAGAGTAATATCTGGAAAATAATGAAAATAGGATTTTAACATTAGTAAGAGCCCAAGGAGGAGACTTTAATTTAAATCAGGATTCATGGAGAACCCTGGTGGAATAGATGAAATGTCTTTATTGGGAAAGCAGGCCTAAAACCAGGCCAAGAGGACCTGTTGCTGACTTCTGAGGAGAGGGGAAGAAGGCCCTTTGATGGCTCCATTGTTCCAAGCTCTGCCCTACAAATACCACATGCCTCTCCGCCTCCTCCGCAAGGGCAAAGCGGGAAACTGGGTCGGCTGAGCGGAGCTCGAGGTAGTGGCGGAGCTGGCTCCAACCTCCCTCAGCCTCTCTGCTGCCCCTTGGGGCAGCGACGCCGCGCCATTCCTGTCGCAGGCACAGAACACACAAAGGAAGCCCCCACCCGTCCTCAGACGTGGGGACACTCTGGGGAGGAGGCTGGCTTGGACCCCGAGTCTGAGCACCTCCCTCCCCTGCGGGGAACAATAGCCGCCTCCTCCCCCGGGCTGCCGGGCGGTCGCGCTGCACAAAGGCCGTCTCGGGGCCGCGCCACCATGTGACGCGCGCGCTCGCTCCGCGGTCCCCGGGCCCGCGGCAGGGCGCAGTCAGCAGAGCGCGGGAGCCGCGGGGCCGCGGCCAGGCTGCCGAAATCCACCTGGCACGCTTTCGGAGAGACAAACGGTGAGTTAATCACCCAACAGGCTGGCGGCCGCGTCCCCTCTCGCCAGCGAGGCGGCCTTGGGAGGGGGCTGGGGAGGAGGATTTCTCTGTGTGTGTCGCGGGTTGGGGAGGGGGTGGCGGGAGAGGTTAGTCCTATTAAGAATTCATCAATCACCCGGTGTGCACTTTTCGCTCGACAGCGGTTCCTCCTACTTCAGAGCAAGTCCGGGCCAGCTGGGAGCCGACCAGAAACCGCAAGCAGAGGAGACGCAGGCACGCGGGGTGAGCGCTCACGGAGGGTGCGAACCGCCGCCCCACGCTCGGCGGTGCAGGGCCGGTCACCTCCTCGCTCCGGGTCCCTCCTGCCGCCTGCCGGCCCGCCCTCGGACCACTTGCGGCCCGCGGCCCTTCCAAGAGGCCGGCAGCGCCAGTCCCAGACGCACCGTGACTCGGTATTCACCACCCCCCCCACCCCGACATCTCCTGCTTCCTTCCTCCCCAGTCACCCTCAACGCCTCTCTACGCCTAGAAACCGGCAACTCCATCTCTCCCAAGGCGGAACAAGAAAAATCCCACTGGGTCAGAAGGGTTTTGCAGACACTAAGAATTTAAAAAAGATTCCCGAGGGACTAGACTTCAGGGAAGAGACGGAGCTAGTTTCGTTCTCTTATTTACCTTCAGGAGTAATTTGTGTGGGAGGAAGCAGGGTAACACCCGGGTTGAACTTGGAACTAGAATGCCATATAAAGAGAACAATAAAAATACACTTAAAATACCAACCACAATGATATGCCTCTCCTCTCTTTTCTGGTGTGAAGGAAGGACTGAACTATCTTACATCAGCTCTTTTGGGGTTCATTTTAGAAATACCATAAAGGAACAGAATAAGGGATAGATTGAAAACGGTGCGCGGGTGGGGGGGGCGGGGGTCATTAGCATCAGAGCTATTCAGAGGGAGGGCTTGGGTAAGTGGGTGGTGAAGCATTCCTATAGGCCTTCTTGAGTGGTACTTGTACTTCTCTTGTAAAATCTAAGAAGTTCCAGGCTACCCCCACCCCGTTTACTCTTTTTCTGAGTGACATCAGCTGAGAAGTTTCTGGAGTTCCTTAAGTGTTGCCTCAGCCTATAGGAAAGAGCCCCTGAAAGATAGAAAATCCCAGTTCCCCCCTGCACTCTTCTCTTTTTGCACCCTCTTGGGTGGAAATTAACTTGCTTTGGAGAGGTGTTCTACTATCGTTTTGCTTTAGATAAAACCTGAAGCATTAAGCCTTGCACAGTGTTCTGAACTCATTAAGCAACTGAAATACTGGTCTTGTTGTCCTTGGCTCAGAGTGTCTCCCTCTCTCCTTGCCTTTCAGCAAGACCTACTGAACAGTTCCTGTGGGTATTGTGTCGGGCTTGAGATATAAAAAGTAGTCACTAATAGTGTGCACCTTTTCATTTACTAGGGGAGGAAAAGAATGCTGAAACTGTGTGACAGATGCTCTAACACAGGTGTGGCCAAGATGCTCCTGGAATAAAGAGAATGGGCCACTAACACCACTGTTGTGTCAAAAATAAAGGGGGGGGGGCTTCTCAGAGGAAATGAATTTGGGTTCTTAGAGTTTCTTAGGAAGGAAGGAGGGACATACCAGGCAGAGAGACCAGCACACGCAAAACAAGAAGGGAAGAAAGAGCAAAGTCTGGCCCTAGAACAAGAACAGTACCTTGGAGTAGAACATCTGGCTGGAAAAAGAGGTTGTACGGAGTTCATGGAAAGGAGTCTGGACCTCATCTGTAGGCAGTGGGAAGCCACTGAAGGTTTTAAGCTGGGATGTGAGGTTGTAAATTTTGAAAGACTGCTCTTTGGGAAACTATCTGACTGGAGAAAGCAGAGATAGGAGACAAGAAGGAAAAAAAGGAGGTTGCAATAATCTAGCATAGAGAGGAACTAAGGAAATGACAATGAAGAGGAAAGACATTTAGGAGGACAAATTCACAGGACTTGGTGATAACTGGATGAGTGAAAGAGAAGTTACAAATGTTAATCCCTAGGTTTCTGTTTAGAGGGCCTGAGTGAGTACTCAGGTCATTCACCAAAATGAATACAGGAGGAGAAGAGAAGACTTTGCAGAGGAAACGAAAGAGTTCAGTTTTAGGTCTACATTGTGTTTTCTGTTTTGCTAACTGATACACTGTATGACCCTAAACAATTCACTTAATCTTTCTGGCTTTCAGTTTCATCACCAATATAGCAGTCAACAGATATCTACCTCAGAAGTTTATCGTGTGTGTGTATGTGTGTGTGTGTGTGTGTGTGTGTGTGTGTGTGTGTGCACACATCCACTTTGGGTATTACCTTCACCAGGTCCAAGGGAGTGTCATATGCAAAGCTAAAACCTAAGGAAAACATCCTCTTACCCACACCATGCTAATCAATACTTAGATCCTGGGTGGCTAGTGAGAAATATGTCTCAGGAAAATTACAAACAACACCCTCCTGCTTCCCAGATATTGAATCCAAGCTAATGCTTAGGACTAGGTCAGATCATATTGCTAATCAGAGCTCCTCTGCTTCCGGAGGGTACTCTCCAGGGACACGTGCAGAAATGTGGTCCTGGTATCAGACCACTAAAGAGGAGGCCTCTTAGCAGATGTCGGAAAGCTTTTTTATATCATGTGTCTTTCACAGAATACTTGAAGCCACCCACTCTCTTTGAACCTCTTTAGGCTTCCTTGTGACACAGTGCAGTGTAGGAAAGGGTGTTGGAACATCTGACCTTGACCATTTACATTGGGTGTGATGACAACAAGTAGTTTATCTTTTCTGTGTCAATATTACCATTTGCAAAATAGAATTATGAAAGGATCAAACAAGATAAGGAAGAATGGCATTTTTGGAGATGCTCTAAGGGTAAGTAAGAGGCACTATGTTTTACTTATTGGACTGGCAAAAAATAAAAAATTTTACTACCCCACTTATGTGGCAAGGGTATGGGGTAACAGGAATTCTCTTATGTTGCTAGTAGAAGGGTAAACTGATTCACTTCTAAGGAGAGCAATTTGGCTTTTTGTATCAAAATCGCTGGTGCACATACTTCTGATTAAGTTATTTCATGTCTGGGAATTTATCTAATAGGTCAAAAATTTGAACATGTGTTTATAATAGCAAGAGGCTGAAAATAAGCAAGAACTTTTCTATCCCCATTAATAGGGGATTAGTTAAATAAATTATTATAGGTATGTAGAGTAGAACAGCATGAAATTGTAAAAACAAACCAGAAAGTTCTGTATGCAAGTATATGAAATGATCTTCAAGATACAATAGGGGAGGGCACCTGGGTGAGCTGAGCATCTGCCTTCAGCTCAGGTCATGATCCCAGGGTCCTGGGATCAAGTCCCACATCAGGGCCCTTGTGCAATGGGGGGCCTGCTTCTCCTTCTGCCTGTGCTCTCCCCTGCTTGTGCTAGCGCTCTCTCTCTTTCTCTGACAAATAAATAAAATCTTTTATTTTTTTTTAAAGATTTTATTTATTTATTTGACAGAGAGAGATCACAAGTAGGCAGAGAGGCAGGCAGAGAGAGAGGAAGGGAAGCAGGCTCTCTGCTGAGCAGAGAGCCCGATGCGGGACTCGATCCCAGGACCCTGAGATCATGACCTTAGCCGAAGGCAGCGGCTTAACCCACTGAGCCACCCAGGCACCCCAAATAAATAAAATCTTTAAAAAAAATTTATTTACTTCACAGAGAGAGAGCATACAAGTAGGGGGAGTGGCAGGCAGAGGGAGACAGAGGGAGAGGTAGAAGCAGGCTCTCTGCCGAGTGGGGAGCCCAATGTAGGGCTCAATCCTAAGGCAGACACATAACTGACTGAGCCACTCAAGTCCCCCTAAATAAGTAAAATCTTAAAAAAAAAATACAATGGGGATAAAGCATGGGCCAAAAGAGTCATCTAATATGCTATCATTTATGCAAAAAATGTGGGGAATTTATAGATAGATGATGTATAAAGTATTTCTGGAAAGACATACAAGAAACCAATTACTGGTGTTTATGTGAAGGGGAACTAGGTGGCTGAGGACAGGATAGGAGAAAGATTTTCACTGCATACCACTGTGTACCCTTTGAATCCTGAACCAGGTAAATTTAAATTTATTATCTATTTAAAAAATAAGGGAGAAAAAAAAAAAGATTAGTATGACTGTAACTGACCTGGGTGCACCTGTGTGTGTTCACACACATCCTATATCTGAACTGTCCAGCTACATTAACCCAAGGACACTTCTTGTTTGCTCCCCCAGGTGTCAAGCTTAGCAGGAGAAGAGGGGATCCTTTACCCTTGCTTGGTGGACGGGGTGGGGAGCCAGATCCTCTCTGCCTTCTCTTGCAGGAGTATCTCATGTGGGGCCTCAGAAGTCTGGAGCACAAATTTCGGAAACAAATTACAAATTGTGGGGGGTGGCAAGCCTCCCAGTCAGCCACATTGGCAGTACGGTCTCCCAGAAACAAGGGTGTCTCCTTGAACACTGCTCTGTGGCTCAGCACTGAGGCTGCCATGGCGTGAAGGAGGGGCTGGTTTACTCGTCCCTCTTTGTAAACTGTGGACAGGAAGCCGACTGTGGTCAGGAGACCTGACTGTCATTTTTTGCAGAATGATTTTGTCTTTCAACCTTTGAATAAAGTGATTTCCTTTCTAGAATGAGAGGTTCAATGTCACTTATCTCTAAGGAGCCTTCCTGCACTGACATTTTTATGATATGAAAGGTCCATCTTTAACCAAAAGGAGAGTTACCGCTTAGGCCAACAGACATTTCATCCCCTATGGATCCCTGGAGCTCAAATGCTCATTCCAGACAATTTGGGAGAGATGGAAGGAGGAGTTGGCTCCTCCCTCTTGAGAAGCCCCATTCCTACACCTTCCTTCTTTCCATTACCTCAAAACCACCTGAAAGTTTCCCTGAGGACACTGGGATAGACAAAACTCTTTCACTTCCTACCTTACTAGTATCCCCAAAGCCAAGTTAGGAAAGTGGCAAGGAGCAGAAGCCAGGTCTCTGCAAAACACTACTTTGTCAGCAAAACTTGGCAAAATCCTACTGACTACTGCTTAAGGTTATTTTAGGAAACTTCACCCCAACTGGATTCAGGTTTGGCCTCAACATTCTCTGCCCCTACCACAGGCTTCTGAACATTGTTCAGGTATTCTCATGTTTCAGCTGGCCAGGAGCTCGCATGGTGCTGGTCAAGGGTCTCTCCCACAGAATCACCCCTCTCTCCCAACAATGCCCACCCCAACCCAGCTCCTGAAGCAGAAATTCTCGAAGTATGAGTCCAAAAAACCTCGCTCTAGAATCACCGAGAGGCTTATTAAAACTCTTAATGGAGTCACATATATTGGATTAAAATCTCTTGGGTGGGCTCAGGAACCTGCACTTTTAAAGAAGCTTCAGTGATGATTTTGGGAGCCAATAATCTAAGGATATCCTTCAGCCAATATTAGTCATGGTAAAAACACATCATCCTGTCCATTTTTATTTCTGTCCAACAAACATTTCTTGGATGTTTACTGTGTGCCAGGCAACGGCTGGACCCACGAGCCTTTCATTCACAAAGCTCCCAGGGAAAGGCACAGCACTCTAAACAGGGAGGGTCATGTTAACAATCTTCTGATAGGTTTAGAATTCCTGTCCTTAGGATCCCTTCCACCCCCACTTCCATCATGGGAGGACTGAAGTCTGCTGCAGAGAACTACAAATCTTGCTTAAGAGAAAAGCCCACTCCTCCTCTGTTTTTCACCCCACCAATCCAGGGCCTTTCTATCCTTTGGGGCTATGAAGCCAAGAGTTAGCATGTGCTCAAGGCATCTCCAAGGGGTAAGAGGATGAGGCTTGTGGAGAGGGGTTGTAAGAGACTTCTTAGGAACAACTGTAAACACACAGAAGACCAGAGTGCCACCCTCCAACACTTCTGTCTGCAAGAAAAAAAACTTGTTGTTCAGATGGGAGACAAGGGCTGTTATGGGGGTGGGGGTGGGGGGTGGCTGCCTGTGTTAGCAGTATGGGAGAGATTTCAAAGCATTCCTACATCAAACACAACCTGGCAATCAGGCTCCTCTGCTGTCACCTCCCACTGAGAACTCACAGCACCAGGACCTAGCAGGGCAAGTGACCCTTGGGAATTCATGACTTGAACAAGCAATAAAATTAGTAAGACATTTCTCTCATACCCTGTGAACACCTAGGAGACAAACCTTAAATATACGCAAAGTATCCTAGGTTCACATATTTCTACATACATTTTCTCCAATGATATCTTCCTATCTCTCCTTAGAAAATTATAGATTCAGATTCTTCTGGAATAGGTTTATAATATATCTGAGACTTGTGCCAGTAATGAATCTCTTGTTCCTTTGGCTTGAGAACATTTCCCCCCCCCCAGCCCAGATCTTCCACAGTAGGTTCTTGGCATATATTGAATCTGAGTCTGAGATAATCAGTCTTGACTCCAATCTGAACGAGTCAAGAACCAGTCCAGGAGTAGAGATGGCAACTCTGGGCTCCAAGGTGTAGGATATACCAAAGCCTGAGAGATTAAAAGGAGTAGAGAGGATGGACAGAATGTAGCTCTCTGTAAGCAATTACCAGAGAACAGCAATTGGGTCTGGACAAATACTGAACATCCCACCCACCCACACTCACTCATAGTTTTGGAAACAAAACAATGCGATTAAAAAAATCTCAATCTCTTTTAGGACATGTTCTTCCACCAGCAAAAGTTCAATCTTTAAAATTTTGCTTCAGGGAAATAGTGTGGACAGCTTATGGGGCATCAAAGTCAATGCTTAATTGTGACAGCGAGGACCCAAATTTTGCCCCCAGTGCATAACAGCAGAAACCTGGTCCCTGTGGCAATGAGGTATGCCAAGGTGCCTAGGCTGCCTGTTTTTCCTGAAACCTTAGAGCAAAGGTGCTTAATATGACAGGTTTTGGTCAGACTGGCCAGATAATCAGGCCAGATTTTCCTAAGTTGCAGCCAGCTAGAAGTCTTCTCCAGAAAGTTTTGCAAGGCCATCCTCCTCCTCCTCCTCCTTCTTCTTTTTTAAAGATTTTATTTATTTATTTGACAGAGAGAGGTCACAAGTGGGGAGTTAGAGACAGAGAGGGGAAGCAGGCTTCCTGATGAGCAGAGAGCCCGATGCAGGCCTCCATCCCAGGACTCTGGGATCATGACCTGAGCTGAAGGCAGAGGCTTTAACTCACTGAGCCACCCAGGTGCCCCATCCTCCTTCTTGACTTGGTCTTAGCAAGTATAGACTCTGGGCCTAGGAGCTGTGATTAAACAAGTACTTTTTGAGAGAAAGACTTATAGTTTTGAGATAGGAATGTGCACACTGGGTCATTATGCTGATAAAAACTGACTATTAAAGTCTAGGCAGGCATGAATGAAGTGTTATGTGACCTCAGCAGCATTTGAGTTGCTGGTATTTTTGTATTACAAGCCCAGAGTGAGGGACAGCAAAGAAATACTTCTTCATATGAAGCCTGAGCTAGCTCTGAAGGGTTCTATCATTTCCTGATCAGGGAGCTAAAAAAAAAAGCTTCTATTTTTCCCTTTTCAGACTATTTAGGACCTTTGTCATCTGATTGGCTTTAGGAGAGAACTGAAGTAGCAACATCAAGGTTGAGGGCGATTTTCAGCACAGGATTCTGTTTCCCAATCAAATCCAAGAACTCCAGCGGTGTAGGAACCCCAGACCTCTTAGCTTTTGTGCTCATTCCTAGTTGTGTACTCTCTACTTACTCCCCCACCCCCACCTTGGCTCAACTTCAGCTTCACCAGCAACACGTTTGGTGTGACTTTGTTTATTCACAAGTTCACATCCCAGTAGGGACTGGCTGCCTGGACTGTGATGGCTCCTACTTTCCAGGCTTCCTGAGAGCAGAATTTTAGGCAAGGACTCAATCGCTCTTTCATGACAAGTGGATCAGTAAAACAATAATAAAACTTCTGTCACCATAACTAAGAGGCTATAATAGATCAAATTCTCAAGGGTACTTGAATAAGCCAAGAGTAGACCCTATTCACACAGTTTTAGGAAGCCACTCTCTTTCAAGACTGCTGTGTGTAAATAACATTTATATATTTAATTTGTTATTTTCCTACCGCTCCAAAGACATTATAAGAAATGTTCAAGGACGTTGGAAAGTTTGTCAATGGGAGGCTTGTCTTTGTAACCCTTCTCCTCTTCATTTCCTGTGCCAGTTGCACTTTTATTTCCCGTCTCTCTACGCTCAGTAAACAAAACCATATTATCAAGGGAAAGAAGTGAGCCCATTAACATTGTGAGCCCTCAGATTTCACTCGCAAGAGACGACGCAGCACTTATCTGATGGAACAGAAGCTTTAATTGCTTCGAGGTACAAGCCCGTCCAAACCTCTGAGATCTGACCGGTCCCTGGGAAGCCTTTGCGCCCTGGAGCCAAGCCTCTCAGAGAAAACGTGCGCAGCCCGGATGCGGGTGCCAGCCTCCCACCGGCGTTCCACCGCAAGGGCAGTCTTTTTGGACATCCTAGTTAGAAGGGGAAATCTGGTAGACTTCCCCACAAGGCAGAAACCTCTGGCGCCCCAATGCGTACCCGCATCACCCCGCCGCCACAAATGGAAGGAACGCCAACTGAAGGGATGCTGCGAAGTAACGTGAAAATCTAACTGTGAAGATGTCGTGCCGCCCCAGGTACACAGCACCCAGGGCATACAATTTAGTCCCGGGAATCGGAAGGAGGGAGAAGACGAGGGAAAATTAAATCCGTACTCTAGGTTTAGGAAAGGAATAACACCAGTGCCAGGAAAACCGAAAGCGCATAGGACTCAGAGTAGGGGGGGTTGGGGAGGAATATTGACCTTCCCCGGGGTTGAGGGTGGGAGGAGGCTATAAGCAGTCCCCAAGGGCTGACGTCCACCACACTCCTTTTTAACCCTTTCCCCATCTTAGTGTGCACAATCCGCATCCGAGGGGTCAGCCACCCACCGATGCAGAAGAACAATCTTCTCCCCCTCTGTCCTCACCGGAGCCGCCTGTTCTGCCTTTCTGTTCCCGCTCCGTCCAGTACCTGTCCCGGTAGCGGGCCTCCTGCGCTCTCGCCCCGCCCTTCCCCAGGCCGCCCCTGGGTCGCGCCGGCTCTCTTCCCGACCCGGGGGGTGCTGGACGGCGGCCACCGGCGGATTTGGCAAAGTTGGCGGCGGGGCAGGCGCGTGGAGCCGCGCGCCAGTCGGGACCCCGGCCGTGCGGGGCAGGCGCCCATTGGCCGGCCAGCGCCACGTGGCCACCCCCGCTGCTATATTAGGCCACTATTTACCACCGGCTTGCTGGCCATGGCTCGGCGAAGGCAGCGCGGGTAGGCAGCAGAGGTGGAGCGGCGCAGCCCGCCGCGGTCCTGCCCGGCCCCGCACTCCGGCCCCGGCTTGCGCGCGGAGGCGGGTGGGCCGGAACCATGAGCTCCTACCTGGAGTACGTGTCGTGCGGCAGCGGGGCGGGTGGCGGCGGCGACGTGCTCAGCTTCGCGCCCAAGTTCTGCCGCGCCGACGCCCGGCCCGTGGCCCTGCAGCCCGCCTTCCCCTTGGGCAGCGGCGACGGCGCCTTCGTCAGCTGCCTGTCCCTGGCCGCCGCCCGGCCTGCGCCTTTGCCCCCAGCAGCGCCCGCGCAGCCTCCCGCGCCGCCCCCGGCCGCGCCCTCCTTTGCGCCGTGCACCCTGGAGGGTGCCTACGAGCCAGGCACCGCACCTGCCGCGGCAGGGGGTGCAGACTACGGCTTCCTGGGGCCGGGGTCGGCCTACGACTTCCCGTGCGCGCTCGGGCGGGCGGCGGACGACGGCGGGGCGCACGTCCACTACGCGACCTCAGCGGTCTTCTCGGGCGGGGGCTCCTTTCTGCTCAGCGGCCAGGTGGACTACTCGGCCTTCGGCGAGCCCGGCCCCTTGCCGGCGTGTCTGAAGGAGCCAGCCGACGGCCACCCAGGGACCTTCCAGACCGCGTCCCCCGCCCCTGGTGCCTACCCCAAGTCGGCCTCGCCGGCCTCCGGCCTCCCAGCCGCCTTCAGCACCTTCGAGTGGATGAAAGTGAAGAGGAACGCCCCTAGGAAAAGTAAGTGCTTGGGCCTCGGACCGAGCTACTGGGGTCGGAGCCCCCCTCCGAAGAATTAGGCTGGGAGCGCGTCGCAGCTGCCCCTCTTGAGGGCCATTTAGAGTTATGGGGGGAAAGGCGTTCCGAGGCATTATTAAGGTGGGCGCACTCCACTGAGCATGTTCCAAGTAGACGCTTCGAAAATGGGCCAGGCATTGAGGAAATTTTAGGAGGGAGCTCTCCGTGGAGCTCTGTGTTTACAGAGAACCAGGAGAACTGCTTTGTAACTTTGATTCTAACTAGTGTGCCGCGTCCTCTTGCCCCACTGATGCTTTGTCTTTACATTGCAGGCAAACTCGCCGAATATGGAGCCGCTAGCCCCTCCAGCGCGATCCGCACGAATTTCAGCACCAAGCAACTGACAGAACTGGAGAAGGAGTTTCATTTCAATAAGTACTTAACTCGAGCCCGACGCATCGAGATAGCCAACTCCTTGCAGCTGAATGATACCCAGGTCAAAATCTGGTTCCAGAACCGCAGGATGAAACAGAAGAAAAGAGAACGGGAAGGGCTTCTGCCCTCCGTCACCCCTGTGGCTTCCCTCCAACTCCCCCTCTCAGGAACTGCCAAGTCTGGCAAGAAGCCAGGGAGCCCTTCACAGGCCCAAACGCCCTCATGAGGTTTAGTCTTGAGGCTGAGAAACCTTGGCCTGCAGAAGTCATAGGCTGCCTCACCCCTGTCTAGACTTAGTATGCTCAGTTTGGGATGGAGGTGGGCGTGGGCTGAAATCAACAGAGGTTTCTCTCAGGAAAGGAAGTATCTTAGTGGGCTTCTGAGTTCCAGGCTTAGGGGTACAGATGTCAATTTGAAGTCGCTTAAGCCACTCGTTTGTGTATTATTTGTGTCTTATCAGGGAAAAGGTATCCAAGTGCCAGCCCAGCCCTGCTGCTGTGTTGCCTAACTTAGTCCTATGCAGTCCTTCGGTGCAGAGTGACAAGAGCATTCGTTGCTGATCTCTGCCGGCCCGGATATGCTCAGAAGAACGTCTACCCAAAGTTTTTCTCATTTTTATTTAAAGGACAGACTACATGTATTCAGCTCGAGATGACCAAAGCTAGTTAGGGCCTTCTTGATCTAGCTAAGCTGCTTCAAAGGTGATCTTCACGTTTGCACTCCACTTGCTTTTTTTTTCTTCTTCTTCTTTTCTTTTAAAAGCAGTTTCTACCTCTTCATGTGCCTGAGTGAAGATACAATCGCTGGCTGTCTAGTTAGTAGAGGAACAAATCCACAGGGTGGGTGAACACTAGAACCTGAACTACACCTTGACACCAGTTACTCAGACTGGAATGTAAATATATACAGTATGTATATTTTTAAACAGGTTTGCTTGCAATGAACTTCTATATGACATTTAATGTCAGCATGTAAAGGGTTTGAACTTTTTTTGGTAATAAAAATTACAGAATCTGTTACTCTCTGTTTTTTCTTACACTCCTTTCATTTTCATGATCTTTCTTAAAAGCTAATTTGGTTTCTTCTAATTTCTTGATTCTGCTCTGGGAATTTGTTTAGATTAATAACTCTAAAAAAATAACCCATTTTATAGGTTGTATACACCAACTATAGGTAATGGACAATAATCTGAGCAGTTTAAGGGAGAAGAAGAACTACTCTGCCAAATACTCAAGTTAACTAAGGAGTTGCTGTACTTACTTTAAGTCCGCAAGTTTTGGAGTGACTCTAGACTGCACATTAACTCAAAGGTTAGGTGTCCACTGTGTAATGTTGTAAAGCCAAGAAGACACTGTAGAGAGATCTCCTTATTGTTTTGTCTCTTGCTCTCGCGACAAGAAAAGGCAACCTGAAGGTTTTGTTAGTTGGTTAGTGTTCTCTGAGAAAGGCAGCTGCACATCCAAAAGTTCTCAATGGCGGACTTCCCTTTCCCAAAGTCAAGAATTACAGAGGAGGCTAGTGGGGCCAGTCGTCAGAGTTTTCTGCTTCCTGTAACGGAGACTGACATCTGGCCTAATAAGAGAGCACAGAGGTAACTTTCTATTTTTAAAAACAGAATACTTTCAAGTGACTTCTTTGAAAGAAGCTTCAAAGCACAAAATTTGAAGGATGGTAAGAGGGTATGTGATAAAAAGCCTCTAAGCTTGTTTCCATCCAGCCCCCCAGCTCCTAACCCTGGAAACACGCATGGTTGGCCAGGCTTTTAGACAACCTTACAGAAATACTATGTGAAAAAATGTGACATTAATACACAAAGCCAAGTAGATATTTGGGACAATTATCAAGGCAGTTCATTTCCCTCACTTTATGAAGAGCTAGAGCTTCATCTTTAAAATCTCTCTGCAGTTCAACCAAAGGGCTTCAAGGTTCAAATAATCCAGATATGAACCTCAGTTCTCCTTTTAACTAGACTTTTAGATTCTAGTGTAGTGCTTTAAATCCAATTATTTGGAAGTCTAACAGTTGTGGAGGCTTACTATCCACGATGTGATCGTCTTAGAAGACTGAAATTACACTTAAATTCCTCTCCTTCGCACTCACAGTTTCATGGAGTTGGAGAAATAAAATTATAAACTCTAACAAACTCAGCCAATTAGGGGGAAAAGATATCACTTAAAAAGCAGGTCTATCAATATTATTCTTGTTTGTTTGTTTGTTTGTTTTTCACAGTTTCACTCTCTTTTTTCTTTAAGGTTTTTATTTAAATTCCAGTGTGTTAACATACAGTGTAGTAGTCGTTTCAGGTTGTCAATATTATGCTTATGTTTTACCATCTGCCCTTAATGGACTTGAAGCTAATCAGATCTGGTTTGAAACAACAGTACCCTCCCCCACCCACCCCACCCCATCCTGGTAGCTATTTGAAAGGACTTGTTGCAGGAGTTGTCATCTGCTTGCTTCCTTCCCCTGCAGTGGTCTTTGACAAGACAGTGTTTCCTTTTTGATAAGCATTAAGTGTACACCTAAACAAACAAACAAACAAACAAAATGCCAACCCACTGGGTCATTTCCTTAACTTACCATCCTTTTCTCTGAGCAAATAAAGTTTTTCCTTTTGAAGCTACTGCGAGCACTTAACCCTGATGGATGTCTTCCTTGATGAAGGTGGCTATTTTGACATATGTATAATGTTGTTCTGTGAATCAGGCCAATATTAGCTATTTTTTGACCAACCCCAGGGATCTTTAAAAGCCTTCTTAATGTAGATCACTATACAGCTATATTCAGTATTAGGGAGAGTCCTGACTGGAGACGGGGATGAACGAGGTGACCTCTGGAGGTCCCTTTCAGCAATGAAGAGGCTACAGAAACGATTCAATGACTTCTGCATATTTTATTTTAGGCCTATCATTGGAAAAAAAAAAGAGTTCAGCCCCAAGAAAGTAAATGCAGTCCATTGGATGACAGTGACACTGTGTTTGTACAGGAAAAGTGGATTTTAGACTTCATTAAATACATCTTGTCCGTGGAGGTACCTAACCCATCTGGATTGTTTATAGAACATTCCCCATCCCATTGTTCAGAGCCTTGTGTTATTTTGAGTGAGATCATCCATGAAGTATGATGGTTACTATGCAAACTGTGAAACTGCTAAAACAACCCTTGTCTATTTTATAAGAATTCAAACTAAATATGCTAATTTCCCCTCCAGCGGTCCGTTTCAAGAATGAATACACAGTGGACAGTTCTGGCTATTGTATAATTTACTGTTCAATGTTCCATTGTCTTCACAGAATGACCATGTGTCTATTTTTCTGGATTCAGGATAGTTGGGAGTGAGGAAGAAGAAATAAAGCATTTAATAATATTTAAATTTCCATTACTTGAGTCCTAGCAAACAAAAGAGTTGCTAATGTAAAAACCTAAAGCAATGTCACCTAAATCCTCAAAAGACCAATTGTATGCATTCTGCCCCAGTCTCCTGTATGGTGAGGACTGAGACTGGAGAGGTTGCGTCTGATTACCATGTCATCAGAAAAGACCAGACTCAGGAGAGTTGTATTGGCTCCGGACTTCGTAATTATTTCTTATGGCCAAACACATGCTCTATATTTGGTGAATATTGAATTGAAAAACCTCAGGACCTAATCAAGTTCAGAGAAATGTTGAGTCTGACCACAGACCTCTTGACAAGAAAAATGCCGATTGTTAAAACTTTATTTGTGGTTTTAAAGGGAAACCATACTGAACATATCTCACAAATAATGATAAATATCCACCTGAATAGAAGTAAAGATTTTCATGTTTTTGTCCTTTAAAGCATATTTCCAGAGCACGAACATGCAACAGATATGAAAAGGGTTCTATTTAACATCTTACTTATAACTGCTTCTGATGTTC
Organism: Mustela nigripes; assembly: GCF_022355385.1. Lineage (NCBI taxonomy): Eukaryota > Metazoa > Chordata > Mammalia > Carnivora > Mustelidae > Mustela > Mustela nigripes. Next base: position 70,948,219 of record NC_081559.1, read on the forward strand.
TAATTGTTATGCAACTATAAATTAAATAGAAACTGTTTAAATTCAATAGTGAACGAAGAGGAAAGAATTCCTAAATATTGGCATGAAAGGAAGGGCTATTACTTAGATTGTAAAGACTTAAGCATGGGATGCATGCGTGGCTCAGTCAGTTAAGCGTCTGCCTTTGGCTCAGGTCATGATTCCAGGGTCGTGGGATGGAGCCCCACATTGGGCTCCTTATTCAGCAGGGAGCCTGCTTCTCCTTCTGCCTGCTCTGCCTGTTCTTCCTGTAGCTCTCCGTGCTTCTGCTCTCTTTCTGACAAGTAAATAAATAAAAGTCTTAAAAAAAAATAAGATCTTAAAAAAAAAAAAAGCCCTAAACATTATCTGTTCCACTTATGCTAGTCTTACTGATATAATTTTTTTTTAAAAAGTTTATTTATTTATTTGATAGAGAGAGACACAGAGAGAGAGAAGGGAACACAAGGAGGGAAAGTAGGAGAGGGAGAAGCAGGCTTCCTACTGAGTAGGCAGCCCAAAGTGGGGTTCGATCCCAGGAACCTGGGATCATGACCTGAGCAGAAGGCAGACACATAACAACTGAGCCACCCAGGTGTCCCCTACTGATATCATTTAATAAATACAAAGAATGGCCACAGAGTAGTCATTTGGACTCATAAGTAGCTAATAGAGCAAGTAACTGACACCTTCGAGGGATTTCAAAGGGCGCTAGACTATTTAGTGCATCCCATTCTTCGGGGTTTTGTTGAACCCAAACTACAGTTTGAGGGACGTCTTTAAGAAAAAAAATCGTGAATACAAAATTGCTAGAGTATCTTTCAGGATCTGGAAGAGCCCAAGTGAGTGGAGATTAAGTTTCTTTCCTTTTTTTTTTTTTTTTTTTTTTTTTTTTTTAAGATTTTAAAAAGTCTCTAAACCCGATTGTGGGGCTTAAACTCACAACCAGAGATCAAGAGTTTCATGCTTTACTGACCCCAAGTGTCTTTGCATTCATCATAAAACCCTATCTGCCCCTTCTGAAACCATTGCTCCATTCCCAATACCTAGTCATTGTTTGTAAGATGATAGCAGTGACTGCTTTTTCCCAGGATCTTGGAACCAGAATGACTGTTTGCACCTCTTAAGGGCATCAAATATTAGATAATGTGGCCAAAGGCATGTTGGGGCTCTGGTCTACACTCCAAGCCTCTCAATACCACTCGTCTTTTCTGGGCTACTGGCTGCCTGAACTATTTCACTTTCTGGTAATGGGGCTCTATTTCATCCCAGCGGTTCTTTTCTGTTGTATTTCCTTCTCAGGGATACCAATCTAGAACCAGAGATGACAGCTACACTGCTGACTTCTAAGCTTTTCCCAGAAGGATCGAATCACTGAGGCTGAGGAAAGGGCTGTGGGGGAGGGGGAAGAACATTATCCTTAAGGAAGGAGATGTGGATTTTAGCATCAGTTGTGATTTTTCTTAAAGAAGATTTTTATTTATTTATTTATTTGTCAAAGAGAGAAAGAGAGCGAGAGCGCAAGCAGGCAGAGGTGGAGAGAGAAGCAGGCTCCCTGCAGAGCAAGGAGCCTGATGTGGGACTGGATGTGCGGCTTGATCTCAGGACCCTGGGATCATTACCTGAGCAGAAGGCAGATGCTTCACTGACTGAGCCACCCAGGCATCCCCCAGTTGTGATTTCTAATGAAAAGGGAACATAACTTCCCTGGTCTCAGTCTCTTCTATAAAACAGAGGGGTTTGGTCTGGATGATCACTAAGTTTCCTTTTCACCCTAGTATTCTGCCACAATCCCTTACTTTGCTGGTTATTACTGAAAAATTTACTTAATAATAATTAACTGTGTAAGATCAGCATCAACAAGAGGTCTTTACATTTTAAGCTATCTGTCCTTAGATTGTGTGTGTATAGGGGTACCTGAGTGGCTCAGTCTATTAAACTTTTGCCTTGGGCTCAGCTCATGATCCTGGAGTCCAGAGATCTAGTCCTGCATCAGGCTCCCTGCTCATCAGGGAGTCTGTTTCTTCCTCTGCCTCTGCTCCTCATGCTCCCCTCTCTCTCTCACTTTTTTTTTAAAAGGTATTATTTATTTAGGGATACCTGGGTGGCTCAGTTCACTACGTGTCTGCTTTTTGCTCAGGTCATGATCCCGGGGTCCTGGAATCAAGTCCCACATGGGCGGGGGGGAGTCCCTGCTCAGCAGGGAGTCTGCTTCTCCCTCTGCCTTTCCCCTTGGCTTGTGCTCTCTCTCAGGCTCTCTCTCTCAAATAAATAAAATCTTAAATAAAATTATTTATTTATTTGAGAGAGAGAGCAAAGCAGGGGGAGTGGCAGAGGGTGAAGGAGAACCAGACCCTCTCCGACTAAACGGGGAGCCCGATGTACGGCTCAATCCCAGGACCCTGGGATCAAGACCTGAGCAGAAGCAGACACTTAGCCAACTGAGTCATCTAGGCACCCTAAATAAAATCTTAAAAAAAAGAATATGTGTGTGTGTGTGTGTGTGTGTGTAAGTATGAATTAGGTGATGTTTCTCATTGGTCTTGACTTGAACAAAAGAGCTAACAATGGTGATAATCTCCCCCGAAGTTACCACTTCCCTCTGAACAGATAAATTAGGGTCGAATAAGAAAGTTTCTAAATAGGTGTCAGTGCTTCAATTCTCAATCTCTTTGTTCTTAATTCTTCTAAGTTGACAGGTTTCAGATAGAGAAATAACTTGTAATTTCTTTTCCTTGAAGATATGTGGGATTCCAAAGTAAATACTCTGTTCTGTTACAGAAAAGAGATACAAATATCCAACTTGCTCCTGCTTTCCATTAGTTTCCAAGTCCTGCTTATTTTTTCTTCAGGATGTCTCATGTCTTTTTCCTTTCTCCGTTGGCTCAGGCTTAACCATCTCCCATTCAGCTATGCGATGGAGGGACCCTGCTGATCTGGCCTCTGGTCTCCGTCTCAGCCACAGTCTCCCTCGTCCCTGTTCTCCATTAGTTTTCTCGCCACTGGCGTATATTTCATCTCTCACTGAGCGCCTTATACCTAATAGCGGTTCTATACCAGTTGCTGAATGTTGAATGAAGTGTTATTATATCATCACATTCAGGGCTACTCATTAAGCACCTCTTCTACCAGGTGAAGAACATTATAACAATTTATTTGCTAAGGTTTTTTGTTTGTTTTTGTTTGTTTGTTTTAAATAGTAATCTCTACAGCCAGCGGGGGCTGGAACTCACAATCCCAAAATCAAGAGTCACGAGCTCTACCCACTAAGTCAGCCAGACTCCTTTTCCTAAGTATTCTGTATATTTCATTATTTATAGTAGAACATGAGCTATTCTTGACCACATAAAATACAAATAGGAGGCTGAGAGGCAATGGAGGAAACACAGACTTTCCTTCTTTACTTGTAAACCTATGGAGAGTGGGAATGTTATATGAACCCGTCCCTTATATCTTTATAGAATATAATGTACAATGCCTTTCGGTTGTTGTTCGAGGCTTTGTAATATATGGTATTGCATTCATTACTTACCATAATCGTTTGAGTACCTTATGGGAACTTGAGTACCTTATGGGAGCAGAGCCACTGGAAGAGGATTTTTGAAACCAAATAAGGTCTAGTGTTGGGGTTTCTCAAGAAGGGTCTGGAAACAATAAATGTAGTGGTTACAAGACTGCATCTTGGAGGCAGACAGGCTTGGGAGCAAATCCTAAAATGGACAATGCAATGTCACTTAGCTCTACATTCCTTCCTTAAAAATGGGAATAATAATATCCTTATTTCATTGACTTGTGCAGATGAACAGAAGTAATACATGCAGATTGCTTAGCACAATGCCTGATGCTTAATAATCATTCACAAATTATGAATATGGGATGAAAGTTCTAATGGGTAGCTAGGGCAGAAAGACACAGGCTAAGGGAGAGAAATGTTCATATATAGACATAAAACAAATATTTATTAAGCTATTAGGTACCAGAAAGATTATTTACCACTAGAATCAGAGTGATATTGAGAAGGAAACAAGAATCAGGTTGGAGGGATGCCTGGGTGGCTCAGTTGGTTAAGCAGCTGTCTTCGGCTCAGGTCATGATCCCAGCATCCTGGGATCGAGTCCCACATCGGGCTCCTTGCTCCACAGGGAGCCTGCTTCTCCCTCTGACTCTGCCTTCCACTCTGTCTGCCTGTGCTCGCTCTCGCCCTCTCTCTCTGACAAATAAATAAATAAAATCTTTAAAAAAAAAAAAAAGAATCAGGTTGGAGAGAATAAGCAAAGCTCTAGGGTTATTGATAAAATTAGCAAAATATAGGTGGTACATGATGAAAGTAAAATAGTAGTTAATGAATACTTGATGAGAGCAATGGCTAAGCATGCACTGAATTAAGAGCCCAAGACATTAGAAGATCCAACTTGGAAGAAATAAGGATGAGAGGGGCATTGGACCACTGACCATTGCTTCCAATTTACTGACCAAGCAATGCAGAAAACTTAAATCCACTACACATCTGCCTAATTTTTCCCTATCTGAAAGGACACGTGAATTCACATGCATGACATTTTGACGGTGTCATAAATTAGATTGCAGTGATGTGTTACATGAGTTTCCTACATTGTGGCACTTCCCCCGGCTTGAATTTATCATCCTTAAAAATAGAGATTCTGGTTACTATATTCTGTTGACATCCAAGTTAAAGTACAATCAACCACATTCTTGACTCTGTTGCTGCAGAAAGAAGAAATCCCTTCCTCTATCTACTCTGGCAGCGAGGAATCATGAATTTTCTTAACTGTGCATAAAACCTGTAACTATTTCCAATGTAGGTTTATGAAAGCCTGCCCTTAAGCTGGGGGGAAAAAAAAAGCTTGCTGCAGAGGGACATTTTGAGGTTTAATTAATGGTAAGACAGTCCTATGTAAATAGAAAGTATTTTATTTTTCCTAAATGCCCGTGACCTAATAGTCAAAATAGTGTTAGTATTCAATTGCTTGTATGAATAATTACTCTATCATATATAAATGTTTATATCTCCTCTTACATTTGAAACCTGGGCTACGTTTCAAATTTGTGAAGTGTTTTGGCTTTACTATAGAGGGCAAGAAAAGAAATTACTAGCTTATAAAGGAATTGTAGAAAAGATAAGTTCCCAGTAAAGAAATATAATGAGATACAAAGGACAAGTTAAAAGTATAATATTTCTTATTCAGACAAGGACAGCATACTATTTGTCTCTAAAAATCTTTAATTGACTTTAAAAACAATTTAAACTACCTTGGGTTGGGGCACTTGGGTGGCTCATTCCGTTAAGCCTCTGACTCTTGGTTTCAGCTCAGGTCAGGATCTCAGAGTCATGATCTCAGGGTCATGAGATCGAGCCCTGAGTTGAGTGTTGCACTGAGCATTACGCTCAAAGAGGAATCTGCTTGGTATTCTCTCTCCCTCTGTCTCTCTCCCCACTTGCACTCTTTCTCTCTCTCTCTTAAATAAATAAATAAATAAATAAAATCTTAAAAGAAAAAACTTCCTTAGGTGAACCTGTCAAGAATCCCACTTTATTCTTCTCTTTTGACTACAAATAAAAGCCCACATGCAAACAGAATAATCTATTTTTTCTAGCAGCATATGGTTCCTTTGGAAGCTTCAAAAACAGCTGTGTTTGTGTCTCTAAAGAAGCTTTGGAATTTGTTCCATGGTGATACTACCTAAGAAAAGTCCAAATTTACTTTTATTAGAAGTTTGTGATTTTTGGATAGCCCTGAATTCTGAAAATTATATAGTTTACAAGGAAGTGCTAAGGATTTCTTAACTGATCTCATATAAAAACTATAATAAGTGATGTATTTTATGATACCAGTGGACTGAATTTCAGTCTAATCGATCAAAGATGAATAAAGGTATTACTTAATACCTGTCCCGAATTTCATAAGCATCATAAAGACAAAGCAAGCTAGCCCCAGATTATTTGTAAATAAAAGTTTCAGATTTTCCAATTCTGTTCCCCTCCAATTTTAGTTGTAAAATATAATTGCCATTTTGAACTCAGGACAAATAGAGTTAGCTTAAAGCTTTCTCAGTTAAAGTTATGTAGTATCAGGGACACTTTAGTCTTATTTATTTATTGATTTGAGAGAGGGAGGCAGAGCATGAGCAGGGGGGAGGGGTAGAGGGAGAGGAGAAGCAGATTCCCTGCTGAGCAGGGAGTGTGATGAGGGACTCAGTCCCCAGACCCATGGATGACCTGAGCCCAAGGCAGATGCTCAACAGACTGAGCCACCCAGGTGCCCTAGTTTTGTTTGTTTGTTTAAATTTTCTGTCTTTAAGTACTCTCTACATCTGACATGGGGCTCAAACCCACAAATACAAGATCAGGAGTTGAACGTTCCCCTGACTGAGCCAGCCAGGTGCTTCAGGGACACTTTAACAAAATTGAAGAACGCATTTGGGTCGCTAAAATCTCCAAACTTTTAAATATTTTCCCCCCTTATTGTCAGAAGTCTCTTCTAGAGGCTACTTTTCCAGTGAAGAAGAAATAGTTATCTGTTAGTTTCATCTATTTCTCTTGTTTGTTAAATTTAATTATTTTTTAATTTAAAAAATAGCGTGCATGGTAGGTACCCAGTTTTATACAATTATTTCTGTGTACTGAACTATCTCTCCATGTATTCATCTACCATTCCTCCTATCTGCATGTCTACATAGAGAGATGTCAAAACAGATGTTCACCTAATGTTAATGATGACTTTTTTCTACATGGTGGGCTTTTGTTGATTTTTTCACTTGTAGTACTTTTATATATTGCTTAAAATCTTCAAATAATGAATCATTAAATGTAGAGATAATAAAGTCATTATCCTAAAATATATGAAAAAGGGAAAATTGCATTTGATAGTCACAGTCTTTGCATTTATTTTTTTTCCAGTGGAAGACCCCAGAGGAATTAGATAATGCATCTCATGTGCCAATTCCTGAATAATTAAATAAAAATGTCTATAATATACATGGGTGTACACATGAGTCAATAAATGATAGATAAGGTCTATCGTTCATTTCTTCAACAGGGAATTCAGCGCTCACATGTCACATATGTTCAATTTTCATCCTACCAGTTGGAAACAAGCTCTGAATTGTGCTGATAAAAGCAGAATTCATGAAGAGCAGAAGAAAAAGAAAAGAATGTCTTTAGCTTAAGGAAAATGGAGAACCAAGAAATATGGAAAATTATACTTTTTTATGGAACTTATTTTTTTAATTGGAGTATGATTGAGACACAATGTTGTATTAGTTTCAGGTGTACAACAGTAACAGACAAGTCTACATTATGCCATCTGTCACCACAGGACACTATTACAATCCCATTGACTATATTCCCTATGTTATATCTTTTTTTTTTTTTAAGATCTTATTTATTTATTTGACAGAGATCACAAGTAAGCAGAGGCAGGCAGAGAGAGGGAGAGAAGCAGGCTCCCTGCTGAGCAGAGAGCCCGATGTAGGGCTCCATCCCAGGACCCTGAGATCATGACCTGAGCCGAAGGCAGAGGCTCAACCCACTGAGCCACCCAGGCACCCCTATGTTATACCTTCTATTCCCATGACTTACGCATTCTAAAACTGGAAGTTTGTAGCTCCCACCCCCTGTACATATTTTGCCCATCCCCCACCCCTCTTAAACTATACTTTTCATTTTTCCATACTTACAAAGGAAAAGTCAAGAAATGCTACTTTTTATATTAAGAGCAAGTTTCTAAAGATACAAGCAAACTTTTTATAAGAATGAGTATTCTTTTTTTTTGAAGATGTATTTATTTTAGAGGGAGAGAGAGCATGCGCGTGAGCGGGGGTAGGGAGAGAAGGAGAGGGAGAGAATCCTTAAGTCGATTACCGGCTGAGGATACTGTCCAATGCAGGGCTCCATCCCAGGACCCCCAAATCATGACCTGAGCCCAGATCAAGAGTTGGCCGCTTAACTGACTGATCCTCTCAGGCACCCCAAGAATGAGTATTCTTAATATTCTTTGCATTTTTTTCTGTAGAGCACCAAAAATCCTTTGATACCTATGCTCTAGAAAGACCTAGGAAATTCCATGGTGGTCTATGAGAGAAACACACCAAAAACGAAGGTCCTGTTAAGCCTCTAGGAGGCTAGCGAAAGGTTAGATAACCACCATGAGAAAATGCTAGTTCTTTTGTCCGCTGTATTTCAAAGTTGGCTTATTGGAAGAGCAGCTTGATACCTCTAAAGTATGTGTGAGAAAATTTAAAATAGAGATGTATTCTTTCTAACTGTACTAGGTACTTCCACGTGGCTGAATTAGTAAAACTCTGTGAGCATCTACTTTGCTTCCGGCCTTGGTTTGGTTGTTTCTGCCCGCCCAGTGCCTACTCCTTCTTCCTCTAACAGCTTCCCACCATTTCTAGGGGTAAAGGAATGGCTGATTTTCCTGCCCAGGGCAGCGAGGCTGGCTCCGGGACCTGTGTGCCGGCTTGCCCCGAGGGAGGTGTTCCTGTCTGACGGTAGCGCCTTGTCTGAGTGCAGATCCGTGGTCCTCCTGGAATTACCCAAACCTAGTCATTTCCGCCCCCTGTTTCAGCGAGCTTGCGTGGGGCCCATGTTTGCCTCTCAGAACCCTGTGGGACGCACTGCCCTCAAGGAACTTAAAAACTCACCAGTAAGGGAGATCAGACAAGTCCAAAAATAACTTTAAGTGCTTTAGGGGAGCTTCACCTGCTCCGGACTGTGTCTACACAGCACAAAAGGAAGTGGCAATCTGGCATGCATCCCGCTTGCTTTAACAAACTTGGCAGCCCAGCGGATACGTGAGACTTCCAAGTCCAGCAGAAGATCTCCAGAGAAGGGCTTCCATAGCTTCCACGGGAAATGCACTGTGAGTTGCTTCCTAGACTGGCATCGGGGACATGGATTAGGTTTTCTCCTTCCGTCTCTTTGGGTTCCCAGAACTTACTCAGCTCCTAGTAGGAATTGGGAATGAAATGATGACAAAGGTCCCACTACCAATTGTTTCTTGCTTTGTTTCGTAGCTTGGTTCATTTTAATTCTTTCCGTTTCTGAACGCTTCTTCACTCCACTTTGCATTTTGTACACACCTTTATTATAAAACAACTGCTGTTGATGGCATCCGTGTCTGTTCCCTCCAGGAAAGGAGCTGTGCTATTCACCTTCCTAATTCGGGACTCCCTAACCAGAGCTGTTTAGGGTTACACTGGTTTTCTACACCATCATTACTGAACAGATTTTTAAATTTTTTATTTCTATTTTATTTTTTGAAAAGATTTTTATTTATTTGACAGACAGAGACCACAAGAAGGCAGAGAGGCAGGCAGAGAGAGGGGGAAGGAGGCTCCTTGCCGAGCAGAAAGCCCGGTGTGGGACTCGATCCCAGGACCCTGGGACCATGACCCGAGCCGGATGCAGAAGCTTTAACCCACTGAGCTACCCAGGCACCCCTGAATAGATTTTTAAATTTTATTTATTTATTTATTTATTTATTTGAGAGAGAGACAGAGTGAGAGAGCATGAGAGGGGAGGTCAGAGGGAGAAGCAGACTCCCCATGGAGCCGGGAGCCCATGGGACTCAATCCCAGGACTCTAAGATCACGACCTGAGCTGAAGGCAGCTGTCCAACCAAGCCACCCAGGGGCCCCTGAACAGATTTTTTTTAAAATATTTTATTTTTATTTATTTGACAGACAGAGATCACAAGTAGGCAGAGAGGCAGGCAGAGAGAGAGGAGGAAGCAGGCTCCCTGCTGAGCAGAGAGCCAGATGCAGATGCCGGGCTTGATCCCAGGACCCTGGGATCATGACCTGAGCTGAAGGCAGAGGCTTTAACCCATTGAGCCACCCAGGCGCCCCGAACAGGTTTTTTTTTAAAGGAATTGTCCATGGACCCCACTCTGATCCTGCTGGAAGGTGCTGCCTCGCATTCTTGGGTTTAAGATGATAAAAACCAGAGAAATTTGTCTCTGTATCTTCTTTTTGAAGCACGTTTTGCTACTCCTCCATCTACTCATACTGTCCGGTCAGCTCTAAGCACCAACTGTCAATGTCCTCTCTAAACCTGGTTACATGAGCAGTTGAAACCCTACACGAAAGCGGAATTTCACCATCAAGATAAGTGAGGGGTGCCTGACTGGCTCAGTTGGTAGAATGTGCGACTGTTAATCTCAGGGTGGTGAGTTCTAGCCCTGTGTGTGGCATGGGTTACTTAAAATGCAATTTCAAAAAATAAGTAGAACAATGATCATTGGAAACAGGCATCCAGCCTGGGTTTCCCACTGAATAAGAGAGAAAACTGATTTTTAATATGTGTGAAACTTCGTCTAAAGGCAAGAGGCCCTGAGAGACTTTTAACTCTGGGATGACAGAGAAGCATTGTATAGGAAGAGGCAGAATCAGCAAGGCCATTTAAGAGCTTGTTTCAATAGGCTTTGCGAGAGATCATGAAGGCTTGAGGCAAGGAAGAAGAGGAAAAACGTCAGACAGACATTTTGGAGGAAAAAATGGGAAGGAGTTAGTAAGACCAGATACAGACCTTGGAGCTCTAGCAATAGAAAAGATAGGGGAAAATTTTTTTAATACGATAAAATATATATAAATTAAAATTCATCGGGGCACCTGGGTGGCTCAGTGGATTAAAGCCTCTGCCTTCAGCTCAGGTCATGATCTCAGGGTCCTGGGATCGAGCCCCGCATCGGTCTCTCTGATCAGCAGGGAGCCTGCTCCCCGCCCCCCCCCCGCCTTCTTGTGATCTCTGTCTGTCAAATAAATAAATAAATAGATAAAATCTTTAAAAAAATAAAATTCATCATTTTACCCGCTTTTAAATGTACAATTCTGAGGTATGAAGTGCATTCACATTGTTGGGCAAACATCACTACTGCCCATCATCAGAACTTTTTCATCTCTCCAAACTGAAACTCTATACCCATTTAACACTAACTCCCCAGTCCCTCCTCCCCGGGGCCCCTGGTAAACCACCATTCTCATTTCTGTCTCTATGAATTTGCCTATTCTTGATACGTTGCATAAGTGGAATCATATCATATTTATCTTTTTGTGTCTGGCTTATTTAAATTAACATAATATTTTCAAAACAGAAATGATTTTGCTGTGTCTCACCTCCATTACAAGTCATTTAAGATAAAATTGTGTTTTTCAAAATGACACCGAATTATACATATGCTTATATTTAAGAAAGCCTATCTCTGGGTTTTCTGATTGCAAATTTTGGATAATTGAAGCTGAACTTTTCTCTTTTTCTACATCTGGGGCACGAGTGGGATGTGTGTGTAGGAGCTACACTTGCTTCACCTTATAGGTATTCAGCTTCTCAGAGGCCTTCCAACTCCTGGAAATGCAGCAGTTTCAGATCTTTCTCAAATTCTCCCTAAACGTCAATATATCTGTCAGGTCTCCTATTTCCTTCAGGCTCTGTTCTTTGCTAATAGGTCAAAGATGGTGACAACATGTTGGTATACATTTCCCAGGTAACACATTTAGGTTTTAATCAGGGATTTTTTTTTTTTTTTTTTTTACTGGACCCTAGTGAGTCCTAGAGACAATGCAGAAATGGAAACTGCAAGAGAGAGGATGTGAGACTGGCCAGGGCAGGCTTGGGACCCTCCTAAATCTCTCGTGGAGATAGGATGGCTGTATGGTCCCAGCAAAGGCCACTAAAGGTGGATGGTACTTTAGTTGGCATTAAGCAAGGAGGAGAGTAGGAGCTTTTTACAGCATAGAATCCTCTCTGTTTGAGCTGGAAAGAGCCTTAGCGATTTTCCACTCCAGTCCCAAAACATGGGCTTGGAAATCAGAGGACCTGGGTTCAAGTTCAGACTTCACTCTTTACTATTTGACCTTGGGCAAGCCATTTGACCTCCTCTGTGCTTCACAAAAGGAGTTTTGGGGGAATGAACAAATTGGTATCTTCCTCATAAGATCATGGTAAGGGTTAAATAAAACAATACGTAAAAAGCATTTCTGTATTTATAAACTTAGTAGCTTAGAGCGATGTCATCATCCATAACATTATCATTTCTGTGGGTCAGGAATTCTGCAGTGGGTTAGCTGGGTTCTGGCTCTGGAGTTCTCCCAAGGGTACAGCCAGATGTCAGCTGCACTGTAGCCGTCTGATGGCTTGGCTGGGCCTGAAGGATTCACTCCTACCATGGCTGCCTCTCAGTTTTGGCTGGTCAGGGCTCTCCATGCGGGCCTCTCTGTGGGCCAGCTTGAGGGTCTTCATGACATGGCTACTGGCCCCCTCCAAAACAAGCAATTTTAAAGGTAAAACCCCAATACCCTAACACACCTGACATGACACACTACACTGTGGAATGTTCTACTAGGCAAACAGGCCTGCCCTGATCCAGTGCGGGAGGAGACTCTACAAAGATGTGATGAGAAGTAAGGGAGGACCTTGGAGGCTGGCTACCATGCCCCTCCTCAGCTCCAATTCTAGTTATGAATTACCTCAGGAATAGGAGAAGCATGGGGGTGGGGTGAGGTCTGGAGGGAGGCTCGAAATTGGCTCTGAGTGGGGAGGCAGGCAGACATGGAAGCGAGCCTCTTCCACCTTTGTCTGCCCCAACAGATGGTCCGGGAGGCAGCTTGAGTCCAGAAGGTGCAGCCCCTGAAGGGAGCCACAGACCTCAGGAACATGCTCGTGCCTGGAAAATACTGATAAAATGATTCCTCTTTCAAGCAAATCGGGTACAACTTTGAAACTTTTGACAAATGTCCTGTCCCTAACCCCTGGCTGGGCCACTGGTTTTATTTATTTATTTTTAGGATTTTCTGTATTTATCTGACACAGAGAGAGAGAGAGAGCAAACACAAGCAGGGGGAGTGGCAGGCAGGGGGAGAAGCAGACTTCCTGCCAAGCAGTAAGCCCGACAACTTCGGGCTCCATCTCAGGAGCCTGAGATCATGACCTGAGCCCAAGGCAGACGCTTAACTGACTGAGCCCCCCAGGCACCCAGGCTAGGGTTTTAGACAGCCGCTACTGCTCTAGCCAACATACTGAGTGTGTGGGACACAAGTCCATCTCTTCAGGTCTTACTGTCTCCCATCTCTGAAATGGGTTTGACTAATTCATTGGTGGTTGTTCTGAAAAGCAGGTTTGTCATTACAAATACAAAGTATATTTATTTTCATGTTATAATTTTGCTTTAACATATTCATTAGTTTGTTTAAAAGATCCTCATAGATGCATTAATCAACACATTTACTTGCTCATTTTTCTTCTAATTTTAGTTTTCAAAAATACCCAAAGGCTACATCCATTACAGGGTAATGGACTGCAAAATCTTACTCGATTGCAATGAACAAATTTAGCGAAGTTACCAAAAAGAAAAAATACGTAATTCTGTGAACGTCTGTCAGTTCAAAAGAATCAAAACCATTGTTCTTGCTGTCCTCTACCACGCCCCTCTATCCTCATTCACTCTGACTTCACAGACGTTGAGAAAGCAGGAAATCCAGGGCATCTACCCTCAGAAGGCCTTGGAGGCCCATGGCTCAGGACTCCAGGAAGACGGATGTATCGAACACGCTCCAGGTTTGATTCTGATACAGGGCTTTAGGGTGGCTCATGACCAGTGATTTCCAGAGCCTTCCTTCTCGGAAGACTGAGAATGCTCAGCAGACAGATTGTGTTGGGGGACTCTTGGGCTACAGCCAGTCCCACTGTCTATGAGCTATTCTGGTGCCTTCTCTACTTACCTTGCAGACAGCATGAGCATTTTTTGAGGTGATTAGCTATGGCCTTCCACCAACAGTCTTATTTATGATTCTTAAATTATAAACTGTTTCGATGGAAAAATTTCCCCAGAAATTTAAGAGCGATAATTAAAAATCGATAAAACACACAAGTTCAGGAAAACTTAGTACACCCAAATTCTTCCAGAAGATCCTGGTACCATTACATACATGATTATATTTAATTCAATCTAAGATGATTACTTCAAACTGGATTCTCCTGCTGTCTATTTTGGGTTCCTCAGGGATCCTGTGAAAAATCTGAGGAAATTTCTTGCTGATTGGGGAGATATTAAACTGCAACATATGGCCCACACATGTGATTAGTATTCCTCTAAGGAAAAATGCAAAGGATTATATTTAGAATACAGGGTATGTGTTCAGTGGTTCTGGATGACCCAGGGGATTATTAGGTTCTTCTTATGGAATTTTGTACAGTTGAAAGATGAATCAGGAATTCTGAATGTTTGGTGCGGACCTTGGAGCTCATCTATAAGATTTTGCAGGTGTGAGGCCTGCCAAATTTTCAGTATCGTGTAGTTTCTTGAAAGGTGTTCATTCATACTGCTCTTCAGAGATTTTCTGAGTTTCATGGTCTCTGCCATATATTTTAGAGGAGTCTTTTCACACAGGTATCTTGTGAAGTAAAATATTAAGAAAGCTATGTTATTGGCCCCTAAATAAAATGGGGTGAGCACTATAATAGCATTGCCGGTTTTGTGCCTACAGTACCTTAAATGAAATAATTCTAAATTTCATTCCTTTTTGCTCTGATGTTTCACCACAAATGTGTTTTTACCACATAATTATTATGGAACTAGAGAAGGGAACATGGTTTCTGATGAAATTTTGACTCTCACTTTGGGGTCCTGGGAGGCCAGGGGCAGATCTCAGGATGACCTGCTGCTTTGGTCAAGGCCATGGCTAATCTGACCATCTCAGAAGCTCCTCAGGACCTTTTCCATCTTCTGGTAAAATGTCCTACCCTGCAACACAAACTCCTTGTTTTGTAAGTATCCAACTTCAACCACTAAAGTCCTAAGGTATGTAAGGGCTTCCAACTGCTTCTATGTGACATTTCCACTTGAATATCCTACTGTCAACTCAAAATCAATATCCTCTGCCCAGTCCACTCCTCCAGCAAACTGGTTCTCCCTCCCGGTTACCTGACTGCTGCCAGTTTAGTGACATCAACTTCTCATTTCCAGTCACTCCGGTATCTGAAAATTTTGGGGAAGTATAATTTTGTGCATTCTCTTACACTAACCTCTTTCTAAGTCCCTTTATTCATTTTTCTCTTCAAGCACTTGGATTCGCTTTCCACATTCCTCTCCTTTGACATCACATGGGACGCTTTGATTCTAGCTGTTCTCTGGTGTTCTTCCC
This sequence comes from Mustela nigripes, assembly GCF_022355385.1. Lineage (NCBI taxonomy): Eukaryota > Metazoa > Chordata > Mammalia > Carnivora > Mustelidae > Mustela > Mustela nigripes. The sequence goes on from NC_081559.1 coordinate 70,963,378, forward strand.
ATCTAGCTCAGCCTCAGTCCTGCCCAGCGATTCTTCAGGAACACTCTCCCTCTCCGTTGTGCTGCTGTCCTGGGCTTTAGGCATCAAAGGCAAGCTTTTAGTTCACTCTCAAAGTCAAGGGCTACCTCTAATAAGAATCTACTCATGCGGCCTAATTTCCAACTATTGCCAAAAAACCTTCTACTTCAATCAGGTTAATTTCCTTGGGTTTTTTTTTTTTCTTTTTCTCCCCCGCCCCACCCCATATTAGGTTCTTACTTGTTTATGTTTCATTTATTTTCTTCCTGAAATATTTCTTTTCCTACCTTTCAAATCTCCATATTCAGACCTCTGATAATCCTACCTCACAGTAGCTTCTTTCCCTACACTTAAAATCAACAAAAGCAAATCATAGCCATCAAAACTTCAATCCAGTAATACCATTTCTAGAACTGTATCCTAAAACATTAACTAGCAAATTAGAAAAAGCTCTTGTGCACAAAGTTTTTCCTCCCTTCCAACCCTATTTGATGATATTACTGAAGAAATGCAAACAAACCAGAAGTCCCAAGATAGAAATAAGTAATTATGGTACATCACTCTTGAGAATGCACAAAATGAATACTATAAAGACAATGTAATTATATAAAATCTGTAAAAATATAAAGCTAACTGGACAGTAGCAACAGAATGTAGTATTGAATGTATATAAATATTTTAAATCAGCCCTTAATATAAAAAACACTTTAAATCTGTCCTTAATATCCCAGATTGTAAATAAGCTTGATTAAGAAATGGTGAAGGGATAATTTAACCCTAAAGACATTGCTGGCACAAGAAAAACATTCATTTGCAAGTTTCTATGTAAATAAATTTAGACTTCTGTTAAAAAGACTCTAACATCTCTTATGCGCCTATGACATTCTAGTTATTTTATATCCATTTAATCCTTACAATATCCCCGGAGAGGGTGGTATTATTAGCTCCATTTTACAGATGGATAAAACAGGTTGAGAGAGGTTAAGTAATTTTCCCAGTATCACACACTTAGGTAATGAAAGGGAACACTTCTTTATTCTTAACAAAATTTCTGTTACTGAGGACTTGACTATCAAATAGTGTGCCTATGTAAGCTTTAACAAGTAGGGGACAAGAGAAAGAGGAGGCGGTATTTGGGAATATTTACATGGACTTCTTAAGAAGTAGTCAAAAGCAATACAGAAGCTAATGATGAAAGCCACACCGGTGGACAAAGTGTCTTTTGGGAGCTCTGGGTCACCATTTTTAGCTTAACATTTAGGATTCAGAGATGACAAGGATGAGACTATGAATGTGCTTGAAGGATTTGATTAGGATGCAACCCAGCCTCAAAATCAGATAGAAGAATGGATGCTACCATCTTTCTGTAGACCAGAACCAGCTGATACTATAAGACTCTTTGTTTTCAAGTAATCCTGCAGCTTTTCAAAGGTGGTTGGCTCTCCAGACTCAAGTCTATTTCTGTGGCAGAGGATCCTCTAGTCACGCCCCATATAGATCATAAAAGCTTCGGAATCTTGACAATCTTTGATGGCAAGTAATATATCCATCTGCAGAGAATCTTGTAAAAGTAATGTTGGTGAAAACCTAGTATTACTCAATTTGTGGAACTGGTAGTCACCTGGGAAATGTTAGTTATTTCCGGGAATCCATGCATTTTCCCCAGGGACTTGAAAACATGGATTTCCCCCATTGAATAGGACAGGTGAGATGTTTTTGAGCTTCTTCCATGGTCTTCAAGCTATGTGGGGGTCACATAGGCCCTGGGGATGAAGTACTAAGGAGAAGTTGAATCTTATGGCGATTTGGTTATTAGGTCAGTCTTTGTCTCTACCCACAGTATACTGTACTTTTCAGAGCCTACTGATAAATAATGCCATTAAGTTAAAAAGATGAGGCTGTTCATATCTAAAAGGACTCAAAATTTATTTCACACTGGTGTGGTCCTCCCAAAATTCTGTCATCCATTACAAGCACCAGCAGGTAAGTTTCAGAACAGTCTATGAGGGTAGCATGAATTGGAGTACTGTTGTTTGGAAAGCCCTTGGCTGCTAGTGTGATCAAGATGGGCAAGGACGGTCTGTATATCTTTTGTGTGGGAGGAATATTCAGGTAAGAAGCCTGAAGTTAACAAGGTTAAATGGCAATGGTTCTGCCTCTCCTCCTTCCCGTATATGCAATTCAGGCCTTGTATTAAATTGTTTTTGCTTTCAAGTCTGCCCATGCTATATATTTTAACTTGAATCCACTGTGCAAAAATTCTGGGATAGGGATGTAGTGGGGGAAATTTTAACCCCCCATGATATGGTCCTATTGAGATATATGCAGAGATATATGTATCTCTCTTGGGGTGGTACTACACTGGTTAAAATTTGTAGTTTTGTGAAACCTTTTCCTTGGTAAAGAGTGAGAAGTCCAAGGTTTGGGAGTACCTCATATCTACCAGTCATCTTAGCATTGTCACCAACATCGTGTGAAATAATTTAGTTGTGTTGTATTTGCTAATGTGATATTGAAATCTCTAACAGTTTTAATGTTTTTTAAAAATTATTATTCATTTGAAAGAGAGAGAGAGAGAGAGAGAGTACAAGCGGGGGAGAGGCAAAGGGAGAGGGTGAAGCAGGCTCCCCACTGAGTTGGGAGCCTGACATGGTCTTGTCCCAGGACCCAGAGATCATAACCTGAGCCACCCATGTGCCTCCCCCCACCTTTTTTTTTTTTTTTTTTAAGATTTTTAGATTTATTTATTTGACAGACAGAGATCACAAGTAGGCAGAGACGCAGGCAGAAAGAGGAAGGGAAGCAGACTCCCTTCTGAGCAGAGAACATGATGCAGGGCTTGATCCCAGGACCCTGGGATCATGACCTGAGCAGAAGGCAAAGGCTTTAACCCACTGAGTCACCCACGCGCCCGCCTCCCCTTTTTTAAAGTTTTTTTTTTTTTTTATTCATTAGAGAGGGAGACAGAGAGAGCACATTGAACAGTTTTAAAAATTAAAATTCTTCACGTGAACAGCTTTAGCAGACGGAAAATGCTGAAATTAGCAAAGGTTCATGAATGACTCAGAACATCTACCAACTCTTCTATCAGACGACCTTAAAATTGCTGTGAGAGAGAAGAGAGACCCACTGGAGCTCTTGGTCTCTTTTAAAAAATACTTTTATGCCTACCTAAAGTCTCTTTTTATTATGGGAAGTTAGAAACAGTTTGGCTTTTAAACTTAAGAATTAATGAAATAAAATAAGACAAAATCAGAGAGGGAGACAAAGCATAAGAGACTCTTAACTCTAGGAAACACACTGAGAGTTGCTGGAGGGGAGGGGGGTGGGGGATGGGGTAACTGGGTGATGGGCATTAAGGAGGGCACGTGATGTAATGAGTACTGGGTGTAGTATGCAAATGATAATCACTAAACTCTACCTTTGAAACTAATAATACATTATATATTAGTTAACTGAATTTAAGTAAAATGTCAACAAATAAATAAACAAAACAGAAGAGGAATTCTATTCATTTGAATGATTTTCAAGCTAGATGACTAGTAAATCAACTTGGTATTTTCTTAGTTTCTATTCTCTCAAAAAAGAATTGAGTGTTTTACTTTTGTTGTATATCAGATGAGAAGAGAATAAGTTACATGCCTATGTATACTATCTAGGGATCCTATTACAGAGAAATTTTAGACTTATTCTATTGCTACATGAGTGGTAGTATTTTTAATAAAAGCATGACTTTTGGCCATCATTTTATTTCCCCTTCCCTGGGATATAAGCAACACCGGCCTTTCTCCAGATCGTGAAGGAAAAACCCTATTATTCTCTCAGTGACCTTTGGCAAGCAGCTGCTCTCTTGAACTGTTCGTGTCTCTGGAGTGTTTGACTAAGGTTTCTTCTGGTCAAGTCATCGACAATCCAAATGTCAAACAACAATGTGGCCATTTTTCATCTTGAGATAAGTGTTTCTCCAATAAGATGATCAATTAGTCTTATTCACATTACAATACACCTCCCCATGTATTTTTATGCCATACGAAGATCTCTACAGTCCTATTACCTTCTTATTAAAAATGCTCTTCATTTAGGTTGAGAGCGAGCCTGTTGTGTGAAGTACAGTTGGAATATATAATCCATCCAAACACACCTCATGTGTGACGTATGTGTATTGACATTCTTTATACCAATGCATCATCCAAAGGTGGAATGAGATAAAATTTCTACTCTCAAGGATATAAACTGAAGTCTTGCATAGAAAAGGTCCCACTTTTGGTAGAACGAATGTTCTGGAAATGGCATTTTTCACTGAAGCAAGATTTATGTGTAATTACAATTCCTTGGTTTTTTTTTTTTTTTTCCACTTGGAAACCAGGCATTTCATGCAATGCTTTACAAGAAAAATTCTAAAATTTGTTTGCTTTTTGCTAGAAGACACTTAAGGTACCATACTTGCTTCTAAATAAACGTCTAATTCAAGAAGCCTTAGGTGTGCATTTTGGATAGAATTCTCAGCTCATCATTACATATTACTTTGAAAGGTTTTGACTGTTGTCTTGGATTGTGTACATCAAGCTGCTTCAAATACAACCAGATTTTAAATAGAAACTACTGTTTTTCCCTTTTTCCTTGTTAATGGTAATATCTGACACATCTACCCACAATTTCAACTGTGTTTTAAATTACAATTGGACAGTTTATAAATCGTCCTAAGAGTAACCTATGGTTTAGAGAGACCTATGAAGGTTCTCATTTTTGAAAATCTTTTTGATTAATGAAACTTGAAAAGACCCTTTCTGAGAATGTTACTTGGAGCTCAGAGTGTTTATACCTCTGAATATAAACTGAATTAAATAATTTTGGGGATCATAATAAAAATATAAAACAGATAAATGTGTCTCTGTGTCTCTGTGTAGTGAGGGAGAAAAAAAAAATCCCATGTCCAGAATCAGTCTTTAGTAACACATTTCAGAAATTTGGAGTATTTAACATATTTAAGACAGCTGGCTTAAAATAATAACAAAATACTTACCTACATTTGAAAGTGAAACAGCAGTTCCAATAAGCATTATAAATAGAACAATCTTCCCCGGTTTATTAATTCATTCTCTTTTTCCTATGACAAGCTGGTGACAAGCACCTAATCTGGGCCAGGTAAGTACAAGGCGCTGGAAATACAAAGATAAATGACAATCTGTGCCCTCCTGGAGATATTTTTCCTCCTGGAGTTTTAATGTTTAATTTCATTCGTGCTTTTATTAGGAAGGAAAGGCAGAAGAGGAGGGAAATGACTGTCTAAAAAAGGGATGGGAGTTTGAGTCAGAAGTTATTATTCAGCTTTTCTTGGGAGATTCTGAATTCATTCCATTATTATAAAGTTCTCACTTCTCCAACTGAAATCAAGCATACACACCCCCTTTGTCTTCCGCAAAGGTAGAATGAATGGAAACAAGATAAGAGCATGGGATCTGGAGCCAGATAGGGATGGGCTGGAATACTAATCCTGCTACCAATTCGATTGTACCTTTCCATAATTTACTTAATTAGCCTCTCTGCGTATTGCTTTTCTCATCACAGAAGGGGAATAAGCACATCAGCTGGTCCTTCTCAAGGCAGTTTCTTCCCCCTTCTAGGCCCTTCCTTTCCCTTCCTGTGCTGAATATTATCGATCTGAGAATGAGGCACCACACAAAAAATTTTAAAATAATTTGAAACTTGGGAATTGTATCTTTCAGATGATGTAACATAATTGCTAACCTTGATGTTTTATAAAGGGTTGGAGTAAAAATGATGTCAGGGTTCCCTAATCCCTTGGTCTGGCTATGCATGTTTGGCACAGATCCCAGACTAAATATAGCAAGTCTTGCTTCTTGGGTCAATATAATTTCTAATCCCTAGGTTGAATGAGCAAATCTTCCCAGACAAGATTTAATTCACCAATGCATTTAGGTAGACACTGACTATATCTAACAGTACATCACCAAGTGAACACAGGTCATCAGCATTAGCTTGACTAACTGAAAAGAAACTTGCATTAGGAAACCAGCACTCTCACCAACAAATCCTGCTGGGGATTGACTAAACATAATTGTTCATTGAAAAAAAAAATTAGAAATAGAGTATTAGGGATATATTCACCCACCGGTAGTTCCACATAATTCCCTGAAGTGTTAATGGAAGCTCAGCGAGTCCATCAGCAGGCAAATCTACCTCTTAACATCCCAGTTCATCTGTCAGTCTCCATTCATAGACCCTTGACATGGAGTGGAAAGGAAAAAAAGAAAATCCCATGGAATTTTCGAGTAAGAGAAGTCCATCTCTTTGCACATACCCATTCAACCACACTACAGCCTTGGCTTTAAAATGGCCAAACCAGGGGCTGCTGGGTGGCTCAGTCAGTTAAGCATCTGCCTTCAGCTCAGGTCATGATCTCAGGGTCCTGGGGTCAAGCTCCGAATCAGGCTTCCTGCTCAGTAGGAAGCCTGCTTCTTCTTCTCCCTCTTCCTCTCCCCTGTTTGTGTTCCCTCTCTCACTGTGCCTCTCTCTGTCAAATAAGGAAAATCTTAAAAATAAAATGGCTAAACTATTTGGAATCATGTGTTCCCATCCCTGGAGGATGGACTTGCTTTTTTATCTTTCTAGAACATGTAGGTTAATGGGATTCCATCTAGAGTTTGTAGTTTATAGTTTATAGGCCAGATCCGTCTTACTTACCTGGACATTACAGCCTTTTCTCGTCTTTCCTTCCTCCTTTCCTTCTTTCCTTCCTTGCTCCCTGCCTGCCTGCCTCCCTGCCCTTGCCTTTGCCAAAAGGTCCCTTCATTCTTGGACTTAAAGCCAAGAACAGGCTTTGTATTCCTAGAGTAGCAGAAGAAGTTAAATGTCTTTATTTTTTCATTCATTTCTATTGAAATAAACAAGCATATATTTTCCAATTTCTTTGCTAACTAAAATCAATTTCTGTGCTGGATGAAAGTTGCTATCACGACTCAGTGTGAAAAGTCAATGGGAAATTGAAGACCACTGTTTCTGTGACTCCTTCCAATGATTGCAATGACAGGCTTAAACTGCTTTCACAGGAGTCCTGTGAGCCAGGCCCCGAAGAATTCTTGTGTTTCCACGTAACCCCTTCAAGGAAAATAGCATTCAATCTAAAAGAGACTGAATAAGCTACACTTCTGTGATTTGTTTGGCTTGTGGCTTCTATTGGTTTTCTATTCCTGCCTTAGCAAATTATCACAAACTTAGTGGTTTCAAGCAACCCAAATTTATCATCTTGCAGTGCCAGAGGTGGAAATCTGATGCAGGTCTCATTGGCCTAAAACTAAGGTGTTGGCAGGGGTATGGTCCTTTCTAGAGACCTGAGGGGAAAGCAGGTTTGTTGACATTTCCAGTTTCTAGAGGCATGTGTGTTAAAAGAAGTTGCTGAATTCTATTCCCCAAAAATAATGGGTCATGGATGACAAAAAGAAGAGCTCTATCTCACAAGTCTTTTATTTTTATTTATTTATTATTTTAGAAAGATTTAATTAATTAATTAATTAATTTGACACACAAGTAGGCAGAGAGGCAAACAGAGAGAGGGGGAAGCAGGCTCCCCGCTGATCAGAGAGCCCGATGCCGGGCTCAATCCTGGAACCCTGGGATCATGACCTGAGCTGAAGGCAGAGGCTTAACTCACTGAGCCACCCAGGCGCCTCACGAGTCTTTTATTTTGGTGACCACTGTGGTAGGCAACCTTTAAGATGGCCCCACGGATTTGAATTCCTTGAATGTGAGCTAGACCTAGTGACTTTTTGCTTCCAACCAACAAAATTTGGTAAAGACAATGATATTTGGTTCTAAGATTAGGCCACAGGAAGTCTCTGACTTCCATCAGGCTTGCCTGCATGTGTTTACTCTGATGGAAATCAGTTGCCAGGGCACCTGGGTGGTTCAGTGGGTTAAAGCCTCTGCCTTCGGCTCAGGTCATGATCCCAGGTTCCTGGGATCAAGCCCCACATTGGGCTCTCTGCTCCGCAGGGAGCTGCTTCCTCCTCTCTCTCTGCCTGCCTCTTGGCCTACTTGTGATCTCTGTCTGTCAAGTAAATAAATAAAATCTTAAAAAAAAAGAAAAGAAAATCAGTTGCCATGTTTTGAGCTACCCTACAGAGGGGTCTTGTGGCAAGGAACTAAAGTCAGCTTCCAGGGGACAGAGAGTTTGAAACCTAGGCCTGCAATGCCAGGACCTCAGAGGAACCGAATCCTGTCAACAACTGCTTGAGTGCGATTGGAGGTGGATCTTTCCTTACTCAGGCCTTGAGGTGGCTGCTGTCCTAGAGGCTGATGCATCTGGGAAAGCTGTATCTGGATTTCTGACTCACAAGAACTGTGGGGAAACAAATGCTTGTTGTCGTAAGCTTTTAAATTGGGGGATAATTTGTGTCATAACAATAGATAACTGATACAACAATGAAATGGCATTACAGAAAGTTTAGAAAATGGTGGGGGTGAGGAGGTCACCCGTAATTCTACGCTCAGTCTCAATTCTGGCCTTATTTTTCCGTGTTTCATTTCAATCTGCACACATATATACATATACATTTCTATTACTGATGTGCATAATGTGAATAAAATTTTGCGTCCTATTTTTTTAATTTAACACAAGCCATAAGTATTTCCATGCTGTTATAAGAGTTTTTGTACTTAAGGGGTGCCTGGCGGGCTCAGTCAGGAGAGCATGCAATTTTTATTCTTGGGGTCATGAGTCTGAGCCCCACATTGAGCATAGATATTACTTAAAATAAATAAATAAAAATTAAAAAAAGGAATTTCTGTACTTATAATTTTTTGGCTGCATAATATTCACTCAAGAGGGAGCACCATAGTTCATAATTTAGCTAATTTCCTCATTCTCTTTGGGTATTTCCTTTACTTCCTATTTAATTTGCAATTAAAAATAATGTGACAGCCATCATCTTGTAGATATGCTGCTTCTTTTTTTTTTTTTTTTTTTTGCTTCTTACCACTTTAATTTTTCCCAGGTCTTTCTCTTTCTTGGTACGTTTCTCGATTTGCTATAGTAGCTCTTCAGATAGTTTTCAGTGGTTGGTGGATGGCAAAATTTCTGAGTCACTTCATGCTAAAGCGGTCTTTGTTTTTCTATTCATTAAATATTAATTTAGATGGCTATTGATTTTTGGTTGAATATTGCCATGCCCAAATATATGGCAATATCAAACCTAAGAAAAATCCCACCTCTCCAATAAGAATATAGTTTCAAAGTTTTTAGCCAGCTTGAGCAGACTATTTTAGATGTGGAAACCATATAGGTAATGTATATTTATAATTTATTTTGTCACACAAGCATTTAAATCAACATATTACAAAAATCACTTTTAAAAATTTTTTATTTTTAAATTTTTTAATAAACATATAATGGGTTTTTATCCCCAAGGGTACAGGTCTGTGACTCACCAGGTTTACACATTTCACAGCACTCATCATAGCACATACTCTCCCCAATGTCCATATCCCCACCACCCTCTTCCGTCCCCACTCCCCCTAGCAACCCTCAGTCTGTTTTTGAGATTGAGTCTTTTATGGTTTGTCGCCCTCCTGATCCCATTTTCTTTCATTTTTTCTTCTTAGACAAACTATGGGAAGAACCTAGATGTCCATCAACAGATGAATGGATAAAGAAGATGTGGTGTAGGGTGCCTGGGTGGCTCAGTTGGTTGAGCAACTGCCTTCGGCTCAGGTCATGATCCTGGAGTCCCTGGATCGAGTCCTGCATTGGGCTCCCATCTCCATGGGGAGTCTGCTTCTCCCTCCCCTCTCATGCTCTCTCTCACCATCTCTCTCTCAAATAAATAAATGGAATTAAAAAAAAAAAAAAAGATGTGGTATATATATATACAATAGAATACTATGCAGCCATCAAAAGAAGTGAAATCTTGCCATTTGCGACAATGTGGATGGAACTAGAGGGTATTATGCTTATCGAAGTGATTCAGTCAGAGAAAGACAACTATCATATGATCTCCCTGATATGAGGAAGAGGAGATGCAACATGTGGGGTTTGGGGGGTAGGAAAAGAAGAACAAAATCACTTTTTAAAATTTTGATTTACTGCCTTCTTTTTTTCTGGTTGAATTCTTAAATATTTTTTATTGTCGTAGAATACACATAATATAAAATTTGACATTTTGATAATTTTTAAGTGTACAATTTAGTAACATTAAGTATGTTTATGTTGTTGTGCAACTACCACCACTATCCATTCCTAGAATGATATTCTTTTGAAGCAGGAAAACTACTTGTAAGTGAGGTTACTGGGTCAGAGAGTTTGAATTACGTGTCCTTTTTGTTTGTTTATTTATTTATTTTTAAAGATTTAATTAATTTATTTAGTTGGATGAGAGAGAGAGAGAATCAGCAGAGGGAGCAGCAGAGGGTGAGGGAGAAGCAGGCTCCTTACTCAGGCTCAATCTCAGGACTCTGGGATCATGACCTGAGCCGAAAGCAGACACCCAACAGACTGAGCTACCCAGGTACCCCTATGTGTCTTTTATGAAAATCAATTATATTGTAGTGTCTAAGAACATGGGCTATAGACTTAGGCCAAACTGGATTTGAATCCTGAATCTGAGTAATATTTGACAACTTTTGGACAGTAATCAAATTTTTTCTTTTCTTTTTTTGTTTTTTAAAGACTTTATTTATTTATTTGACAGAGAGTGAGAGACACAGCGAGAGAGGGAAAACAAGCAGGGGGAGTGGGAGAGGGAGAAGCAGGCTCCCTACTGAGCAGGGAGCCCGATGGAGGGCTCGATCCCAGGACCCTGGGATCATGACTTGGGCCCAAGGCAGATGCTTAACAACTGAGCCACACAGGCACTCCAGAGATTTTATTTTTTAAGTAATCTCCACATCCACATGGGGCTTAAACTCATAACCCCAAGACCAAGAATCCCATCCTCTACCGACTGAGCCAGCCAGGCACCCAGGGAAGGAATCTACTTTTTCTAAGTCTCATGTTCCTCTTCTACAAAGTGGAACCCCAAAACACCAAATAATAATTGGTATGATATTATATGTCTAAAATACTTAGGATGGTGCGTGACACAGAACGTCCATGATTTCCTTTGCAATATGTAAACCTACGTAAATGGAAACTCCTGTTATTTATGATCATTATCATCATCATATTCATGACCCTGTGGCATCAGTTATTCTTTATATACATGGCTTCTGGCATTTTATTGCTTCTGGAAGGAGATTTTCAACAATATCTCTGAACAGCACTTGTGTTTTGAGCAAGCTGGGATACTATCAGGTTTATAAAAGATGCTATCGGGTGGCACTCCTTAAACCTGATGGATCAACTTTTTACAGAATTCAACAACAGATGCGACGAACGTGGAATCAAACCACAGCAGTATTCGTAGTACATCGCCACAGAGCAGGTTTCAATATTGGATGAAATGCAGGGGGAAAGAATGTAAAACAATGATGGGAGAGGTGGGGGGGAGAGAGGTACTGAGATTTTGAAGAAATGAGTAGAAAGACACGGGGAGGCTCCTGGTTATTGAGCAGTTGAGGAAAGCGATTGTGGTCAACATAGAGTCAGGTGCGGCAGATATCCTCCCAATATTCTCATGAGATAGTGACGAGGAGACAAACGAGAAAGCCTAAATACAGAAAACTAACTTCCCCAGCGTCACACAGCCAGTGATTAGCAGACGTGGGATTGCAATTTAGGCTCTGGATTCCATGATTCTGTTTGTCTGTGGCTCACTGCGTTAGTGTGATTAAGGACTAATTCTAGAAGGAGGTTTTTTCTATTTGAAAGGAATGAGTCTTTACCCAGACACAGACTCATGGAGAATGAGTAAAGCACAGCTGTGCTGGAGAGCTTTGGTTTGCCTGGAGATCCATGCCTGGGCTCCTCCATCCTGCTGTCTGCATCAGAATTGACCTGTAGAGAGTGCATCAAAGGGCTGGTTCCCTTGCCCCCAGCTTCCTGTTTATATTGGCAAAGGAGATTAGAGGGAAGAGAGTATTTATGGTTTCCTTCCTGCGGGGGTTTCACTATGTTGGCTGTGTCCTGGCTTCTGGCATGGCGTCCCTCTGTACGCAGTCTTCAGGTTTCCAGTAACTTCTCTATATACACTTGTTATTGCAGGGAGGTAACAGTCCCCGGGGCACTACAGTACTATGCCTTGTTGATTGTCTATACCCGGCTCACATCTTTGTAAATAGGCCCTTTACCAAACTCTCCCCAAATTATCCCACTTCGAGTGTACCATCCATTTTCTAATGAGCCTCTGACTGACACACAAGCTTTATGGCCCCTAAGCAGAACTTTTGGGGTAGAAAGAGGAGGTGACTGGACCAGAGAAGGATCTGACTTCTCACCACTTCAGACTGCGGTTGGCCTATCAAGATGGCAAAGGAAAGTGAGTGGGGTTATTTCAGTATTTATAAATCCTCAAGAAAACTGGCTCCTTCCTCTTCTCATTGAAGGTGAGATGACATTTCCCTCAGTGGTGTCTCACCAGGTTGAGAAAAGAGTTGCGGACTGAAGTGATGTCCTGTTGCCTTGGACCATTCTGGAGAGATGGCCATTATGTTCTACCTCTGGGCTGAGCTGCCTCGCCATCTACTTACCAATTCTCAAAAGTCATAGAGCTAAAAGCAACCAAATCCTCATATTTCAGAACCATCACTGGCATCTAAATTATGGTGTTATAATTAAGCTTTATATCCAAAGTTTCAGGTTTTGGGTACTTTAAAGAGTAGTCTAGTGATCAAAGAAAGCCTCATTAGCACGTGTCATTTGTTTGAAGGTCTCTGGACTCCAGAGAAGAGGTTGTTCTAGAAACTTGTACCAGGATACCACCATTGTCCCATATGGGGTAAACAGTTTTGACATTGAAGCTGGGGCACTTGCTGTGTTATGTCCTCTCTTGAGAATGCTTTATACATTTGATGGGACCCAGAGCCCCAGAACGGCCAGGTTCTAGTTAGCTGGGAGAGCTTCTGTTATCCTGCACACAGTGATAACCTCTGAACCCCTCGCCTGTTCACTTAGCTATCTTCGCTTTTCTAACTGATTCTTGTTTATTTCTCCTGTACCCCACGCTTTGGTACATGGTTATGTGGAGGCTGCCTTTTGTTGTTACTTCGATAGCATATGTTCTTTCACTTATTCAAGTATTTATTGCCCAGGGACCGGGCAATCAATAATGGGCAGCTGTGCATATGATGAATATAGTTAGTCCCTACTGTCATGGAGCCTAGTCTAGTGGAAGATACAGATACACAAAAAGAATAGTCACCCACAGTCGCTCCTTGCCTTGTAACTTTATGTGAGTCAAAGACAGAATTCATCTTTCCTGGTTTGTATCCATGGAGTATCCAAGCACACAGGTGATACTCAGTAGGTACCTGGTTTTATTCATTTTCTGCTAATAGTTCAGCATTCTTACTCTGCCTGCTTCAGTGTCAAAGGTGTCAGAACTGGCCATTGAGGCAAGGAAGAAAATCAGATTGGAAACTGATGCTTGTTTCTCTCTTTCTCTACACTGGGACAGCTGTCATATCAGACTAGATAGCTCCAGATGTCCAATAGATTGGGCTACTTCCCCCATACTAGTCCTTCTTCTGGAAGACACAGATATGCGCCTCACAGATGAGTCTCCCTGGCCCACTACTAAAAATCATTTCCCAGTAAAGAAGGGAACAAAGAGCAAAGAACAGAAAGCTCAGTGACTAAACCAGCTTTGGCCCTCAGGGGCAAGGGATCGTTCTCCAGATCACCTCATTAAAGGGAACAGGAAAGGAAAGACTCTATCTGAGGATCACTGATGTACAGTCACAACCCATTTCTTTAGTTTTCTTGCTAAATTCTGGATATTTATTGCCACTGTCTGATATCTTTTGCTCTTGCCTTTTTTAGGGACTAAAGTGCCCAGTTATTCAAACCAGTATATTCTGAGATAGTTTGGGAATGGTTTGTTCTAATATTCTTGGTGTTTTTTCACTTTCAGCTAAAATGAATTTCATTTGTTGAATGCATCAGGATTTGCATGACGTTTGGAATGATTCTTTGTCAGGAAGCTGAGGAGCTTAAAATGGATGGTAGCTCTTCCACTGGTGATTATCATTTGGTATTAATAGCACCTCTTCTGTCTAAATCCCCCCAAAATTCAAATTAAAGAGTTAAATCAATTCTGGAATATAATTGCAGTCATACATTTCTCCAAGTTTTAATTTTTATGCAGTTATCTATTTAGGTACCTTAATTTTCATTCATCTTAACCACAGTTATGACTTTTCCTTAAGATTGTCACCTTAACCTGCCATCATGCCCAGCTCTTATTTGAAGTAATTTCCTTGTGATTTTAAATTCTATGTTGAATTTTAAGGCCATTGGAACTTCTCTCACTTGTGTCTGCAGGGAACTAGGTAAAGGGATCCCCTACTGCTTACTCTGCCTCAGGACTAAGTCTTTTTTTTTTTTTTTTAATTACTTTCCCCTAATTTTTTTTTTTAAGATTTTATTTATTTATTTGACAGAGATCACAAGTAGGCTGGGGAGCAGGCAGAGAGAGAGGAGGAAGCAGGCTCCCTGCTGAGCAGAGAGCCTGATGCGGGGCTCGATTCCAGGACCTTGAGATCATGACCTGAGCCAAAGGCAGAGGCTTTAACCCACTGAGCCACCCAGGTGCTCTCTCAGGACTAAGTCTTAAACTGCTCTTTCAGACCCAGTGGGGTCCCCCGCCCTCCTCTGCCCCACGCATTGAGACTTTCTCCACTAGGAACTCCAGAACTAATTTATCCATCTACTGTAGTATCCGTCTGGCTCTCACCTTGTCCTTTGGATTGGAAGCATACCAGTTGTCTCCTGGTTCACAACTTTGGCATCTGCGGACCCCCCCAATTCCAGCAACAGCGTCAATGGCTGCCATAGGAAATGTTCTTCTGACCTCCAGGAAGGGAAATGATGCTTCTATCAGACTTACTCCTGGCTTGAAGTGGAATCTAGATGCACTGATTCTTAAACACATTATCATTATCATTATTATTTTTAAGAAATGGTAACTTTTATTTTATTTTATTTTTTAAGATTCTATTTATTTGCTTGACAGAGAGACTGAGAGAGCACAAGCACGGGAACAGTAGAGTGAGAGGGAGAAGCAGGCTCCCTAAGGAGCAGGGAGCCCGATGTGGGGCTCCATCCCACGGCCCTGGGATCATGACCTGAGCTGAAGGCAGATGCTTAGCCATCTGAGCCACGCAGCCGCCCCTAGTATTATTATTATTATTGCTAACTGAATATCAAATTGTGGAAGCTGGTGGGGTGGATAGGAACAGAAACTAAGGTAAAGGTGGTCTTAAAACTGAGTGCTTTAGATAGAATTAGAATATAGACTAGATGGAATTCTTTAGCAGAATTAGAATACGTACCAGCAGAAGACCACTAACCGGTATCCGTAGCTACTGCAGCTGTTATGCTGTTTGAATCCTTTTTAAAGCTAGACTTAACTGGAGTTGTGAGAAGCATAACTCTCCTGAAGGAATCTCTAGCAGAAGGAGCAATCATTTTCAAGGTAGAAAAAAACTATAAGTATAAATAGACTGAGTCCACCTAAGACAGATGAAACAAGCATCTAGAAGAAAATCTATCAGTTAGGATTAGATCTAGTGGCAAGTAACAGAAACCCAAAATAATGGTCGCTTTAACAAGACAGAGCTTTATTCCTCTCCATGTAAAAGTCCAGAAATAAGCAGTGCCTGCGTTCTTCCTGTCTTTCTGTTTTACTGTCTTTAATGTTCCCTCTCCTGGTCCAAAGTGAATGCTAAGCCCCCAGCTGTCACATTTGTGTTCCAGCCAACAGGAAAGGAGGATATTATAGACATATATCTTGCTTTTATCACGTTAGATAAAATACTGTCATATGGTCATTCCTAGTAGCTAAGGAAGCGGGGAAATGGTTTTATACCAGGTGGCCATGTGCTCAGCTAAAAATGAGAACTGTCACTGCCAAGAAGACGGAAAGAATAGATGTTGGGGAATAGATAAATATTATGTAATTGGGGACTCTTCGGGGTAAAAAGATCCATAAGCATTTCATGAAAACAAGTTCCAAAGAATTTCTGCCTCCCCGCATTAAATAATAATTTTAAACTTATGTTAAATCATGTTTGGGAGCATGTCTATAACAGAACCACAAGGCAGCCTCAAGAGTCTGGTATTAGAAGCATATCGCGAGTTATTATTGCTAATGTAGGTGTTGAGAATGAAGAAGACTGAGTAAATCTTGAAGAAAAGACCTCAGAGGCTTATGGATAAATGGGCTCTAGAATCTAGTCTAAGAGCACCTGTCCCAACTTGAGGAATGATTTTGATCATTATCAATGGAGTTGCTCCAAATCACAGATTTGGGACTTGGGAAGTTCTGTTTTGGTTGGATTCTCCAAAACAGCATGTGTGTATTTAGATTTTCAGATCAGAGAAACTGAAACTTCAACTCATAAGGATAGCAGCTTTTTTCAAAGGAGCGTTTTTTTCCTTCCCAGATGAGTCAGATTTAACCCCTTCTTGCCATTTCTGGAAGCATTAATCTATTTATCCACTGTACTCTAAATAAGCTTAATGTGCTTAGCTTGCTATTAGGGGGTGATTTACATACCGTGAGAGAGAAAGCTCACTCATTTGTGGGGCAAAAAACAAAACAAAACAAAAGAACTTACTCTGTGAGCCACCAGATCACTCACCATCAAATTTGGGCCCTATCTGCTCCCTGTGGAGGATTTTTCCATCCAAATCCTTTGAGGCCAGGAAGTCTTCCTGTTTTACTCGGTATCCCAAGTGCCTAGCCCAGTGCCTCTCACAAAGCTAGCTCATAATAAATATTTGTTGAAATATTCTGAAGAGGGTTCATCAGAGACAGTGACAGAAAAACACATAATGAAAATTAGCAACACACTTTTTGGTTAGTCTTGGGTCGTTTCTAGTAGTTCTTTTTTTTTTTTTTTTTAAAGATTTTATTTATTTATTTATCTGTCAGAGAAAGAGACAGAGAGCGAGAGAGAGAACACAAGCAGGGGGAGAGGCAGGCAAAGGGCAAAGCAGGCTCCTGACTGAACAGGGAACCTGATGTGGGGCTCAAACCCAGAACTCTGGGATCATGACCTGAGCCGAGGACAGTCGCCCAATGGACTGAGCCATCCAGACGCTCCCACCCCCTTTTTTTTTTTTTTTAAAGATTTATTTATTTTCTTGAGAGGGAGAGAATGAGAGCAGAGACAGAATCTCCAGGCTGTGCCCGGAGCCAGATGAGGGGGCAATCCCAGCACCCTGAGATCATCACCTGAGCCAAAATCAAGAGTTGGGTGCTTAACTGACTGACCCCCCTCCCAGGGCCCCTCTAGTATTTCTAAGAGAAAAGAAAATTCACAACAAGATGGCACTGGGAACTTTTGAGCTTTTGCAAGAAGTGGTGAAGGAAAAGTACTTATTTTGACAACTATTCTTCAGTGTGAAAAATTCATAGCTGTAAATGACCACAAAGGAAAGAAAACCCAATCTCTAAGAACCTAAGCATTTGCCATACTAGATCTTAGGACACATGATGATTCCTTCTGTTACTTCTGTTTCCTAGTGCTGCCCATTTGCCAAAATAAAGATGTCCTTTCTCCAGCCAAACTTGAGCTGCCAGAGTGAACTAATGACTTCAGAATGGAAGACAGATGCTTCCTGCGGGAGGATTCCTGGGCAGACAGAGAACACATAACCAGAGCTGGTTTCAGAATTTGTGAGGCCCAGTGCAAAATGAAAATGGAGGACGACTTGTTCAAAAGTTAGGGGGAAAAGTGTTATTAAAGGGACCAAAATATAAAGCTTTCCTCCTTTTCCCACAGTATCTCTGCTTTTTAATGTATCTAATGCTGCCCTAATTAAATAAGAATAAAGCATTTTAAGTTAATGGCTTTTATTTATTTATTTTTATCATTTCAAATCCTTTATTATACATCATGGGTGCACAATTTGAGGCTGGTTAAACACAATTGGTTTCCAAAATTTCTTTGAATAGTTCCTAGATTTACTACATGAATGTGACCATGAAAATATTTGGCATTTTTAAATTTTGAAACTCTGAACAGGCACTTACATGAAGGAAAACATTACCATTCACAGATAGCCACATTTAAAATAGATGCTCCAGCACGTGGTACATGGAACCTTTTGCAGATAATGAAGTTGGTTACTGACCATTTTATCAAAGTGCCATAGTAGTAAACAGGTTTAAAGAAATGTAACTTGGGTTACTTAGCTTACTCATAAAGTAAGGTTAACGGACAAGACTTGCGCTGAAGTGTATAAAAAAATATTGGTACAAAAACCAGTGAACCCTTAGTGAAAGTAGTTTCACACGACAGGCTTCATTTTAGTTCCTACACCCCACATTTAGTGTATCTGAGATCAGACCCCATGCATACGAACAGATGACTGAAACCTTCTTTTGGAACTTTGAACAAATGACTTGAATTTAATGTTAGCAAAATTTAAACAGAGTGGGTAAAATTACATTTCAGTTTGAACTAGCCAAAGTTCCAGGTTAACAAACATGAAATTGTCCAGATCTAGATAACTACATGCTTCACAGGGCCTCCTGAGTTCCCCATCCTCAAATTTTCTCCTGGAAAGGGAAGAGAATATTTGTGAAGGCAAGAAAATTATATTTTTATGTATGTGGTAAAAAGATGCCTTAAATTAAGAAAACAATTTTAAGTAGTTATAGAAGAATTATATAGTTTTAACTAAAACACCAACATAGAGTCAATTCTACATTGCAGAAAACATACAGTGTACCTGCTGGATAGTAGTAGCAAAATAGTTACTTAATATGGCAAAAAAGAAAGAAAGGAAAGAATGAATGAAAGAAAAAGAACAGAAGAGAAAAGAGGCAGGGAGGGAGGGAGGATCAGGCAAGCAAGCAGGCCACTGTGACATGCCACATAATCTCAGGGAAAAATTTTAACATTCGCACCACAGAAGACTTCAAAGAAGATACAATTCAGGAAGCCACGGAATGGTAGAATCGAAAGCACCTACAGTGAAACACTCCCTATGTATTTCTCAAACACACATGTAGAAACATCATCTCAAAAATATTGAGATGCCATGTTTTAAATCTTTGCCGGATGTAATGCCCAGTCAATTTTTCTATTTCTATTTGAACACAAACTATTTAATTTTTTGCATGTAGAGAATAGAGGTAATTGTTAGCATGAAAAAGGAGAAAAGTATAATCAACATTACAAAGAAAAGCAAAATTACAAATACCAGCCTACTCACATGAAAATCTTTAATGTTTATGTTTATGCATATCTGGGTGCTTATCATCAGGTCAAAGTATGCAGTTAAAAAAAAAAAAAGGAAAGAAAAAAACGGCAGCTTAAGAAAGTTCCAGTGTTTCAAAGAAAGCGCTTTTTTAAAATGTATATACATGAAGAACATTTAGTTGTATCATAAAATAAATGCAGCACTGTAAGATAAAGGAAGACTATTATAAATGGAGTTTTGCCCCCCACCCCCACAAGCTGCAGCCATCTTTAACAAGCTGAACTTCATCTCAATGGACATAGGAGTTTTTTGCTTCTCTTTTTTTCTCCTATTCAGTTCACATTTCGGGCTGTTCAGCAGATGCCTGTGATTCTGGTGATTCAAATCGCTGGTGAAAGTTTGTTCTCTGTTTCCTCAATTTTTCAGGAGCTTTTCTCCATAAAATGATCTCCTGCTGCTTGAAGTACCTTCTGTCTTCCTCATCAACAAGGACTAGATTCAAAAAGTACCTTACTGAAAATTTTTTGTTCACATCTCACATTGTGGGGGTTGGATCATATCCTGCTAAAAATAGTCTTATTGGGATTGATTCACCTTTTACTGGTGCGCCATCCATTATTTCATATTTAGAATTGTTTCTGTTTCTGTGGTGGTACTGGATCCAATTCCTGTGATCTCTTTTTTGATCAGTTGCAACTCCATATGTTGGATTTTTATTCTTACTAATAAAAAGTAAATTTTTCCAACAATCACATCCTTTAGATGATACTTTGATTTATTATATTCAAATTCTATGTGTAGACAATCTTCAATGCCTACTTCCATCTTAATTGAGTTGTTAACATCAGGATATGTGGCAAGCTGGTGAACAATAAGATCATATTCTTTTATCAAGTCTGTCAGTCTTCTTACTATTGTCACTTTAAGAAAATACCTCAAGCGAACATTGGCACCGATGTAAGATTCATATGGCTTTTCAACTTGCATAAATTCAAAATCATAACTTCTGCTCTGTATCAATTCTCCAGGCAAGGCTAGTTCTTTCACTAGGTTTACAAATTCATGAGTATTACTCTTGTCATTGAAAAGTTCAATTTGACCTACAAATTCAATTCTAATTCCTTGGTGCCCTAGCCTCTTTACAGGTTGCTTAAAGGCTAGGTTTACCTCTCCTGAAACGGATTCTCCGTCATAGAAAAGATAGTGTTTTTCTACTTTGCCATTTTCAGTTTTCATTTCGGCCATTTTCCTGGTCTCCCCATCATTAAGAACAACATCAATCTCACAAATGGGTCCAAAAAAGCCTCCAAGAAAACTCATTGTCAGTGCCGCCGCCGCGTCCCCACCACTTCACTCCGCTTCCCTCAGAACTTGCAGTCCAGATTCCCCAATGGCTTTTTTTTAAACCATTCATCTTTTGAGCGTGGCATTCCAATTTTAAATTTATTCAAATATATTTATTCAAATTATATGAGAACACTTACTTGCATGCAGGATCACCCAAATTGTACAGTTATGTTTTGTAGCTTGTACATATATATGTATTTTTTTCTTCTTTTTAAACATTTTATTTATTTATTTGACCAAGAGATAGCACAAGCAGGGGAAGCAGCAGGCAGAGGGAGAGGGAGAAGCAGGATCCCTGCTCAGGAGCCTGATGTAGGCTCAAACCCAGGACCCCAGGATTACGACCTGAGCCCAAGGCAGATGGTTAACAGACTGAGCCACCCAAGCACCCCTTTATTTTGTTCTTACCACCACACTGAATATGCTGCAAAAACTGCCTCACCTGTTTTTTTTTTTCTTTCGCTTCTTGATTTGTGCACATTCTCCTAGCAGTCTATGGAGGCCAATAGCTTCCATAAAATGCTTGCCCTGTGCTTACTTTGAGTTCCGTCAAGCTCCATGCTGGATCCACTGGAATTCTGAGTTCATGCAGCTTCAGAAATGCTACACGAAGATGGGGTGGCAAGAAATGACAGAGGCACATGGAATATATGTTATCTGCTCATGCCATGCTTTGTTGTCCCTTTGGACTTCGCTTACAAAACATCCAAGTTCAAGGATTAAATTATAATGAATTTCAACACAGTGATAGTACAGCATTAAATCAAACGTGGGGCTCTTTTGAGCCTGGGACCCTGTGTGCCTGCACGGGTCATGTGCGCATGAAGACAGTCCCGCATGTAAGAAAAGTAATAGTTACCTTCTCTTCTCTTTGTCAGTAATTTGAAAAACCAGTAGTCATTTGACGAGCACAAAGAAAATGGGCTCACACCAAAAGGGGACATATTGAAAAATAATACTGTATTGGCTAACTGAAGTCTAAGATGAATCTTGTTATATTGTAAAAGAATTAACAGGAAGGACGCCTGACTGGCCCAGTTAGAAGAGCATGGGACTCTTGACCTCAGGGTCATGAGTTCAAGCCCCACGCTGGGTGTAGAAATCATGAAAATAAATAAATAAACTTAATAAGGGAACAATTAACAGGAAAGAAAGAGTTTGTAGTTAGTGTTCAATTGAGAATTATCTTAAGGGCAATAATTACATAGTTGTATTTAAAATTAGTGAATTAAAGAGTTTTTTAAAGAATAGAAATGTTTTTGTTTATTGCTGCAACCCTTACAACAACAAAAAAAGGCTAAACATTACAGGAATAAACAATCCTAAAATTTGTATGGAACCAGGCATTACAGAGAAGTAATATAAAAAGCTACTCTCAAAATTTAATGTATCTTGTAAAACTTGTGGCATGCATTTATAACATAACTATTTTTACTCTTGATTCAGACAGATGACATAAGATTATGATACTGACCTTGTTCTTTTCATGCACTAAAATTTTGTTGTGCTTCATTGATGAGAGCACTGTAATAGCCCCAATAGAAAATCCATCTAAATATTTTCAATTTGAAGGGCTTAAAGAAATAATAAATAATAAATAAACCATTAATTTGTTTTCATCTCAATGTATATATTTTTAAAAGATTTTATTTATTTATTATACACTAACAATGAAAATAAAGAAAGGGAAATTAGAGAATTGATTCCATCTACTATAGCACCAAGAACCATAAGATACCTGGGAATAAACCTAACCAAAGAGGTAAAGGATCTGTACTCAAGGAACTACAGAACACTCATGAAAGAAATTGAAGAAGACACAAAAATATGGAAGAACATTCCATGCTCATGGATCAGAAGAATAAACGCTGTTAAAATGTCTGTACTGCCGGGGTGCCTGCGTGGCTCAGATGGTTTAGCATCTGCCTTCAGCTTGGGTCATGATCCTGGGGTCCTGGGATCGACCCCCACACTGGGCTCCTTGCTCAGCGGGAAGACTGTTTCTCCCTCTCCCACTCCTCCTGCTTGTGTTCCCTCTCTTGCTGTGTCTCTCTCTGTAAAATAAATAAATAAAATCTTAAAAAAAAAAAAGTCTATGCTCCCCAGAGTAATCTATACTTTCAATGCCATCCTGATCAAAATTCCACTGGCATTTTTCAAAGAGCTGGAATAAACAATCCTAAAATTTGTATGGAACCAGAAGAGATCCTGAATTGCTAAGGAAATGTTGAAAAAGAAATACAAAACTGGAGGCATCACGTTGCCTGATTTCAAGCTTTGAAATCAGGCAACAAAGCTGTGATCACCAAGACAGCATGGCACTGGCACAAAAACAGACACATAGACCAGTGGAACAGAGTAGAGAGCCCAGATATGGACCCTCAACTCTATGATCAAATAATCTTCAACAAAGCAGGAAAAAAATTACAGTGGAAAAAAGACAGTCTCTTCAAAAAATGGTGCTGGGAAAATTGGACAGCTATCTAGAGAAGAATGAATTCAATCATTCTCTTACACCATACACATAAACTCAAAATGGATAAAGGACCTCAATGAGAGGCAGGAATCCATTAGTCCTAGAGGAGAACATAGGCAGTAACCTCTTCGACATTGGCCACAGTGACTTCTTTCAAGACATGTCCCCAAAGGCGAAGGAAACAAAAGCAAAAATGAACTCTTGGGACTTCATCAAGATCAAAAGTTTCTGCACAGCAAAGGGAACAGTCAGCAAAACAAAGAGGCAACCCACAGAAGGGGAGAAGATATTTATAAATGACACTATAGACAAAGGCCTTATATCCAAGATCTGTAAGGAACTCCTCAAACTCAACATACACAAAACAGATAATCACATCAAAAAATGGGCAGAAGATATTTATTTATTTGAGAGAAAGAGAGAGAGAGTGAGCGAGCAAGAATGAGCATGAGCAGGAGGGGGTGGGAGAGAAAGAGAGGAAGAGATAGATAGAGGGAGAATGTTCTTCCATCCCTCACCAAGCAGGGAGCCCAATGCAGCGCTCGATCTCAGGACCCTGAGAGCATCACCTGAGCTGAAGGCAGATGCTTAACCCACTGAACCACCCAGGTGCCCCAGTGTATTTTCTTTTTTAATTTATTTTTAAATTATTTTTTATAAACATATAATATATTTTTATCCCCAGGGGTACAGGTCTGTGAGTCTCCAGGTTTACACACTTCACAGCACTCCTTTTTCTTTTATATTAAGGTGAAAAATTCAGCTTTGTTTCCAAATGATCAATAGAATATAAATTACTATGTTAGAATGATACAGGAAATCATGTGACAAGAGGGCTAAGATGAAGTTCTATGAATATACAACTTAGCGAATATGAAAGTGTCACCATAAACTAAAGATGTATTAAATGCTCACTAATAGTTTTTCCTAATAAAATTAATCAAAACCCAGATAATTCTTGTGTTTATTCAAATAGTGTTTAACACTAACTTTTCCAAACACACATATACACACTCACACACCCATACAACCTATACATGTGATTATGTATTGAACATTTCCAGAAGGATACTCAATGTGTTACTTAGGTGGTTCTATCTAATGAGACTAGATATTGAGAGAACGAATTTTACTTCTCACCTTTCTTTCAACTTCTGTACTGTTTGGATATTTTACCATCAGTATGATTTTATTTTAATAATATAAAAACTGGCTAGTTAAAAAAGATAGTCATTCAGTGAATACACACTAAAACACATACTGCAATCTATAGGCAGACATTGTACGTATGGGTCTCTATTATTATTTCATTTCATTCTTCAGTTGGTTGGAGCCCCTCTTTACCCAGGATGATTCTTGCATTAATACCATATCACTGAGGAATAGGCATCTGCAAAGGGAGGGCTTTTTGCAATAGTATGGCTTAATTGTCAATCATGAGAAAGAGCAGTATCTGTAAAGTTTTTCTGTCATATGGTGTATGTAAATGATATTCCTTCATAATTTTAAGGCTTCTTTTAAATGAAAAATTTGAACATACACAAAGGTAGAAAAAAATGAACCCCCATGTATTCAGCAATCAGCTTCAGCAATGATCAATTCATGTCCTATCTTGTTTTGTTAATACCCCACCCACTTCCCCATCTCATTGAATTATTTTGGGACAAAGCCAGATATCATATCTTTTCATCCATAAATATTTCAGTATGTATTCCCATAAGGACTCAAAAAAAATAATGACAATAACATTATCACATCTTAAAAAATCCCCAAGGACTCCTAATTATTATTAAATATCCAATTATTGCTAAAATTTACCTGATTGTGTCATAAATGTGTTTTTCCAGTTGACTCCTGTATAGATTATCAACTGTCTTTTAGCCCATTGATTACCTCCTCCCTATTTTTTTCTTACATTTATTTATTGAAGGAATGGAGCATTTTGTCCCATAGAGTTTTCCATAGCTTGGATTTTACAGATTACATCTCTCTGTTATTGTTTAACATATTTTCTGTCCCCTAATATTTTGTAAATTAGTAGTTAGATCTGAATGCCTAGAGCAGTTGCCATTGTTTGGGAAGACTACCTCCTAAGTGGTAGTTTCATCATATCATATCAAAAGACCTAGAATGTCTGCTTGCCCCTCTTTTTGTGGTGTTAGTACTGATCCATAGCTTAGGGGCCGTTAGCATAACATATTGCAGTAGACTCTTCACTGGTCTCCCCACGTTGCCCTTTCTCCCACCTCCAGGGGATATTATCTATGCAGGACTGAGCTGTGGGTTGGATGGGCAATTCTGCTAATCTTGGCTGAGCTTGACTGATTTATTTTTTCTGGATCCATCTAGGGTTTCCACATTAGTTGGGCAACGTAACTGTTTGATCCAGAATTTCCCCTGGAGCCATGGTTCATCTCTTCCTGTGTCTCAATCTATAGCAGGCTAGCCCAGGCATGTTCTCCTGGTTTTACAAAGGTCCAAGAGCCTTCCATATTTTGATGATCTGCCTCATTAAAAAGATCATTCTTTCTTAACAATGCAAATTCTTTCTTAAACTTCCAATTAGTCTTCAGTACGAGCATTCAATACAGATACATATATGATACAGCTGACCTTTCTGAAGTTTTGGCAGTTCATTTTGTTTCTTTTTGTAATAGGATAAGGCTTACTATTCACGTTTTCTAGTCCTTGTACTTATACAATTTTATAGACTTTCAGACGTGATGAGAGGTCTTTATCATTTTGTTCTTGAGCTTGTCAGTTCAATCCACACCAGAATTCTTTATTTCCTTTAATTTGTCTCATTGACTGTTTTACTTCCTGAACTATTCTTCTTCTCTTTCTTTTGACAGCCCAAGCAGGTTTACAGCAGTCCAGTTTTAGCTATGCCGACCTATCTGTTCAGCTTATCCTTGGGACATTCAAGAGAACCCCATTGCAGTCAGTGTTTATGAGCTTTTATGATATTTGCTTAACAAATGTGGCCTTTAGAAGATTTAAGTAGGCATCGACTGAATTGACAAATAAGAAAATAGAGGATGGCAAATGCGGGCACAGGTAGATGGGAGAATCACTCTGGAAAGATGCTTATTTGAAATGAGGAATATTTTCCCCCTAATGTTAGAAGCAGCTCCACCCAATGATTCATTTCTTCCATAAATACAGAATCTTGGGTCTCTTGAAATATAAAAACCATATCGATAACATATTTTTTCCTTTGACCAAATATAATACTATATGCTTTATACTTCACTTGTACTGAACACTTATACTTTACTGTTTCATTCTCTTCAAACCATTTTTAAAAAACTATTTAAAACTATTAAAAAAAATAATACTGAGAGCACTTTGTGACATACTTCAGGAGGTATTGAATTTATAGGTAAAAAAGCTAAAGGTCAAGAAGATGGCTTTCCTCGAATGAATGGTAAAGCAGAGGAGTAGGGGAGAACGAACAAGCCTAATTCTACACCTAAAGGCAACTGCTTACTCATCCC
This sequence comes from Mustela nigripes, assembly GCF_022355385.1. Taxonomy (NCBI): domain Eukaryota; kingdom Metazoa; phylum Chordata; class Mammalia; order Carnivora; family Mustelidae; genus Mustela; species Mustela nigripes. The sequence continues at coordinate 70,990,043 of NC_081559.1, forward strand.
ATAGACAAATGCAAGAAAGCTTATAGCCCAGATGTGAAAGACGTTATATAATAAAGTGTTTTTTTTAAAAAAGATTTTATTTATTTATTGGACAGACAGTAGTAGGCAGAGAGGCAGGCAGAGAGAGAGGGAACCAGGCTCACTGCTGAGCAGAAAGCCCGATGTAGGGCTTGATCCAAGGACCCTGGGATCTTGACCTGAGCCAGAGGCAGGGGCTTTAATCCACTGAGCCACCCAGGCACCCCTAATAAAGTGTTTTACTGGAAAGTAGGAACTGAAAGCCTTGGATGGATTTTGCTAAACAATACAGCAATCTGGGAATGTCAAAGAAGTAGAAAAAAAAAAAAGAAAGAAAGAAAAATCTTTTATCAGAACTCAGCCAGGCTTATGAGGGTCACTAAGCAGCAAGCTCAACAATAATTAAAAACTATAAAGCGCTTGAGTGTCCTAAATTATAAACACCTTTATAATCTCGGACTTACAAAAAACCTTCTTAAACACCGTTATCACTAATCAGATTAAAATATTATCACTTTAACACTGATTGTCAGTAGTAAAACACTATTGGCTTAAAAATATTTCTTGAATGTCTTAACACTGTGTTCTGTACTTACAAGGAATGCACATGAACATAAAGTTTGCCCTTTTAAAGAGAGAATAATCTCTCTTCAGTCATAAACTATTTAAGGTATTTTGGAAGCTATGAATTTTCTCCTTTAGAAAATGTACATTTGAACATACACTCAAGATTTAACATTTAGCTTTTGAGGTTTTATGGGCATTCCAAGCTCTTCCATGGATCTTGGAGGGGTGAGTTATGGAATTTACTTGCTTCTTTTTTTTTTTTTAAGGGTTTAATTTATTTGAGACAGGGCATGCATGTATGGAAGCCGGTGGGGGGGGGCACCGGCAGAGGGAGAAGCAGACTCCCCACAGAACAGGGAGCCCGACGTGGGTCTTGATCCCAGGACCCCGGGATCATGACCTGAGCCAAAGACAGATGCTCAATGGACTGAAACACCCAGGTGCCCCCTTTATTGGCTCCTTGTGAATTAGTACGAGTCACATATACCCCTAACTTGGCATCTGATCTTGATAAAGTCATTCAGCATCTTAGGTACTCAGTTGCCTTATCTGTGAAGTAAAGAGGTATGGGGTAGATAACCTGGACATAACTTTTCTGTCCTTTAGGAGATAATAATCTGGGAACATGAAATGATCACAAAAATATTCAAGATAATAGTTTTTCCAACATTTATGAAAAATTGCCAACAAATAGCAAAATGGAAGGAAATTATAGTGACTACCTATATAGCCATCACTTAAATTCTAATATTCAATTTTATCACCTATTTATCCCTTTAGCCATTCCTCCATTCATAAGCAGTTTAAAAAGTGCATTTCAAAGTAAGTTATAGACATCCCTACTTTTTTTTTTAGCATGCGTATCATTGAGTTCAATATTTGTGTATAGTTTTTTCTTTTGATGTAAAATTTACATACAAAGGAATATGTAAATCTAAATTTTCACATTTGTTGTGTTCTGGCAAACCCAATTGTCACTCTTTGTAATCGATTCCTTGCTATACCCAACGCTCTTGTCCCTTCTTCTTTACTCACCTGGAGAAACCAAAACCCTGCTTAAACCCAGCTCTCCAACCAATAAAAAATTATCTGTATGGTTGAATAAGACTAGACAAAAGAGACTCTACTGACTTGGGTGTTTTAAATTCATGATTACTGACACAAGGCTTCCCAGCAATTTTCTGTATTTGCTTTGTCCAAACTCTCCCACTCTCTAAATAAGTATTTCTCAAACTATCTGGGTGAAGGGTCAACTTCTAACAATTTTAAATCCATCTTGGAATAATACTTTAAAAAATTTTTTTAATTTATTTATTTGACACACAGAGAGAGACAGCTAGAGAGAAAATACAAGCAGGGGGAGTGGAAGAGGAAGAAGCAGGCTTCCCACTGAGCAGGGAGCCCTATGCAGGGCTCAATCCCAGGACTCTGGGATCATGACCTGAGCCAAAGGCAGACACTTAACGACTGAGCCACTCAGGTGCCCCTGGAATAATACTCTCATAAAATACAACTTAAATGAGTTACAATAAAAATGAAATAAAACAAAGACAGACAAATTTCAAGTCCAAAATTTTTATCATTAAACTTAACAGTCATAAAATTATTCCATCCAATTGCTCTAAAAGCTTATACATAGTTACTCTTAATTCCTATACCTGTCTTTTCATGGACTGGTAACAAAGACTTTGTGAAAAAGCTCTGGTCCCCAGACTATGCTGTGGGTAGCACTGCTCTAAGTGACTATTTTGTACCTTCTCCTCCCTTCTCAAACCTCTCCTATTTCCCTACCCTTCCTCAGTCAGCTGGTGATTTTGCTTCACTGAGACACTTGAATGAATCAGAAGAGAATTTCACAAGCTCTCACCATTATGTCGACTCACCGACCTCTATCTGTGCCCATACACACTATCCTTTCTCATGTTATTATGGATGAACTGCCATGCTTCTGGAAAAGGCTAATCCTTTCAATGTACACTGGGGTCATGCCATCTCAACTCAAGGGTGGGGCTCTGGCTACTCTCCCCCTCCCTTTTACATCATGATTCCCCCCTCTCTGTTCTGTCCTTCACATCAGCATACAATCATGTTGTTATTTCTCCCATCATAGAAACCTCTCGGCCCTCTCTCCCTGTCCAGCTGCACCCTTAACCTTTCTGTCCCTTTCTTGCAAAACTCCTGGAATTAGTTGTTTATATCAGCCACCTTCAATGTCTTTGCCCGATTGTCTCTTGAACCCATTTTAGGCCAATTTTCACCCTCACTACTGTATTAAAACTGCCCTTTTTCTAAGGTCACCAATGGCTTTCAGATTTCCAAATCTGTATTCATTTCCCAGCCCTTAGTTTCCTTGACCCACTGGCAACGTTCAACGGTTAATGGTTCTGTTCCTTGAAACATTTTCTTCTCTCTTCAAGGTACCATTCTAGTTTGTTTTTCCTCTGACCTCTCTGGCTTTTCCTTTTCAGTTTCCTTTGGTGCCTTGCTGCCTGGAAATGTTGGTGTATCCAATCCTTTGACCTCTCCTCTACTCTGTCTACACTTATTCCCTACATGATTACGTGCAGTTTTGTGACTTTAAGTACCATCTATACACTGATGAAAATCAAGTTCCCTGAAACTCACCCCTGATTCTCACTCAGGTTTCCTATCTGTCACCTCCCATTGGTATTTAATGAGCACCCGAGCATCTCAATGTTCAGTCCAAGCACAGCTCCACATAGTCTGTTCTGCCTCCAAATGCTTTTCCAGTCCTCTCTACTTCAGCAAATAGCAACTCCATCCTTCCAAAGCCCTAAAACCTTGATATCATCATTGACACCTCTTTTTTTTCTATCATACCCCACCTCTATCTCCTCATCAAATCTTGTTAGCTAGCTCAGTGCATAGGAGACCCAAATGAGGAAGAAGTTTTGCATAAAGATCTGAGTCATGTTTTATAAAACAGAAATGTTGGGAGAATGCCAAGATAGCTTCCAGGCTCATTGAATGTAAGGGATGGAAAATGAGCAGCCTCCATTCTACAGGGCTGTAGGGGGGTGGCTGGGGCACAGAAAGTTTCCAAGTTCTCCAGAGTCAAGAGAGGAGCGAGATTTTGTGAAGAGACTGAGAATAAGAGGAAGTGGCTAGGATTGAAATTACTCTTCAAGGGGCAGAAAGAAGAAAGCTGGGGAGGTAATAGTAGAAGGATACATCATCATCATCATCACCGTCATACAGTCCAGTCTCCCATTAGATGGGTAGTTAAGATACCTTTACACCTAGGTGCATTGGGTTGGACCGTTACACCCTGAATGCAACATACATATGGCAGGCTTAACTTAATAATTTAATAGCAAGACAAGGTAATCAATAATGAAGTCGCAAATAGCAGTTAGTTTCACAAGAACTGACAAAAAGGGACAAATATCATGCAAGTCCACTTATACGAGCTACCTGAAATAGTTGAAGTCATAGAAACAGAAAGTAGAATGGTGCTTACCAGGGCCCTGTGGGGAGTAGGGGTGACGAAGAGGAGTTAGCATTGAATGGGTAGAAAGTTTCAGTTTGGTAAGATGGAAAGTTCTGGAGACGGATGGTAGTGGTAGTTATACAACAATGTGAACGTCCTTCATGCCACTGAACTATATTTAAAAATGGTTAACATGGTAAATTATGTGGGGTGTATTTTTTACCATGACAATAAAAAAAAGGGAATTGAAGTAGGGTGTATTTTAATACTTGCTAATCCAAGTCAGTTCAGAGAATGTCAATCCAAAGACCCTCAAAGAGGTCTGACACTGAGGAAAGTATTCTATTCACTTTTTCTAATTTATTTCTCACCGAAGCCTAATCATGAAAGTATTGTCTCCATCGCAGAGAAAGGAAAACTGGGAGCTCCAAAGCATTCTTATCCAAAGCCACAGGACTAGTAAATAATGGAGCTAGGAATTCTATCCCAGTGTATGTGTCTCCGGAGTCTATGTGCTTTCTATGAGCTGACGACATTACACCGACACAGTGGAGATGTGAACTCTGCTGTAAAAAGTTCCAAAGTCCACGTTATAAGCATGTGGCACAGTGGTGGACTCCTGGTAAACATGAGCAACAGATGGTTCAAGGCAGCTCCTTTTATTTTATTTTTTATTAGTCTCAGAGGTAGAATTGAGCGATTCATTGGATGCATGTAAGACCCAGTGCCCTCTTAATTTCCATCGCCCATTTACCGTCCCCCCCCCCCACCGCCCCTCCAGGAACCCTCAGTTTGTTTCCTAGAGGCCAGCATCTCCTATGATCTGAAAGGCAGCTCTTCCTAAATAAACGCCTGACTGTGCTCAAGTTGAGAAGCTGGTGGGGTGAGCAGGAGCAAGGTCTACACGCAGTGGCTGAGGCCTCGGATGAAAGACCTCTGTTCAGCGGCAACACTGTGGAAGGACTCCTGATCACAGGTGAGGTTTATCCGCCGTCTCCTCGCACACACAGACGATAATCGCTACCACTGGTTAGTGCACGACCGAAATATGATGGGCAAAGAGGTAAAATGAAAATTTCATATCTGTACTTTAGAAATCCAAGTGTTTCGTAAATATGAGGCATTAAAATGATTTAGATTCCACAAAGTGGTCTGGGAACAGGAAGGGTTTTATCAGATGGTTATCATAAAGCTCACTGACGGCCAAGACTACGGTGCCAGAAAGGAATTAGGTACAGACTACTCAGGGAAGCTTTGTATAATGCCATCTTGGACTTTTCTTCTTTTTTTATTCCCACCAAAGCATGTTTTGGAAAATCTATGTATGTCTCCTATTGTATAGAGAACTTCAAAAGACTGAAGTGGACCACTGCAGAAACCTCAGAATACTGTCTGGAGAATACTTCAAATATTTCCAAAGCACATCAGTATAAAACATCTGCACTATAAATTAAAGATGCCAATTGGGTTGCCAGTAAAGGCAAAGTTTAATATTCCCAGATGTTATTATATAGTATCTTATGATATGTTGGCTGAATAGAATATGCACATTTGTACACCATGGTATTTTTTCAAAATGTAAATCTAATCCCTGGGGATATAACAATAGCAAGACTGAATAAATTGTCTGAAAAGGAAAATTTGTATTTCTCTTTTTTTTATTGTCAGCTTAAAAGATGGGGGAAGGGGAAAAGCAAGAAAACTGATTCTTCTATTAAAAGGTACTTTGTCATATGGAGGTAGAAAAATCTTTTTTTCTGAAGTGTAATTCATTTATAACATTATATTAGTTTTGGGGGTATAAGATAATGATTTGATATTTGTATAGTTGCTACTATGATCATCACTGTAAGTCTCGTCACCATTCATCCCCTAACATAGTTACAAATTCTTTCCCTTATGATGAGAACTTTCAACATTAACTCTCAGTAAACTTCAGATATACAATACTATGTTATTGGCTATAATCACCATGCTGTACATGACGTCCCATAAATTACTTAGTTTATAACTAGAAGTCTGCAGCTCTTGACCCCTTTTTGTCCATTTGGCCCACTCCCCAACCCAGCTCCCCTCTGGCAACCACCAGTCTGTTCTCTGGGTCTATGAGCTCGGTTTTGTTTTCTTTGTTCATTTGTTCTGTTTTCACATTCCACATATAAATGAAATCATATGGTATTTGGCTTTCTCTGACTTATTTCACTTAGTACCATATCCTGAAGGTCCATCCATATTGTTGTAAATGGCAAAATTTCTTTTTTGTGGCTGAGTAGTAGTCCATTGTGTGTATGTGTGTATACGTGTATATACACACACATTATGTATATATACCATACATATGGTGTATGTGTGTATGTGTGTGTATATGTATTACATCTTCCTTTTTTAAAAAGCAACATATTTATTTATTTATTTGATGGAGAGAGACCACAAGTAGGCAGAGAGAGAGGAGGAAGCAGGTTCCCTGCTGAGCAGAGAGCCCGACTTGGGACTTGAGCCCAGGACCCTGAACTTGAGCCCAGGACACTGAGATCATGACCTGAGCTGAAGGTAGAGGCTTAACCCACTGAGCCATCCAGGCACCCTATATCTCATCTTCTTTATCCATTCATGCACTGATGGACACTTAGGTTGTTTCTATATCTTGGTTATTGCAACTAATGCTGCAGTGAACATATGGATGCATATATCTTTCTGAATTAGTGTTTTGTTTTCTTTGGATGAATACCCAAAAGTGGAATTGCTGGATAATATGGCAGTTCTGTTTTTACTTTTTCAAGGAAACTCTATACTCTTTTGCATGGTGGCTGCACCAATTTACATTCCCACTAGCAGTGCATGAGGGTTCCCTTTTCTCCACATCTTAACTGTTAACTCTTGTTATTTCTTGTCTTTAGCCTTTCTTACTGGTGTGAGGTAATAACTCATTGTGGTTTTGATGTGCATTTCCCTGTTGATTGGTGATGCTGAGCATCTTTTCATGTGTCTGTTGGCCATCTGTATGTCTTCCTTGAAAAAATGTCTATTCAGATCCTTTGCCCATTTTTTAATCAGATCACTTTTCTAATTGCTACAGAGTTGTGTAAGGTCTTTATATGTTTGTTTCAAATTTTAACCACATATCAGATTTATGCTTTGCAACTATCTTCTTCCAGTTGGTAGGTTGCCTTTTTAATTTCTGTTGATTGTTTCCTTTGCTGGACAGAAGGCTTTTAGTTTGATGTAGTTCCAATTTTTATTTTTGCTTTTGTTGCCTTTGCCTTTGGAGTCAAGTTCAAAAAATAATCTCTAAGACCTGTGTCAAGGAGCTTACTGCTTATGTTTTCTCCTAGGAGTTTTATAGTTTCAGGTCTTAAATTCAAGTGTTTAACTCATTTTGAATTAATTTTTGTGTATTACATAAGATAGTGGTCCAGTTTTATTCCTTTGCATGTGACTGTCAAGTTTTCCGAACTGGACATTCATTTATGGAAGAGATAGTCTTTACCCCATTGTATATTTTTGGCTCTTTTGTCATAAATTAATTGACCATATATTTGTGGGTTTATTTCTGGGCTCTTTTCTGTTCCATTGATCCATGTGTCTGTTTTTATGCCAATACTATCCCAATACCACTCTGTTTTGATTACTATATTCAACTTGATATATTGTTTGAAATCAGGGAGTGTGATGCCGCCAGCTTTGTTCTTGTTCTCCAGATTGCTTTGGCTAAGCAGTATCTTTTATGGTTTATATAAATTTTAGGATTCTTGGTTCTATTTCTGTGAGAAATATGATTAGAATTTTGATAAGGATTGCATTGAATCTGTAGATTACTTTGGGTAACAATATTAATTCTTCCAATCCATGAGCATGGAATACCTTCCCATTTGTTTGTGTCTTCTTCAATTTCTTTAATCAATGTCTTACATTTTTCAGTGTGCAAATCTTTTACCGTCTTGGTTAAATTTATTTCTAGGTATTTTATTCTTTCTTTGTTTCTTTTTTTGCTATTTGTTCTTTCTGATGCAATTATAAATGGGATTGTTTTCTTAATTTCTCTTTCTAATTGTGTGTTGTTACTGTCTAGAAACACAACAGATTTTTTTTTTAAAGATTGTATTTATTGATTTGACAGACAGAGATTCACAAGTAGGCAGAGAGATAGGCAGAGAGAGAGAGGGAAGCAGTTTCCCTGCTGAGCAGAGAAACTGATGTGGGGCTCGATCCCAGAACCCTGAGATCATGCCCGGAGCCAAAGGCAGAGGCTTACCTCACTGAGCCACCCAGGTGTCCCTAAACACAACAGATTTTCTGTCTTGATTTTGTACTCTGCAACTTTACTGAATTTGTTGGTTCTAATAGTTCTTGGTAGAGTCTTTAAGGTCTTCGATATATAAAATCATGTTGTTTGCAAATAGTGTGAGTTTTACTTCTTCCTTTCCAATTTGGATGGCTTTATTTCTTTTTTCCTGCCTAATTGTTCTGTCTGGGACTTCCAACATTATGTTGAATAAAAGTGGCAAGATTGCACGTCCTTACTTTGTTCCTGATCTTAGAGGAAAACCTTTCTGTTTTTTCACTTTTGAGTATGATATTAGCCATGGGCCTGTCCTATACAGCTTCTATTTTGTTGAAATACATTCCCTCTAATCCCACTTTGTGGTGTGCTTTTGTCATAAATAGATGTTGATGGATGTTGTGTTTTGTCAAATGTTTTTTCTTCATCTGTTGAGGTGATCACATGATTTTTACTCTTCATGATCTTTTTGATGTACTATTGAATTCAGTTTGCTAATATTTTGTTGAGGGCTTTTGCAAATGTTCAATGGGGAGACCCCAAATTTTTTACAAGCATAGATATGAAATGAATAGGTGTTTTTTTTTTTTTAATTTCAGCATTGATAACTCCCATTGCAGACTTTGGAGTGGATGCAATGGAAGCTAAATGTGCTTATTTACTTAGAAAACTCTCTTTTTGAAGTATTGACAATGTTGCAGCATACTCCCTTTTTAGAATTTCCTGTATTTTAAGGCTATTGGTTGAATTCTGTCAAGGATGTCCAAAACAAAATGAAGCATACTAGGGGTGCCTGGGTGGCTCTGTTGGTTGAGCATCCAACACTTGACCTCAGCTCAGGCCTTCATCTTAGGGTCAATAGTTCAGGCTCTGAGTTGGGCTTCATGCTGGGCATAGAGCCTACCTTAAAAAAAAAAAAAAAGATGAAACATGTAATTTCACAACACCAAAGAAGCCATATTTACATTACAGAAGTATTTTGGAGGATTTAGTAATTCATGGTGTCTTTGTCCTGTGTTAATAGCAAGGATAAAATAGTGGAAGCGGTTTCATTCTGGAAGCTTTCTCCTACTTTACTCTATTTGGAATTGAGCTTCAGTGGTAATAACCACAGGGAACATTTTTAAGTCCAAAGTTATTTTGGTTAATTCAAAAGACTATTTTTATCCAATCACTGTCTAATTGAATTATTCAATAGATTTTGAACTCAAAATGTCATTATCAAAAGCAGAAAGGATAAGTTGTTAGGTATGTATGCCCTTTCTACAGGTACTATAGCTAAGGTACCGGTCTCCAAATACATCGGCGTTATGCAGAAACCTTAAAGGATCAGTAAACTAGGTTTCTACATTCTATCAGTAGCCAGTTGTCAACCTCAGAAAAATAATTCCAGCTTTTTGGAACTATGTTTTTTTCATTTCCAAAATAGGAATGTTCGGTTAGACTATTGTTTTTGTTTTGTTTTTCACCATCAGAGGACTTCATTGATAGCAGTTGTCTGGGGAATCCTCGTTGGAAACCTCCAATTAGCTTATGGGGTTAGTTTGAGGACAAGTACATAACGTCTATTAGGTGTTAGGTGGGCATCACAGAATTCCCAAAGTTTCTTTCAGATTCTAATATTCTATGATCCTGTGATTTATTGGGTGCCTATCTTCCCTCAATCATCATCAACAGATAAGAGTTATGGGGTATCTATTATTTTGCCATATTGAACTAGGCAAGAGGACACCAAAAAGTTAAAAAGACTCCTCTTCAGTCTGGCTGGGAATATAGCTGGGATAAAATTAGGGAAACAGGGTGATGTGTACCGGGTGGTGATGAAGACCCAGGGCCAGAGAACGTAGGAAGGCCTTTATAGACAGGACTTGAGAAAGGTTAACAAGGTTGAAGAGGGTGAACCTGTGGGAAAAAGTGATAAGGTTTTTCCAAGTGGGATAACTGGAGTCATCAGAAACATGGGAGCAGGAATATTCAATGCTTGTCTTTGAAGAGTGAGCAGGCCAGTTTGGCTGGAAAGAATTATATTATTATTTAATGAGTCTTTAATCCCAAATTGTGTATAGCAGCTTAGCTGTTATTTTAACAAATGTGGTAGCTATTATTGCTATATTTAGCCAGCCTGTGGTACATCAGACTATCCAACTGTTTACAATTACTTTTATTAACCCTAGGGAAATTATTGATGTGTCTCAGAATCTCACACTGACACAGTGGAACAATCGGCAAATATTTATTGAATCCATACAGTATGTGAGTCTTCATGAGGCATAAAGCTAGACTGGAAAGGTTCTAACCCTAAGGGAGCAGACTGTTGTTGCTGTTATAACCACCCCCCCACAAGGAAAAAACAAAATAAAATACAAGATCATACAGCCAATTTAGCAGTTTAAAAAATAAACCTTCAAGCAACCTATACTTAAAAAAATGATCTTACTCATACTTAGGATGAGAAAAATCACTGACAAATCTAAACCTCTAGCTTGGGTCCAGGTCTCTTCTTATCCCCATAAGAAGACAAGTATTTGGGGTGCCTGGATGGCTCAGTGGGTTAAAGCCTCTGCCTTCGGCTCGGGTCATGATTCCAGGGTTCTGGGTTCTAGCCCCATATCAAGCTCTCTGCTTAGCAGGGAGCCTGCTTCCTCCTCTCTCTCTGCCTGCTTCTCTGCCTACTTGTGATCTGTATTTGTCAAATAAGTAAATAAAATCTTAAAAAAAAAAGAATTCAAGTATTTCCTTTCTCTTTTTAACCTACAGATCTCTCTTTTTTAAATTTTTTTATTTATTTGACAGAGAGAGAGATCATAGGTAGGCAGAGAAGCAGGCAGAAAGAGAGGAGGAAGCAAGCTCCCTGTTGAGCAGAGATCCCGATGTGGGATGCGGGTTTCGATCTTTGGACCCTGAGATCATGACCTGAGCCGAAGGCAGAGGCTTAACCCACTGAGCCACCCAGGCTCCCCTCTACAGATCTCTTCATGGTGTCCCATAGCATACCAAACTCTAAGTTCTGCAAGAACACATCATCTTCTCTCCCTAACACACCATTTCTCTTCAAACAAAACATAACAATAGTAGAAACCATTTTCATTGTCACTTTTATCACAGAAGGCCAGCCACCAAAAAACTTCAAAGCAAGCAAAGCCAAGCCTGTCCTTTCTCTAGTAATTTCCACACTGGTATATGGCACTACTTCCAGATTGACCTTCTGACCCAGTCACCAGGTCAGAAACTTGGGGCCCTAGAAGAAGGCCACGTTGAGATAGGGGAAAATGGCGTACGTGAAGGTGATAGAGATGAGACTGTCATGAGGCCAAGGGATGTGTCTGTCTTGATCACTAGATTTCTACAGTACTTGGCACTTAATAATTGTCCAATAAATATTTGTTAAATTAAGTAGAAAATTGCCTAAGAGTGGACATTACTGCTTTATCAAAAGGGAGAAATAAATTAATATTCATCTTTTGCTGTTTCTAGATAGCATAAAGTTTGCCTTACAGATTCTTGAATTGTTACTATTGGTATTTTGGTTCAGTTTCCTCAGGGCCTGAATAGAATTCTGAAAGCTACCTTCAAAACCTAACCAGTATTTACAATCTGACTTCTAAGGGAAATTGAACTCAGTGTGTTAAGCAGCCAATTTACAAAAATACCTTTGGAACACACTTGTTTGAAAATCAAGGATTCGCTCTTCTATGTGATAAATGCTAATTGACTATTTCAGGTGCTAGACACTAACAGTGAATAAAGGAGGGCAAGATTGATTACAGAGGGGTAAGTGAGAGAACTTTTCAAGATGGAACTTTTAAACAGAACCTTTAAGAGTGGGCAGGAGTTGGGAAGACAGAGAAAAGGAAGAAGGGCCTTCTAGATGAGAGAAAAATCGTGAACAAAAGCAGGAATTAGAAGAGATCAGGAGGGAGAGTGAGTAACTGTCTTAACTTGTGAAGAGAAGTATCAGAGATATGTAGAAAGAATGTTACTGCAAGAGTAGCATTTTTAGGAAGATTAATTGGTGGTTGTCTGTGGCATGATTTGGAGCTGAAAGAGACTGGAAATGTGAAAATTAATTAAGAGTCTATTTCATAAATCCTGGCATGAGATAATGGCCTAACTCAGAGTGGTAGTGGATATACCAAGAACATGGTAAAAGATAACAGGAAATGAATGAAATCTTGTTATTTCGCACAGCAGAAATTATTCTCTAGGCTTTCTGATTTATAACAAAAACATAAATTTCAGGGACTAGTCCCTTAAAAACATCATTGCAAAACCTTGTATTATTTTTCTTGGAGGTAGTTTTTGTTTATATAAAAATCACATTAACGTTATATAATTATACTGATACAGTAACCAGTAGAACTTTTCAATCTAAAAAAGGCACACTGGTACTTGTATGTCCAGCGAAATTGTGGGTTAGACAATCTGAAAAAGTCTCTTATTATAAAACACTTGGAAATCAGGGTAAAATAAAGCATCCCTATACACCAAAGGTGAAGACTGAGTTGAGAATGAAAACAGTGTGGTGAAGGACAAAGTTATGACTGCCATGGAGAGTTTACTGGTCTTGTTAACTCAGAACCTGGGGTTTATTATCCCATGCAAGAACATGAGAGGCTTTGGGCCAGTATCAAGTTGGACATCCCCACAATGCTAAAGTTCCCAAGTATTGTGTCCTCAGAGAAAAGGCAAGCAAGGAAAAATCTGTCTACCAACACAAGGAGGCAACCAGGAGTTTTTCACCTGTATTCTAGATGAACTGAAGTCGTATTCACGTTAAATTCGTAAACACAGGTCCTCACATGGATTTGTTGTTTGAACTTATACTATCTGTAGGGGCCCAGGAACTCTCCCACACTGAGAAATCACCTCCCCCCCCCCCAAAAATGAGGTTTAGGCAAGGCTGGTATTATTCATGGAGTGCTTGGTAGAAGAAAATGAAAACCTTTCTGGAAGGGTATGCATTTAGTCATACTGGCACATAGTTTCCACAGAGGAAGCCTGGAAGACTAAAATTATAAAATACACAGGAAATAATTTACTATGAGTGAAGTTTTGCAAATGCATCATATGGCATGATTAGGCCCCAAGAACTTCAATTCATGGAAGTATTGGTTAGATATTATAAAATATCTGATTATACAACTGTGGACTCCAAAGAGGACATTAAGAACAAACTATTTAAATTTTTTTTTTTTATTTAAAGATTTTTATTTATTTATTTGACAGAGAGAAAGATCACAAGTAGGCAGAGAAGCAGGCAGAGAAAGAGGGGGAAGCAGGCTCCCTGCTGAGCAGAGAGCCCGATGCGAGGCTCGATCCCAGGACCCTGAGATCATGACCTGAGCCGAAGGCAGCGGCCCAACACACTGAGCCACCCAGGCGCCCCCAAACTATTTAAATTTTTAAAAAAGTATTTTGGGGTGTCATTCTGGGCAGATTGTTAGGAAAAGGGAGCTATTTGGGCATCAGCATGGTTAAGACTGATGGTTGGGAGTTGTCAGCATTCCAATCATGGTGTCCAGGGAACTGCTATGAACCTTCATCCTATTCAATTAGTGCCTATGCTAAAAATGTCAGATATCAGGGGTGAGGCCTTGTGGCAGGGATCTCCAATGAGGTGGTGATAATTTTAGTCAAATTAAGTAAAAGAACCGTGGTTGTGAGATTTCTCTCCAGTTGGAAATAAGACCCCAGCAGTCCAGTAGAGTGTAGGGTGATGGTGTTGGGGAGGTGTCAAGGTTAGCTACTGACAAGGACAAGGGTGACTGTCAAGACCCCAGTCAAAAGGACTTGAGTTTAGGACAGATATATATCTAGGAGATGGGTTACCAAATGAACTGGAGAATAAGTCCCATAATGCAGATTAGGTATGCATAAAGAAGACAAGGGCAGGGTAGATGGAAGGCAGGTAGGTACAGGGGCCTTCGATCCCAGAGTTAGAACAACAAGACTCATTCCAGACCCTACATACTGATGGAAATGGGGTTTCTGATATGCTACCAGGCTTGGTTCAGACTTATTCACAGCTGGAGCAAATTGAGGACCTGACGTTGGTCCTGAAATTCCATGAGGCAGGCACCCATCCAGCTGACTGTATTTAGATATCTCCTTATCTCTAGACTGTGCAAGGCCTTGAGGCCTTAAAACAATTAAGAACATTGCATTAGTATGGGATAATCAAGCTATTGTCAGGCCTTCTAATTTACTACAAAATATCACGCAGAAGATGTCTTTTTCATGTGACCTCTATTTAAGTGAATGCTACATCTCAGTGAATAGATTTATGATAAATCCATCCAACTTTTTGTTGTCTTCCACTGTCTGTATTAATTTCTTTTAACGTGTTTTTTGAGAGAAGCACTTTCTCCTATTCTGACAAAGTATTTCTCGAGGAGTGACTTTTCCTTTAAAGTTTTTAATTTAAAATGTCATTTAGAATGTTGAAATATTTAGGATGGCTTTTATTTGAGAGAGAGAATCCCAGTCAGCCCTGTCCCCACTCTGCTGCCATGTTGTTGCCCATTTAGTCGGGAAGGACCCTGGCAGGAGCTGCTCACTTCTGGAAAGAGCCTGCAGCTTCTGGATTCCCAGGGTTGGGGATTTGCTTCTGAGAACCAGAGTCTTTATGACCCTCCTGGGTCAGACCTCTTGGGAACTGTGCTGCCGGATTGCTTGTGAGTTTCCAGAAACTCCTGGGCCTTTTGACTCAAATGGCTCCTTGCTGCCCTCTGCCCTCAAGAGAGCCCCCTCTCCCAACCCCACCCCTGGCCCCAACGCACCCTCCTGTTGTATCCAGTTCTGGGAGCCTGCCTTAGAGTGTCTTCCAGTGTGCTGTTCGGCTGTGCCTGTGCTGTGACAACACTGGCAGTACTTTGTGGCAATCTTCCAGAGTCAGAAAGTTCTGTTTCCTGTAAAACAAATAAAATTCCTACATTCTGTTGTTTGACTTTGAGGGCAGAGAGGAGGCTAAAGAAAATTGGTTTAGAGCGTGCTCTAAAATGTCCAGAGTACGTTCCAAGATGCGTTTCATTTTGAGAAATTCATTTGGAAGAAAAAAGATTGGTTAAGGAAACTCTAGGTTAGTTGGAAAACAGAAGTGTAGAAATCTGCATGCCACTCTCATTATGGAAACTCAGAATTCCTAGGAGCATGTTAATAGTTCTTAGAAGTCCTCTGGTAGAGAAACCTCTTTAATTTAGATCAATCAGTGCTTTCCAAACTTTTTGATCTCCATAACATTTTTTGAAGAATACATATTATTATCTTGAAGGAACTAGGATGGTGGGGACCAAGCTTTGGAAAACACTAGTTACCTGTATCTGATGGCATTTGCTCAGGCTTCATTTTCTTTGTAGCTTCTGCCACAGAGGCCCACTTTTACTCCCTGGATCTTTCTTTGTTGGCCTTTGTGACCCCCTTATTCTGATGTTCCTTCTACCCTTTCTCTGTGTCCTAAACCTGGGTGCTCTCCAACATTCAGGCCTCAGTTTGTGGTTCTTTATTCTATTTTAATTTTTTTTTAATAGCTCTATTCCTTTGGGATCACATGCTACCTTCTGGTTTCAATCAATACCCATATAGATTAAAAAAAAAAAAATCAAACCCTAGTATCTCTCCTAGCTCTAGTCCTACATTTCAAAATGCCTCCAGAATATTTTCATTTGTGTATTCTGCTATTACCTCAAATTCAACATGTCTAAGCTTGTCTTCCCACAATATGTATCCCTTTTGGTGCACATACACAAACAATAACCTGTTACAGTTCATAAAGGTAGAGAAAGCCCCATATTAGTAACAATAAAACGATTAAATACTCAGAAGTATACGTAATAATAAGTGTGTAAAACTGGATGTGAAAAATTTAGAACACTCCTGAAAGTCAAAAATGTAGACTTGAACAGATGGAAAAGCATCATCTGTTCTTGGATACGATGAGTAAAGATTATAAAACTGTCTTTAAGTCAATTTATAAATTGAATGCAATTCCCCCAAAAATATCAACAAGGTGTTTTGGTTTTTTTTTTTTAATGGAGCTGTATAAATTGATACTAAAGTTCTTATGGGAAAATAAGCAGGCAAGAATATTCAGAATAACAGGGCACCTGGGTGGCTCAGTTGGTTTAGCATCTGCCTTCCGCTCAGGTCATGATCCCAGGGTCCTGGGATCCAGCCCCACATTGGGCTCCCTGCTTGGTGGGAAACCGGCTTCACCCTTTCCCACTCCCCTGCTTGTGTTCCCTCTCTTGCTGTGACTCTCTCTGTCAAATAAATAAATAAAATCTTAAAAAAAAAAAAAAAAAGAATATCCAGAAAAACATTAAAAAATTATGAGAAAAGAAAGACGCCAAAGAAGGTGAACTACCTCATGTAAAAAGGAAAGAGATTTTAAGAAAATCAACATTTATCTGTTTATTTGTGCAAACGAAATGCAGAAAGGGTAAACCAGAAATGAGATTGGTTACCTCCAGGGAGTGAGTGGGAATGGGTAGAAATAATGTGTAGTAAGAATGAGGAAGAGTGACACTTATCTGTGTCTGTCTTTTTGTATTGCTTTAACTCAGGACCATGGCAATATTTCACACACTCCCACCACCCTCCCCAGCAAAATAAATAAGTAAAGTCAGCCAGGACTTGGGAGGAACCTTAAGTGGAACATGAAAAGTAACAAATAAACTTAAGTGCATTAAATGAATAACATAATTGCACTGAAGCAGTTGGGGAAGGAAAGAACTAACCTAACCAACCTTGGAAAACAGTTTTTGACCATAAACGGTAAGGCAAAACCCAAAATCCTGCACAGAAATACTGTACTCTTCTTACTAAATTTTTTTTTCTTATGGGGATATGAGCTTACAATTCTGAAACTGCTTTATGTGTATACTGTAATCGAACAAATAAGAAAATATATTGTGGATAATGAGAACCACGTTTCTCCCTGTCAGAGAAAGAAGTTACAGATAATAAAAGGGGGGAAACCTAGAATGAATTTAGTGATATTGGATTAAAATTAAAGGTATTAGTATGAACTCGTGATTTTATGTATATGTGTGTGTGTGTGTGTAAAACATAAAACATATACATACACACAGAGGGATGAATAGTTTGGAAATAAATATAGATGCGTGTGTGCCTGTGTTATTATACGCACATATATTTCCTATCTTTGTTCACTGAGTGGGCCTGGGAGCAATGAATATCCAATAGGACTAGGCTTATCTAACAACCAGGTCTTTGTTTCTAAATATCATTCTCTACTAAAAGAAACGAGAGTTTTTTTGGAAAATGGCTGATTCCTGGGCAGGGAAATTACAAAATGCACATGGACCATCTTCTGGTGTCAGAAAATAAGGAAATGCTCAAAAAATGATAGAGGTATTTTGAAAAGACACAGCAATCAACTTGTACAATTTACCAATAACTGGGTCTGGGGAAATTTGAGCAAGAAAATAAACAATGACACTTTGGGATTATAACCAATAGAATAAAATAAATATCCATGAATCCACACTGAAATAAATAAATATTTGAAAAAATAAATAAATACAAGGGGAGAAAGCACAGCCCTTTCTTGCAGTAATATTCTAATCCATAAATGTAGAAGGAATGATAAAAATAGAAAATCACCATTAGTCAAATAGCAAAGCAATAACAGTTGCAGGCAAGACCTATCAACACATAGTACAACTAGTGGACAAAATATCAGAAACAAGATTGTAGAGTCTCAAAGTATCTCTTACAATGTACTTCTTACTTACAAGAAAAATGTAACTGTACATTGAAGAAAAGTCACAGACACTAACTTAAATAAGGGGATCAAATTTAACATGACCAGTAATAGGATATATTGACTTGTATCCTGATATGATAGACTGAAAAGGGCACAATACTGCTTTGGAGGTACTTTTACCAAAAACAAATAACACCAATTTATCATGAACATATCAGAGAAACCCAGATTGAGAAACACTCTACAAAATAGCTGGACAGAATTTTTCAAAAGTGTCAAAGTCATGGAAGACAGAGGAAAAATAAAAACAGAGAAACTCTCATGTCTTGGAGGAGACTAGAAATAAGACAACTAAATGCAATGTGGGAGTCTGGATTAGAAAAAAGCAGTTAGAGGGAAAACTGGATAAATTAGTATATGGTATGTAGACTAGTTAATTGTGTGACATCAGTGTTAACTTCTTGGCTTCAGTAACTATACTATGTTATAGTTCACCTTTACAAATACACATACAAATATGTCTTGGGGCACCTGGGTGGCTCAGTCAGTTAAGAGGCTGCCCTTGGCTCAGGTCGTAATCTCAGGGTCCTGGGATAGAGCCCCACATCAGTCTCTCTGCTCAGCGGAGAGTCTGCTTCTCCGTCTCCCTGCTGCTCTGTCTACTTGTGCTCTCTATCTTTCTGTCAAATAAATTTTTAAAAAATCTTTAAAAAAAAGACTTATGTCTTGCTGTAATCATACATTTCAAAAAAATAATGAGCATTAAAGGAAAGTGGAAAGATACATTGATAGTTTATCATGAGAAAAACATATAGGCTATTTATATGACCTTTAAGTTGTTATTAGATATCAAAGTAAATTTTTAATTATTATCTTTAAAATTCTTTAAAATTTGTTTTTTTTTTTTTTTTTAAGTAAGCTCATGCCCAGTGTGGAGCCCGTCATGGGGCCCAAACCCTCGACCTTGAGATCAAGACTCAAGCTGAGATCAAGAGTCAGTCAATCAGCCAACCAAACTCCCCACATGCCCCTAAAATTTATTCTTTTAGGTATCATCTTTGCTCACTGTATTTTGATCTCATTTTAACATACTGATTTTTTGTTTTTCCTATTTGTGTATAAATATATGTGTAACTACACTTCTATAGATATCTTATATAGGCAGGTTCTATTCACTCAGATAGGGGTGTTCCCTTCTCTCTATCTAGCTATAAGTCCTCTGGAGAACACTGGATGAGGGCATCCAGTGTGGAGACATTGAATTCTCCTAACCTTTCTTAAGCTAGTGAAAGGTCTTCTTTTGGAGTTTCTGATACTTTAGTTGTAGTCAACATACAACTAATGTGCTTTGAATAGCCCACATGCATATCTTTTTTTCCGAAATTGGAAGAGTAGCCTGATGACACTACTATTGGAGGCCACCTGAGTGGTTCAGTTGGTTAAGCATCTGACTTCAGCTCAGGTCATGATCTTCGGGTCCTGGGATCAAACCTCAAGTGGAGGCGCCTGGGTGGCTCAGTGAGTTAAGCCTCTGCCTTCAGCTCAGGTCATGATCTCAGGGTCCTGGGATTGAGCCCCACATTGGGCTCTCTGCTCAGCAGGGGGCCTGCTTCATCTCCCCCATCCCCCTGTCTACCTCTCTGCCTACTTGTGATCTCTTTCAAATGAATAAATAAAATCTTTAAAAAAAAAAAAAAAGACAAAAAGCAAAAACCCAAGTGGAGCCCCAGGACAAGCTCTAAGCTCAAAAGTGAGTCTGCTCGGGACGCCTGGGTGGCTCAGTCGGATGGGCGGCTGCCTTCGGCTCAGGTCATGATCCCAGCCTCCTGGGATCGAGTCCCGCATCGGGCTCCTTGCTCGGCGGGGAGCCTGCTTCTCCCTCTGCCTCTGCCTGTCACTCTGTCTGTCTGTGCTCGCTCTCTCTGTCAAATAAATAAATAAAATCTTTAAAAAAAAAAAAAGTGAGTCTGCTCATTCCTCTGCCCCTCTCCTCTGCTTTTGTACTCACTCTCAATAAATGAATAAAATCTTATAAAGAAAAATTAATACAGTTTTGAACAAAGCAGAAGCAGCTGTTCCTTGTAATTTTTATACTTGGAATTAGGTTCTTTACTGACAGTAAAATACAGACAAAACTCAGTAGAAGATCTCACCAAGGTACTAGCCAATAGGATCCAGCAGTACATTGAAAGGATTATTCATGGGGACCAAGTGGGATTTATTCCCGGGCTGCAAGGTTGGTTCAACATCTGCAAATCAATCAGTGTGATACACTACATTAGTAAAAGAAAGGACAAGAACCATATGACTCTCTCAATAGATAGAGGAAAAGTATTAAACAAAATACATCATTTCCTGATTAAAACTCCTCACAGTGTAGGGGTAGAAGAAATATACTTCATCATAAAAGCCATCTACTAAAAGCCTATAGTGAATATCATTCTCAATGGGGAAAAATGGAGAGCTTTCCCCCTAAGGTCAGGAACACAGCAGGGAATGTCCACTATCACCACTGTTGTTCCACATAGTACTAAAAATCCTAACCTCAGCAATCAGACAACAAAAAGAAATAAAAGGCATCTGAATCAGCAAAGAAGTCAAACTTTCACTCTTCATAGATGACATGATACTATATGTGGAAAACCCAAAAGATTCTACCCCAAAATTGCTAGAACTCATACAGCAATTCAGCAACATGGCAGGATACAAAATCCATGCACAGAAATCAGTTACATTTCTATACTAACAATGAGGCAGCTGAAAGAGAAATCATGGGGTTGATCCCATTTACAATTGCCTCAAAAATCATAAGATACCTAGGAATAAAACTAATCGAAGAGACAAAGGATCTGTACTCAGAAAACTATACAACACTAATGAAAGAAATTGAGGAAGACAAAAGGAAATGGAAAAACGTTCCATGCTCATGGATTGGAAGAATAAATATTGTTAAGATGTCTATGCCACCCGGGGCACCTGGGTGGCTCAGTGGGTTAAGCCTCTGCCTTTGGCTCAGGTCATGATCCCAGGGTCCTGGGATGGAGCCCCACGTCGGGCTCTCTGCTCTGCAGGGAGCCTGCTTCCTCCTCTCTCTGCCTGCCTCTCTGCCTACTTGTGATCTCTGTCAGATAAATAAAGAAAAAATCTTAAAAAAAAAAAAAGATGTCTATGCCACCCAAAGCAATCTACACATTCAATGCAATCCCTATCAAAATATCATCAACTTTTTTCACAGAGCTGGAACAAATAATCCTAAAATTTTTATGGAACCAGAAAAGACCCCAAATAGCCAAAGGAATGTTGAAAAAGAAAACCGAAGCTGGTGGCATCACATTTCTGGACTTCAAGCTCTATTACAAAGCTGTAATTCTCAAGACAGTATGGTACTGGTACAAAAACAGACATATAGATCAATGGAACAGAATAGAGAAATGACCCTCAACTGTATGGTCAACTAATCTTCGACAAAGCAGGAAAGAATATCCAGTAGGAAAAAATACAGCCCCTTCGACTAATGGTGTTGGGAAAATTGGACAGCCACATGCAGAAGAATGAAACTGGACCATTTCCTTACACCGCACACAAAAATAGACTAAAAATAGATGAAAGACCTAAATATGAGACAGGAATCCCTCAAAATCCTAGAGAAGAACACAGGCAGCAACCTCTGTGACCTTGGCCACAGCAACTTTTTGCTAGACACATCTCCAAAGGCAAGGGAAACAGAGGCAAAAACAAACTATTGGGAGTTCAAGATAAAACACTTTTGCACAGCAAGTGAAATAGTCAACAAAAACAAAAGATAACCTACAGAATGGGAGAAGATATTTGCAAATGACATATCAAATAAATGGCTAGAATCCAAAATCTATAGAGAACTTATCAAACTCAATACCTAAAGAACAAATAATCCGATCAAGAAATGGGCAGAAGACATGAACAGACACTTCTCCAAAGAAGACATACAAAGCCAACAGAACACAGGAAAAAATACTCAACATCACTTGGCATCAGGGAAATACATATCAAAACCATGATGAGATACCACATCACAACAGTCAGAATGGCTAATATTAACAAGTCAGGAAACAACAGGTGTTGGTGAGGATGTGGAGAAAGGGGAACCATTTTACACTGGGTGGGAATGCAAGCTGGTGCAGCCACTCTGGAAAACAGTTTGGAGGTTCCTTGCCAAGTTGAAAATAGAGCTACCCCATGACCTAGCAATCGCACTATTATTTACCCCAAAGTTACAAATGTAGTGATCCAAAGGGCCACCTGCTCCCCAATGTTTCTAGCAGCAATGTCCACAATAGCCAAACTATGCAAGGAGCCCAGATGTCTACTGAGAGATGAATGGATAAAGAAGAAGAAGAAGAAGAAAAAGAAATCTTGCCTTTTGTAATGATATGGATGGAAATAGAGGGTATTATGCTAAGCAAAATCATTCAATCAGAGAAAGACAATTACCATATGATCTCACTAATATGTGGAATTTAAGAAAAAAACAGAGCATCATAGGGGAAGAGAGGAAAAAATAAGGCAAGACGAAATCAGAGAGGAAAGCAAACCATAAGAGACTCTTAATCAAAGGAAGTGAGGGTTGCTGGAGGGGGAGGGGGTAAGGGGATGGGATAACTGGGGGACGGGCATTAAGGAGGACATGCTATGTGATGAGAACTGGGTGTTATATAACACTGATGAAGAATCCCTGACTTCAGAATCTACTTCTGAAACTAATAATACCTTATATGTTAATTAATTGAATTTAAATAAAAATTTCAAAAAATCTAATTGAAGATCTAGATAAAATTCATGTGGGTTCATGTGGATGACTGGGTTCAAGAGTGAAGAGAGAAATATTCAGTCACTTATAAAAAATTTTCCAGAGACAAAATAGAAATCATTGCTGGGATTGTTAAGAGTTGCTGGTACCCATATTAATTGTTTCCATTTCATTTGAGTTCTGGGATACTGTTTAATAAAAAGAAGCTGATAAATCACCAAATATTTCACACTGAAATTTGAACTGAGAAACAGCCATAAAAGATTGCTTTTAATTTTGAAGAATTATAGAGTGAGATGTTTTCATTTTATTTGGAAAGGAAAAAGTTAAGAATTGCCATGAAAAAGGATGTTGTGCCCCTTAAAGACTGTAAGATTTAAACATGTGCCAAAATAAAGTTTTGTGTAAGATAGTTGGCAAGCTTTTGGATTACTGGAGGTGTACTACACACCAGCCCAAGAAGTTATTTTTCATGTATTTAAATTTGGTATACTGGCAAGGGCATTTTGCTTATACTGAAGAGTTGTGGTAGCTATGGCAACACAACTTGAAACATTTCTTAGGTAACATTGCCTATGACTTTAAATGGATACAGACACCCTCCCCCTCCTTCTCTCCCTCCTTCTCTTCATTTCTTCCCTCCTTCATCCCTTTCTGAGACTTTATTTATTTGAGAGAGAGTAAGCACACAAGCAGCAGAGGTGGGGCAAAGGGAGAGGGAGAAGCAGGCTCCTCACTGATCCTTGACCCAACACAGGGCTCAGTCCCAGGACCCTGAGATCATGACCTGAGCTGAAGGCAGGCGATTAACAGACTGAGCCACCCAGGCGCCCCTATACAGACCCTTTTTCATAGCACTTGTTACGCCGTGTCTAAATGGCTTGTTTGCCTAACCATCTTTTCAACTGGATTGTAATTCAGAGCAGACACTGAATTTTGTTCACTATAGTATCTCCAAGATTTGGGTGAGGGCCCAGCATTGCAAAATGGGGTCTAATAACTACCTGAGGAATGAATGAATGAGTGAAATGAATCTCATTCTCTAAGATAGATTCTAATTTGAAAAGAAGGCAAAGGAAAACATTGGTGATCATGTCATTGGGCATAATCTTCAAGATGCTGACGTTCTATCAGAGGTGACCTAGTTCTCCATCATGGGAACCTTTTTCTCAAAGTGACTCCAAGTGCTCAGGAGTGCTTTCAAATTTCTGTTGTCTTAGGCCCATCTCTTCACCTTGTTTTCGACACTCATTTTGTAGACACTCTTGCTTCAGGCTTCTTAGTCACCATCACCGACTCTTCAGCTTTGTGTACCGGTTATAAGATAAAAATGACAACTCTGATAAAGTTTAAAACCAATGCCAAACTATCAGCAAAAACAAGGGTATCTACAACCAATCTACAAAATTTGCCAGTTTCTGTCACATATCATTCAGTATTAAACAAGAGTAGTCACACAACGAGATGTGCTTGCCAGCTGTACAAAATCTTTCATAAGGACATACAAACAATAAGGTATTTAGGATGTGGTTCTATCTGCACGTGTTCTTCCCTCAGTATTACTATGGAAGTGGATCTCTGCTATGGAACATGGACCTAGTCCAAGATAAATTCTCAGCAGTATAATTAAGGTCTAATAAGATCTATATTATGCTAGGCCTAGATGTAGATAGGTCAGTCACCTTTATCCAGAGTGATGAAAACATTTTTTCCCCCAATGGTAAAAGTAGCATAAAAATAGTACAGAGAATTTAAAAAACAGCAAAAAAAAAAAAAAAAAATCAAGATCCCACCCTACTGGATCAAGGCTTTATTACATTTGAGAATTTTTTTTTCCATATACACGTTTTTACATAGATGTATTCAGAATAAAGTACATTTCTAATTCTGCTTTTTTAACTTAACATAACATCATTCATGTTTCCGTGTTGTTTTATTCACACATATTATTTATAGCTTCAGAAAGTACATATCCTTGTTATCCAGCTGTGGAAGGGCGTTATATACACCATGGGATGAGACAATTGTGTGTGGGTTTTTTGTTTTGTTTTGAAAAACTGTAAGTTCATTGCTATAGTGATTTAAGGTTGAGTTAGCTCATTACATTTATGTGAAAGTATTTACTTTTGCTTATAGTAATATAATAAATAGCTACATATATAAATATAATAATTCTGTTGCAGGCCTCCTCAGTTTTTCCTTAGTTAACATGATCATCTGAGTTTCTCTCCTCCTCCCCAACCCTAGGGGCTGTAGTTAAGGCATCATTACACTTTATTAGCCCCTTTGTGGAAATAAAAAAATTTTTTAAAGATTTTATTTACTTATTTGACAAGGAGAGAGATCACAAGGAGGCAGAGAGGCAGGCGGAGAGAGAGGGGAAAGCAGGCTCCCCGCTGAGCAGAGAGTCCGATGCGGGGGTTCAACCCTAGGACCCTGAGACCATGACTTGAGCTGAAGGCAGAGGTTTAACCCCTGAGCCACCCAGGTGCCCCAGAAATAAAAATAATAAAGAGATTAAGTGACTTTTGTAGTTTTAATACAAGTAGTAGCCCCACTATAGCACTCTCGATGCTTCTTGTGGACGGGTTACTATAATATTGGCTGCCTTGTGTCTTTTCTCTCATTTTCTTTCATAACAGATCCTGTACTTCCCTTGCCGGCTTGGTCAGTGAACACATTCACTTGGACAAAGTGTTTCATTTGAAGGTGACAACATCCAAACAATTATAATTTTTCCCTGAGATTAATTTATGGAAATTGAGGCTTCCTAGCTAAGAAGATGTCAAGTTGGTGCTCTAGGCAACTATTTTTCCTGCCTGCTGGGAGAAGATGTGTCTTTAGGGAGAAAGAATAAAGCTGAGCAGAAATGAGAGGTAGAAGGAGAATGAGAGAGCTGACACTCTGGTTCCTAGAGGTTTTATTCAGTTTTGTGAACTACTCTGGTATATTTTCTACCACTACAAGGCGATAAACTTAAACTTGCTTAACTGGGTTTGTTCCTTTATAACTTGCACCAGGAAAGTCCTAACTAACTCAGTTCCTGGAACAGTAGATAAGACAATTTTCAACCACCCGAGAAAAGCACCCTCACTAGATATAGTTAAAAGATTCAGCTCCTAATAATAACATAAAACTATGAGAACACCTGACCTGGCAGCGTATTTTGGAAATTAAGCCTTTTAATTACTGTTGAAAATCAGTTAATATCCCAAGAATCCAGGCCCATTATAGTCAATAGTGTAGATATTTCCTGAAGTGTAGTGTTGTAGTCCATATACCTGTAGTTCTTTCCAGGGTGTGCTAGCCTAAGATACAAGAGGGCGGGATCAGAAAGTGAGAAACTGGTAAGAACTTAGTTCTGGGTCGATCATAATTTCTCAGGAATTAAACAAAATGGATGAAAGAGTTGTTGAGAGGTGTAAGGACAAATGGCTGCCACATTTCTGTACCCTTTAAGAAGTATCTTTGCAAAGCCCATATATTAGACCGCCTGTAGTTGCCTACAGCTCCATTATTTTTAAAGAAGTAAGAACTGTTAGTAGATGAACAAAAAAGCTCTGGGGCATAATATGGTTACCTTAGTGTTTTTAATTGTATTAACACTTTATTGGGATTGATTGAATTATCCATAATTAATTCTGTTGATGAGATAGGAAGGGGGGGGACTAATTGCATAATAAGGCCTGAATTTATTTTATCATTGTCAAGTAAATAGTACAATTTTGAAGGAATCTCAGCCTAAATTTTATCTTGCAGGCATTTTTCAAAAAAGAAAATATTTACATTTAAAATATGAACATTCTGTCAGAGAAAAATGAAATGCAGATAAAATGCTTTGATACTTTAATGTTAATAAAGTATATATTCATGATGACAGCTCTATGTTTCCTACTTAATATAGTAATATAAAATCTAGACTAGAGACATGAAACTGTTTTCATGGTAGTACAGTTTTGCAAGAAAAGTGATTTTATTAGGGCAAACAATATTCATATCATGCATTAATATTTTATTTTAAATAATTGTGTGATTATCCTTTTAGTAACATATGGATTCCCTAACACTTCTGTTTTATAACCTCATCCTTAAAACTTTCAGTGGCTTGTTTTCTTGTATTTTCCTTAATTGTGATCTTAAACAGATCTTCAGTTTTAAATCTGCCAGTTGCTCTAATACAAATGCATAAATACATTTACTCCAGTTGGTTATTTATTCAAAGACAGCTTGTTTGTGGATACTGTCAGGACATCTGCATTTTATTGGATCTAATTTTTAGTAATAAAGACCTCCCACATTATAGATTCTTTCCAGTCTAAATTAGCCTGTGTGGGAAGCAAAGGAACCATCAGTCAGGGAGAAAAAGTGAATCCATATGGTGCTGATGAGTCTTGTTTCCCCAGCTACAATGATGAAAGGGTTGAGTATAGACAGTGCCCCCAGCAGATCCCAGTTTCTTTCTCAAAAGCTTTCTAAAACAGGGTTGGTGTCAATCACCAGCCCAGGACCTTTGGGCCAGTCCAGATCATCGATGTGCTAGGCATCAAGCCATAGACACCTAACTGAAATTTTGAGGGCACAGTCTCCTTTGCCTCTCATCTTGCTCTGTTTTTCTTGCATGTATGCCAAATCCCTGGATCTTGCCATTCTCCTTCCACTTTGGGGCTCACCTTTGCCCTTTGAACTTGTTGGATTTTGGATTCCCTAGTCCAATTCTAAGGCCTTTGGTTCAGGTTCCCATATAATCTCTGTGATATGGAGAAATCTTAAAAAAAATTCTGCAAGTGTCAAAAAGTAGTCAAAAATTTTATTCCAGCTTTAAAAAAAATGACAAACCAAACTTGGTAACAGAACTTCAATAGTTGACAGATCTTCACTTTTACAAGTTATACTAGTTCACTGTGCAGAGAAACAGACAGGAGTTGAAAGCTTTTCTTTTAATTGCCTCCCCATACCCTGGAACAGTTCATTTCTCTTGGTCAATATCATTCATGGGATAAGGAGGAGGAAACTGGGCTTATTCTTTACTATCAGTGTTATCTCCCTTAGCACAAACAAGAAAAACCTATTATTTCAACCCATTGTCAACTCTGAATCTCAGCCAGTGAGAAGACACTGTTTCTGAATACATTGCTATATTTATGTTCACATACTTTTTGGGTAAATTTAAATTAGTTTAACAAATTTCCTAGTTGCAAAGGGTGATGCAAATATTGATGACTTATTCTTAAAAAATTTATCATTTAGTGTAGTGGATAGCATTATATCCCCCCCCCCCCCCAAAAAAAAGGTATGTTCAAGTTTCTAATCTCTGGTACCTGTGAATGTAAGCTTATTTGGAAATAGCCTTTGCAGATGAAATCAAGTTAAGATAAGGTCATACTGGATAAGGGTAGACTTTAATCCAGTGACTGGTGTCCTTATAAGAAGAGGGAGATTTGGATACAAACAACTCTGCCACATGATGATGAAGCCAGAGATTTGAGTTGATGGGTCTATAAGCAAAGGAAGGCCAAAGATTGCTGGCAACCTCCAGAGGCTACAAAGAGTCAGGGGAAAGCTAGAGTCCTTAGGACTTCCAGCCTCTACAACTGGGAGAGAATAAATTTAATATTTTTAAGCCATTTAGTTTGTGGTAATCTGTTACGAATTTCTCAGCAGTGAAAGGGGGGCCTTGACTCACCAGATGATCTCTGAAGTAAGTTTCACTTGTAATATTTTATGCCTCTAAATCTGTAACATATCCTTATGTTTCCTCAATTGTATGCTTGTATAAACTGTATAAAAAGTCACTTATGGATTTAATGTCTCCTCCTTTTCCTGCCCCTCTCACCACCCCCGCCAAAGGGAGAAGTGTGTGAAACTTATTCTGCAAGATGAGCTTCTTTTTGGGTGTCCAGAATTGAAGGGCAAATTATTTCTCAGCTTAGGAGCTTCTCATGCCTCCTCTCTGCCAAACACCTTTGAATAAAGGAATAAACACTAATGTCTGTCCATGGACTAATCAACCTAGCAGTATAGAGAAACAGAGGAAATTCAACACAGATTTGAATCTGGGCCTCATCATACTCCCTGAGGAGGCAGTTTAAACTTTCTAAGCCTGTTTCTTTACCCATAAAATGGCCATAACAATATCGACTTCTTGGTTGTTGAGAAGACACTAAATAGAATACTGTATACGCTTTTTAAAGGGCTTGGTATGGTGCCGCTTAAAAACAATACTTGCTGGGATGCCGGGGTTGCTCAGGCGGTTAAGCACCCCACTGAGGTCGTGATCTCAGTACTGTGAGACCCAGCTCGGCGCCCTTCCCTGGCTCTGCAGTAGGGAGTCTGCCCCTCCCCCAGCTCGGGTTCTCGTTCTCAAATAAATAAAGAATCCTTTAAAAAGAAGAAAAAAATTAACTTGCTTAGAAAATTCTCGCTTACAGAAAGGATACTGAAAACCTCCAGGATCCCTCTTTCCACCCCCAGGTTGGAGCCTAGAGCGACCGGGAACCAGGGACCCCACCCCCCGGCCGCGGAGCCCCTGCGGCGAGATTAGGACTCGGCAACCCCCCGCGCCAGGGGAGGAGCGCGCCGGTGACGCGAGCGGAAGTGCTCTTCCTCCACTGTCAGCTGCGCCGGAAGTTCCTGGCCAGGCCTGGCGGTAACCTTGGGGTCCTCACCGCTTGCACCCGCACCTAGGTGGGCTGTGCGAGTGCGAGCCTCAGCCGGGATCACGCCTGGTAGCCGCAGGAGACGCACGGGTTTCAGAAGAGGACGTCGAGGGCCGAGGGGCGTAGGAACCGCGGGCGCAGAGCCGCCCAGCAGACATGTCTCTAGTGGCTGAAGCCTTCGTCTCGCAGATCGCAGGTAGCGCGCGTGGCCTCGGACTGCGGGTGGAGGCGGGGGCGGCGCGGGGCAGTCGCGGGGAACAGCGTGGAGCTTAGGGCTGCAGCTTTCCCTTTTGTGGCATTAGGTGCTGAACCCAGGCCTGGGGATAGAGGCGGGCGCGGAGTACCAGCCTCATCTCACGGATGAGTAAACTGACGGGGAGACACTTAGCCAAGGTCACACTGTAGGGGCAGTAATACCGCCTTCCCTCTCGTGGGCATACTTTGTGCTGTTGGGTCCGGAGGAGCTAGGGTGCATGGAGGAGGCCCAGAGTTCGTATGGGGGGCGTGGCCACAAGGGCCGGGTATTACAAGGCTGAGAGTGGCGGTGGCCTCGGTCGTGGGATCGGACGTTTAAGGTGATTGTCATTAATGAGTTGCCCTTGTTACCTGACGCCATGTAAGGACCACCGAAGTTCTTGCTTCCTCTTCAAGCAATATAGTATTGCTATTTGCTAGATCTGTAGGAATCGCCGAAAAGTCTCTCAGTCTCGATATACTTTTTGGAAAAAACTTTGATTTGTTGGACTGAACGTGGCTGATGTAACTAGATTTCTCTTTTTGAGTTATTTACCATAGTGACAGAAATTAAATATCGTTGAGGAAGTGAGGAGAGTAGACATAGGTATTGTAGGTTTAGGTTGATGGGTAATAGCTAATCTTTAAATGAAGTTAATCTTAATTTCTTGCAGGATTTTCAACATGAGTAAAGAGACAGTTACCAGGATAAATAGGTACATTTGAAATAAAGTAGTATTTTGGAAATGGAAAGTACTGAATGTGTAATGAAATTTGCCAAAATGTTTTTCATAGCACTGTATTTGTGTGAACATATATTTCTTATTTTCTTTTTTACTTAAATACATTGTTTCTGAAAGAGAGAGAAGCTCAAATTAGATTATAAGCTTCCTGAAAGTAGGGATCTACTTGTTTTGGCCCGCATTAAATCCAGAACACCTGTTAGTTGGTGCTCAATAAATATTTGTGACTGAATCAATGAATAATCTTTAGATTTCAAACTGATTATTTCTGTTTATGTTAAAAGTTAGATTGTTGACTTAGGGGTGCCTGGGTGACAGTGGGTTGAGCCTCTGCCTTTGGCTCAGGTCATGATCTCAGGGTTCTGGGATCGAGTCTCACCTTGGGCTCCCTGCTCAGCAGAGAGCCTGCTTCACCCCCCCCCCCCTGCCTGCCTCTTCACCTACTTGTGATCTCTCTCTCTGTCAGATAAATAAATAAAATCTTAAAAAAAAAGTTAGATCATTGATTTAATTTCCATTTCTGCTATGTTAGAAAAAATCAACTATTTCACCGTTGTATGCTGATTTTGGTATACTGTATACATATGTCCAGTGTGTGATTTCTTTTAAAGCAAAAATGATAAAAGTCTTTTAAAAAACTTTTGATAAATTTGGAATTTTAGTTCAGTTAGTGAAATTTAAGAATTCCTAGGAATTTTATTTGTGTGCTGTCTTGGCTATTTGTAATTTATTACTCTAGAAGGAAACATTTAAAGATGAATAATTAATAGGCGGTGTTGGGACATCTCCTAAGTTATAACACCATAAGAATAAATTCTAAATGAGTTGAAGATCTAGATGTAAAATAAGGACAAAACCAAATCGTAATAAAATAATTATGAGGAAATATAGGTGATAGTTTAATCTTGTGTAGCAGAGGAGGCCTAAGCAAGACACAGAATCTAAAGTCCCTGGGAGAAAAAATTAGCAGATTTGATTGCAGAAAAATTTTAAAGGTTTACATGATAAAACATAAGTTTCCACAAAAATTAATGAAAAAAACAACAGGATCAAGAGTAAAGGATAGGGACAAGCAATTCACAAATAGGGAAATGCAGATGGACAATGAACACATGAAAAGTTGCTGTCACTAAAAGTAGACAAAGTTTTCCATTTAGTCAAATGGGCAAAAGTGAATACGAAGTTTTCTAGAACTGACAAAGGTATGGGGGAGAACATCTATCCTCAAACTGCTGGTGAGTCTAAAGTATTACTGTTGTTTGAGAACTTAATATAGTAATATTATTTAAGATACTATCCTTTAACCAAGAAGCTTTTCAGGGAATTTATCTGATAGAAATACCATTAGAAGTACCTTTATTTGTTATGTTCCACAAATAAGTGAAACCATATGATAATTGACTCTGCTTGACTTATTTCACTCAGCATAACCTCTTCTAGTCCCGTCCATGTTGATACAAAAGTTGGGTATTCATCCTTTCTGATGGAGGCGTAATACTCTGTAGTATGTATGGACCACATCTTCCTTATCCATTCATCCGTTGAAGGACATCTTGGTTCTTCCCATAGTTTGGCGACTGTGGAGCATAAGAAATAATACAGAGGACATGGGGAGATGGAGAGGAGAACGGAGTTGGGAGGAATTGGTGGGGAGATGAACCATGAGAGACTGTGGACCCTGAAAAACAATCTGAGGGTTTTGGAGGGGTAGGGAGTGGGAGGTTGGGTGAGCCTGGTGGTGGGTATTATGGAGGGCATGTATTGCATGGAGCAGTGGGTGTGGTGCATAAACAATGAATTCTGGAACACTGAAAAGAAATTTAAAAAATAAATAAAAAATTTTTAAAAATCCCAAATGGGGAAAAAAAAATGTTAAAGGGGGTTCTTTAAATGAAATAGAAGGGTACTAATTAGTAACAATAAAACATTTGGAAGTATAACTTTAAAGGTAAAAATAAACTTATAAGAAAGTTCAGAGTAATCTCATGTAAAGGTAGTGAGTTAATCATTTGTAAGCTAGTATGAAGTCTAAAAGACAAAAATAGTAAAAAAATATAATTTGTTAAGGAATACAAAGATAAATAAGATGTATATTGTGACATCAAAAACATAAAAGTTTGAGAGAAGGATAAAAGTGTATAGTTTTAGAATATGTTAAAACTGAAGTTTTAATGAATTAAAATAGACTTTTTATAAAAACAAAACAAAACAAACAAACAAAAAGAACCATTATTTAAAGCAATATATAGCAGTATTCATTATATCATTAATTTTAGTATAAAAAAACCACAGATGTTCTAAATATATGTCAAATTATAGAATGCCCACATTATTACAAATAATAGAAATGTTGAATATTTTGGCTTGAAGTTTATGATTACCTTAAGTAAAAACAAGTTATAGGATAATATATATACTTTATGAACCCACTGTTATTAAATAAACCCTATATAAACTTGCTATATAAGCAAAGAAAAATAGAATATTCAACTCATTTTAACTAGTAATTTCAGAGTAATAAGGGTAGGGAGTTCGTGGAGGGTAGAATAACTGCATTTCTGAATTCAAATTGTTACAGTGAGAATATTTTACTTGTGTAGTTTAAACGATTATAATTAAAAAAATTTAAAAGATTGTATTTGGGCAAGCAGTGATATAAGGGGTGACTAAAGTAACAATTTATATGAATCATGTTTGACTTATAAGTGACTCAGATCAAGCAACTATGCAGAGTGTTTTATTTCTGACAGTAATTTGATTTTCTTGGAAGAGATCAACCTCAAGAGATTAGAGATTCGTATTTGTATAGTCCTTTTATAAATACAACAAATAATTGTGAATTGGTTTTTGTAGTTGAGTGCTCTCATTTTTAGTGTATTGCTTATTATTTTTCCTTTGAGTGGTTGTGAGCCAACACACTCATATTTCTTTAGAAACATTTAAAGGCATCTTGCATCTCTCTGTGGTATTCTTGAGAGCCCATCTTTTAGGAAGTCCTCTCTGAACTCCCCAGCTTAAGGGAACTATTTTTGTCTCGTTACTACCAGTGTATTCACCTCCAAAATCCCGCAGTTCTTACTCCTTACTGGACCTTAGTGGCTTACTCTCTTTATCTCCACTGCTATTTCCTTAGTTCAGGACTTCATAATTTCTTGCTTGGATTACTGTAGTAGTGTCTGAATTGGTTTCCATGTGTCTAGTCTGGCCTCTTTCTAATACAGTCTCCACATTGCAAGCCTCAGTGGGTTTTTGTTTATGATATTTTATTATTATTTTTCTAAAATGCAAATGTGACTCCTCTTGTTTCAACGTCTTCATTAGTTCAGAACTGTCACATGGCATATAAGATCTGTCATAAGTTAGTCCATCTCTTCAGCCTCATCTCTTGTCATTGTTAAGTTCTCACTCTTCTAAACTGTAGAGTTCATCTTTGGCACATAGTGTTCTCGTAAGGGACAAACAAGAGTTTGCACATTTTAACCTGTAAGTCTCACATTTTTTCCTGTCAAATGAGAACTGGTTCTTTTTTTCTTTTTTTTCTGGTAGTAATTATGATACATGGCCATTGTAGACAATGAAGTAATACAAAAGAATCTGAAGAATAAAACAGGAATCACCTAAAATTTAACACCCAGATTAAGACTTTAAAGTTTCACCATCATCATTAAAACTTTGGTGAGCAGAGTCAACTTGTTCTCTGCCCCTAAATTTAAAAAAAAAAAACACATAAATAATACAAAATGTACATACTTTTTTGTAACCTGTTTTGTGTATAACATTGAGATGTGTTTCCTTGTCTAATGGAGGTACACATCATCATTTGCAGTGGTTACGTAGTATTTCATTGTAATGAAGAAAGCATAATTTATTTATCTAATCTTATTTTGTTGGGTATTTAGTGTGTTACATTAGTTCAACCAGTGAAGCAGAAACTGGAGGATCTTGAGCTCTAACTCTAGCTTTGTATCTGTGTCTACACACACACACACACGGAATTGGCTTGTGCTATTGTGGGGGTTGGCCAACCAAAGACCATGTCCATAGAGTAGGCAGTCAGGAAGGGGAGATAGAGGAGGAAGAGGAAGAGGCACATGTAGCAGGTGCTGCTTGCAGTGTATGAACTCATAGGCTCTCTGTTAAAAAAAAAAACTTCCATCAGATTAAATCTGGCACACCCAGGATAATCTCCCTTTAGATGAATGTAAAGTCAACTCATTAGGGACTTTATTTATATCAGCAAAATCCCTTCACAGCAGCATCTAAATTAGTGTTTGGATAACTGGGAGAAGGTATTTATGAGCTACAAAATGGCTGTTGCTTCTTTTGTCCTCCCAGAGCCTGCTAGAGAAATGTCCCTGTAGCTCACTATAACCAGAAACAGGAGAAAGGCAATTCTGGCAGCAATAGTTCAGTCTAGCCAAGTTGATGGATCCTGAAGCCATCCCTGGTATATATTATGTTTCTCTGATGTGAGCAGTGCTTTCATAGACATATTTGTGGATCTACTGCAGAGGTTCTTTGATAAATTTCTTAAAGTGGAAGAGGATTTTGAGTTGTTTTTGTTATTTAATAATATGGAAAGGAAGGGTAAATTGTGATTTTGAATTTTCTTTTTAATTTTTGAATTAATAGCTTGGATCTTTAGATGATCATATGCTTGATTTAGAACTTTGAAGGTATTACCCCTCCTGGGTATTGGATCATTAAAAAAAATTTTTTTATGATTTTATTTATTTATTTGATAGAGAGGGACAGAGAGAGAGAGGGATCACAAGTAGGGGGAGTGGGAGAGGGAGAAACAGGGTTCCTGCTGAGCAGGGAGCCCGATGCAGCCTCTATCCCAGAACCCTGGGATCATAACCCAAGCCGACTGAGCCACCCAGGTGCTCCCCCACAACCCATTTTATTTATTTTAATAGTAACCCATTTTTAATATTTTAATAATAACCCATTATTTATTGTCAGGGAGAGAGAGCACGAGCAGGGGGAGTGGCAGAGGCAGAGAGAGAAGCAGACTCCCTGTTGAGCAAGGAGCCCGACCAAGATGCTGAGATCATGACCTAAGCCAAAGGCAGCAGCTTAACTGACTGAGCCACCCAGGTGCCCTCAAAATTTTTTATAACAGCCTGTGTATTTTAAATTTTCATTTTTTTGTGGTTTTTATTTTATTTTTTTTTTAATGGCAAATTTTTCCAGTACATTACATGAGATTTTTATTTATCTTTTTAATTTTTTACTGTCACTGGGGTATGTATCCTAGGGAAGGGTGGAATATCCCCATTTGGGTTGTGTGAGCACATGTGGAGCAGTCACTGTAGCCAAAAAGGATGGGGTACTGTGGTGGACAAGCCTGATCCCCTTGCTTATCCCTGTGCTATGAGTGGCTCCAGGCTCTAGGGCTCCACAGAGCCCCCAGACACACACAAAAGGAGAGGTGTTGAGCACCAAATAGCAGAAATCTCCCACAGTGTCAATCACTTTTTTTTGTTTGTTTGTTTTGCTTTTATTTTTAAGTATTCTCTGTACCCATCATGGGGCCCAAACATCCAATCCCTAAGATCAAGAGTCACCTGGTCCTCTGACTGAGCCAGCCAGGTGCCCATCAGTCATTTCTTTCACCTAGCTTTTACACTTCTGTGGACTGTGGAGTAAGTCAGACCTGGCTACTTACTACATATGTGATCTTTATTTTGTTTGTAAAATGGTGAGGATAATTTTATATATTTTAAAGATGATGAGAAAAAATACTAGTGCTTAGCCTTGTGTCTGACACACTGTAAGCATTCCATAAATGTTCATTAATGTCATTTTTAGCTGTTCACCTTGTTAGTTTTTCTCCTTTTTTTTTTTTTAAAGATTATTTATTTATTTGACAGAGAGAAATCACAAGTAGATGAGAGGCAGGCAGAGAGAGAGAGAGAGGGAAGCAGGCCCCCCGATGAGCAGAGAGCCCAATTCAGGACTCAATCCCAGGACCCCGAGATCATGACCTGAGCCGAAGGCAGCGGCTTAACCCACTGAGCCACCCAGGTGCCCCTAGTTTTTCTCTTTTACCACTCTCTGATGGAGTGAGTGGCGGTCTCTTAGACATTGCCAAAACGTTTTAGCCTTAAAAACTTAGCTTAACTAGATAATTACTGATAATAAGAGTAAGCACCCCTTTTCGAGACATTATTCTAGATGATTTAGATATATAATTGCTAATATTAACAATTTGATCCTCTTTGATAGATATTATTCTTATTTTATAGGTGAGGAAATTGAAGCTTAGGTTAGGAACCGGGCCATAGCAGTAAGACAAAACTAAGTACCAAGTTCAGCTCTGTTTCTTGTTTTGTGATTTTGGTCAGACCGTCTGGGCCACAGTTACCTTATTTGTAAAAGGGGTAAGATATTTTATAACATGTTTCATGCATCTAGTTTACTGGTACGTGGTAGTTTCTGTTACCACTTTCATTGCCTGAGAACCTTTGAGGATGTTATATTTGTAATGTTATTCTTTTGCTATTTTGGACAGCAAAAGTCCAAAAGTGTCTTTATTTCTAGTAACTCTATACCATTTTTCTGAATGACCTTATTACTTCCCCAGTACCTTGCTATACTTGAAGCATATCAGTTAATTTCATCATACTGTAATTATTAATCTTTTGAAATCAGTACAATATCTGTTCTGTTCTTTATTTAGAAGCTCAGTAAACTATATAAAGCATAAAAAAAAAGACTTGCAATATTTCATTTATCTCATTGTGGGCATGTGAGTGCTTAATTATTTAAATTTATTAATAACATCATTCTAGGAGTAGCATTAATTTATATTATGATCTGGAAAAGTAGTTTTATGGGTTCCATGGAACCCGTTTGTAAGCATCTTGAAAGTA
This sequence comes from Mustela nigripes, assembly GCF_022355385.1. NCBI lineage: Eukaryota > Metazoa > Chordata > Mammalia > Carnivora > Mustelidae > Mustela > Mustela nigripes. The sequence goes on from NC_081559.1 coordinate 71,027,382, forward strand.
TTATCAAAACAGGCATGTTTGGGGCACCTGGGTACCTCAGTGGGTTAAAGCCTCTGCCTTCAGCTCAGGTCATGATCTCAGGGTCCTGGGATCGAACCCCAAGTAGGGCTCTCTGCTCGGCAGGGAGCCTGCTTCCCTTCTCTCTCTGCCTGCCTCTCTACCTGTGATCTCTGTCTGTCAAATGAATAAATAAAATCTTTTAAAAAAAAAGGCATGTTTATAACATTTTGTTTTTAATTTCATCAATAAAGTATTTTTTATTTCATCCCTTTTCCGTGTTAAGTACTAAGAAATGTAGACTTTTTTTATTTATTAGAGAGAGATTTACTTATTTAAGAGAGAGAGCATGGGGTGGGCAAGGGTGGGGCAGAGAGAAAGGGAGAGGGAGAGAGAATCTTAATCATCCTTGCATTTAGCACAGAGCCCAGGTGAGGGCTCAGTCTCACAGTCCTGAGATCATGACCTGAGCCAAAATCAAGAGTCAGACATTTAACTGATGGAGCCAGACGGGCACCCCGGAAATGTGGACTTTAAAGGCAGTTCGGAAGGGTACCAGAAGCTCAAAGAAGTGGAAAACATAGTTTAAAAGTCCTTTGTAAGGGCGCCTGGGTGGCTCAGTGGGTTAAGCTGCTGCCTTCAACTCAGGTCATAATCTCAGGGTCCTGGGATCAAGTCCTGCATCGGGCTCTGTGCTCAGCAGGGAGCCTGCTTCCTCCTCTCTCTCTCTGACTGCCTCTCTGCCTACTTTTGATCTCTCTCTGTCAAATAAATAAATACAATCTTAAAAAAAAAAAGTCCTTTGTAAAATAGGAGTGATGCTATTGCTCACAAGGTTTATTGAGAATGCAGAGAGTGATAGAATTATTATATGTGATAGAGCTCTTATATCCACATGCCTATCTAATGATGATGATTGTAGCAGATAATTGAAAAAATACAATTCAGCGTGCTCCTGGGTGGCTCAGTGGGTTAAACCTCTACCTTCCGCTCAGGTCATGATCTCAGGTTGCTGGGATCGAGTCCCGCATCTGGCTCTCTTCTCAGCGGGAGCCTTCTTCCCTCTTTCTCTCTTGCCTGCCTCTTTGCCAACTTGCGAGCTGTCTCTGTCAAATAAATAAATAAAATCTAAAAAAAAAAAAAAGAAAAAAAAATACAGCGCATTCAATTCTTGTTCTTGAAAATAAAGACATATTGTTAGTTTTACTTAGTATTCTGAGGATTCTCCAGGATTGAGGAAGGCACTGAGGAATTATTGAGAAGTTACTGAACTAGCCATCACATTCAGAGAATCTTCTTTTATTTATATTTTCATGTGGATGGTCTCATACTGTTGTGCTTATCACTTGGCACATGTAAAGGGGATCTCAAAGGGGCAGATGGAAAAGCAAAGCCAAAGATAAAATAGGTTCTACTTCAGAGTAAAGGCAAAGTACAATTTATTGAGAGCAATGTGGCTTATTTGCCTTTTAAAAAACTTTGATATGATGCCTTTTTTTTTTTAAAGATTTTATTTATTTATTTGACAGAGAGAAATCACAAGTAGATAGAGAAGCAGGCAGAGAGAGAGGGAGGGAAGCAGGCTCCCCACCGAGCAGAGAGCCCGATGCGGGAGTCGATCCCAGGACTCTGAGATCATGACCTGAGCCGAAGGCAGCGGCTTAACCCACTGAGCCACCCAGGCGCCCCTGATATGATGCCTTTTAAAAAACTTTCAAATCAGAAAAATTTAAAAGTTTCTGATCTTAAAGTAGTCCATAGTTAATCATAATGTGAGTTTTAATTTTCTTGTATGCTTTATTAACACTCCATACTCTGAAATGACATGATTTTTAGCTTTTAATGTAAAAGATTTGGTGATAGGTATCCTATAAAGATTTGCTAGTCTTATTTCTATGAAGACTTTTGAGTTATTAACGTTAGCTCAAGCCTTCCATATTTGAGTGATTATTGAAAGAAAATATCATCAAACTTATTTAACATTTTTCAAACGTTTTTGAAATTTCTTGATAAGCAGTTATCAGATGGACTGAAGATACCAAATGGAGATGAGCTATTAAATTCAGGCTTCTCATTTTTTGTTCAAAGACAGAAATTATAATATTCGGCAAATGCAGTTACAGACATTTATGTGTAGAAGTATTTGCCTTGCCAGTAAGAGAAATGCATGTTTTAATTTTTTATTGCTTTGTAAATGATCCCTCTATTCTTGAACACTCTTCTTATTTTTGTACGCTCTATAAATGAATCATGGTTTCGAACTTTTCTACATCAGTAATAAAAATGAAATTTGATTGGTTAGTGATAAAGAGCTTTCTTTTCATAAAAACAATCATTTTGTCATGGCAATTCCCATTAACTGTAACTGCGTTAGCAAAATAGAAACCGTAAAAAGCATTTCATTGTACTTATACACTTAGCTCTGTTTTTGTGCTGATTATATATTTTTGTCTTTAAGACTTTTAAAAGCCAAAGAAGTTTCTTCATGACTTAATCCGCATTTGGATTTTCAAAAAAGTTTGTTGGGTATATGTATTCCAGGGGATAAGTATCCTTAAATATTGTCTTGGACTTGGCCCCATGTCATATTCTATTACCTGGACAAACTAGAACACTGACTAGAACTTCATACAAATAAATTGTATCATTTGTTAGACAGGAAGAGGGGCTTAATTATTCCAGCATTTATTTCTGTAAGCTAATATTGGCAGCTGATGCTTTAATGATTTGGCCTTTTGTTGACCTCCTTTTCTTTTGATCATTAGTCTTTACATTATAGGGGAATGTTTTGGCATCATGAATGCTAAGCTTCTGATTTTTTTATTTGATAAATTTGAAAAAGATATGAGTTAATGAGAATGTAAAAATAAAAGCTACTTACTTTTTTTCATTAGACATTGTTATAATTGTAATTTTTTAAAAATATTTTATTTATTTATTTGACAGACAGAGATCACAAGTAGGCAGAGAGGCAGGCAGAGAGAGAAAGGGGGAAGCAGGCTACCTGCTGAGCAGAGAGCCCAAAATGGGGCTTGGACCCGGGACCCTGAGACCATGACCTGAACTGAAGGCAGAGGCTTAACCCTCTGAGCCACCGAGGCACCCCATAATTGTAATTTTTACTGTCCATCAGTTTAACACCCTAGTTTGGCTAGTGGATAAGAACTGGTTATATAATGTTAACTATTTATGTGGTAATTTATATTTATTTCTTAGTTGAAACTGTAAATTCTTTTTTTTTTTTTTTTTTTGAGATTGTGAATTATTCTTTTTTCTTGCTTGAGAGAGAGAGAGAAAGCAAGGATAGAGGGAAGGGGAGGGGAGGGGAGAAGTAGACTCCTCACTGAGCAGGGAGCCCGCTGAATGGCAGGACCCCAAGATCATGACCTGAGCTGAAAGCAGATGCTTAACTGACTGAGCCACTTGTGAATTAGTCTTGATTTTTTCTTCTCAGACAGATTTCTTCTTCTTGTCATATATACTTGTACTGATTTTTCATACTGTCATTTTGTGGCTATTTGGAGAAGGTAAAATAATTTTGATATTAAATATTTCAAAAGGGAGACAATGTTCTAGAAATGATAGAGTGCAATTTAAGGGCACGTGTAAATTATTTCATTATTTACTGTTTTGGATTATCTTTGTATCATAGGTAAATGGCTTTAATGGTCTGCTTTTTATAAAAAGATTATAGTAAACTTTGAGTTTAGCCAGTATAATTATATCATTTTTTTCTCCTTGGATTCTTTTTCCCCTCATTTCCTGAATGATGTAGCAACTACCAACAGTACAGAGTTTCTGATGGAGGTAAGCCATTATAGTCACTGGGTTCCAAATTCTGGGGACTGGAGGTCAGGGAGCTGTGATGTGGGCAGGAAGTTGGAGAGTGAGATTTCAGGAAGGTATATTTCCTTCTAGAGGGAGAGTGGAAATGTCAAAATCTATGCCTGAAGCAGTAAATGGAATTTATAAATATAACATGGTCAGGAGTCAGTTTGGTAGCTGATTTAGATGGAATTCTGAGGCTTTAGTCAAATGGTTTAATATTTAATTCAATCTTTAATGATAGATCTGTGACTAACAGTAACTGTCCAAACTCTAACTGTTCAGTTACTGTTGTAGTATACAGATCACGCCATGACTTAGGGATGTATAACAGCCATTTTATTATGTTCACGGATCCTGTGGGTTAGTTCAGACAGATTACAGGAGAGATGGCTTGCTTCTACTTCACAATGTCTGGATCCTCACCTGGAAAGACTCTAAGGCTAGGGATCCAACAATTGAGGGCTGGAAACACCTGGAAGCATCTTCACTCGCACATCTAAGAATTGCTGACAAAGAACTCAGCTGTGATTGTCTTCTGGAATATTTATATATGGCCTTTCCATGTGGCCTGGGCTTCTTGGAGCCTAGGAGCCTCAGCGTAGTCAGACATTTTACTTAGTGCTCCAAAGGCATGTGTTCAAGCTACCAAAGGAGAAGATACATCACCTTTTCTGACCTTGTCTTGGAAGTCTTGAAGCATCACTTCTGCAGTATTCTCTTGGTCACAACAGAGTTACAAGTCTGCCCAGATTCAAGGGGAGGGAATTTAACTTCACCTCTTAATGGGTGGATGGGGTAGGTGTTGGTGAGATTCTAGAAGAACTTGTAGGACAGGTTATATTGTTGTGGCCATTTTTAAGAATGTAATATGCCACAGTGGACAAGGTGGTAATATACTGATGCAGAGGGGTCACCTGTTTTAATTAATTAATTAATTAATTAATTAAATTAATTCTGGGAATGGAGTAGTCCCGTTTACATAGGTTATAAATAAGATGGGGTGGATGAGAGATGGGTGTAGGTAGAATGGTGTGTAAAGGGTGTTACTGCACATTACAATATATTATCTGTGGAGCTCTCTAAAATAAGCCATGCCTGTATTGTAAGGCATTTCTCAAACCTCATGCACACACTTGCATGCCTTTTTTTCTCACCAAAAGCCTGTTACATGTAAAGGTCGAGGGCAGCTCTAGGACATGTTTGTATATATATATATATACACACATGCTTGTCTATATATATTATATACATATATATATTTTTAGATTTAAAAAAAAAATTATTAGAGGAATCACAAGTAGGCAGAGAGGAGGCAGGCAGATAGAGAGGGGGAAACAGGCTCCCTGCTGAACAGAGAGCCTGATGCGGGGCTTGATCCCAGGACCCTGAGATCATGACCTGAGCTGAAGGCAGAGGCTTAACCCACTAAGCCACCCAGGTGCCCTAGGACAATCATCCATAGATGATTGGGCTGTGCACCTCTTGTTAGGAACCATTAAACAATTTGGAGAGAAAGTGAGTTTATGAGTTTCCAGTGTTGAATTTAGTACATATTATTGAGATGTTATCATTCCTTAATTTGCTTTGGTGGTTTTATTTCCAGAGTTACAGCAATTTTTTGTGGTCAGATATCTTTCAGGCTTTAGATAGCAAAAGACCTACTTGATTTCCTACAGAATATATTTATTTGTTGATTACCTAATATGTGCTAGTTCCTCTGCTAGGTGCTGTAGAAGAGTAAAACAATTCTTGCCTTTGATGAACTTACATGTTTTTGTAGGGCACATCCATTGAAATGGATAATTTCAATATAAAATGGTATATTTAATAGAAATGGTAATTTAGGAAGTCTTTACTGAGCATGTTTTGTCCCTTCTCAAACTGAATTGGGATGTTAGATTTTTAGCAAACATCTCAGCTCTTCTCCCTGCCCCTCACCTTCTCTCTGGCCCACTTCTGATTATATTTTGGACCAGTTCAGATTTTATCTCTTCTTGTGCATTCTTTCTTGTCTTCCTCAGGCAGGATATGTACTTTTGGTTTGACACTAATGTTAATAGTAATTATTGATATATTCTGTAAGCTAGAGACTGTATAAGGCACTTACATGATTTATCAAATTTTATTCTTCCAACATCCTTACAAGGTGGGTAATATTTCCCCTTTTCACAGGTGAAGTAATTGAGGCAAGAGTAGGTTAAACAACTTGGTTAAGATCACTCCAATAATAAGCTGTAGATTTGGGAGGAGAACACAGATATGTCTGACTTTAAGACCTATGTTTTTCCCTACACTAACTATATTCGTTACTGCATTAAAACAATTTTTAAAAAAGATTTTATTTATTTATTTTAGCAGTGGAGAGAGAGAGAGAAAGCATGTATCTGTGCACATGGGGAAGGGGAGTGGAGGGGCGAAGGGGGAGAGAGAGGGAGACTAGCTGACTCTGAGCTGAGCGACTCTGAGCATTGGGCCTGTCACGGGACTTGATCTCAGAACCCTGAGATCATGACCTGAGCTTAAACCAAGGGTTGAATGCTTAACGGACTGAGCCAATCAGGTGCCCTCACTTATCTATTCTAAGTGGTTATATGTATCTCAGTCACTTGTTCTTCTCTCCCCAACCCCTTCTCCATGCTCTGTTCCCCCTTACCCACTCAACAAAATTAGATCCTAGACAGCAGTGATAGTTTTATGTTCATATTTGTCTTTTCATCATATTTTGGTAGTTTGGTAGTTTATAAAAACCTATGTTTGTTTAGTTAAATGCATTTAATATGTATTTTCCCTGTGTGGGGATTTTCTATCTCTGCGCTCTTATTCTGGAAGAGATTCTGTGAAGGTTGGGCTATGTTATCTTTTTTCTTGGGTTTTGTTTGTTTGTTTGCTTGTTTTTGTTTTGGGGGAAATCTTGCAGTTTTGCCAAGATTTCAGAAGGTATAATGACACATTAAATCCTCCGTTAGATCATTTGTTTCATAGCTAGCTGAAAGAAGTGAGGGAGGAGGAATGGAAAGGGGTTGGAAAGGAATGGTTACCTAGCTTGATGTGAGAGACTGAGTATATGGAGAGTACTGAGAGTAGTAAGCACTTAGTAGATATTTAAAAACATAGGTGCTATTACTACAGTGATTGTGTTTGATTTAAAGTAGTGGGAGAATTGTTCTTTAGTTTGAGGGACATCTTATTTTCCATTTTCTAGGATTAGATTTGGAGAACTATTATACCTTGAATATTAACATTGTTAACATTGTTGAGGTCTGATACCTGTGTGGGGTTGTTTGTCTTCTCTGATTTTTTTTGAGGGGGGGGCAGAAATTGCACTTTCCATCGTAACCAGCTGTTTTTGTATAGTTCTGCTCTTCGTCTCATACTCATCTCCATTTCTGAGAAAAGTTCAGACATGTGTCAGTGTTTCTTCTTTATGAATTTCAGATTACCATTTTTTAGAAGAGAATTCAAATTTTGAGTCCTGGCTACCAAGTTCATATCTATTCATAATCACACGTAGTTGGCCTGTTTTCTAATGGAAATTAATGAAAAATGGCTGATTATTTTTATAATGTGACAAAGTCTAAACCTGACCATTTGAGAAGATGATGTGTACTTACTAAGAAAGGATGTAAGGTTTTAAATTAAACTTGTATTCACTTTTGCTTCAGTTATTGGGTTGTTGTTGCTGTGAATTAGTTTTCTTGACCCTAGTTAACCTCTAGAAGTTTCTTAGTTTTATGAAATTGATCCTTGAATACCATTTTGAAATTGATTTCCAGTTTTACATAGATAGGTTTAGGATGGCTCATGTCAAGCCTCATAATGACTAACTTAATTTTACTTTCCTTATTGATTACCTCTAATGGGAAAACTATCATTTAACCACTTTGATTCCAAAAAAAGTGAGGCCTTCATTCATTAATCTTAAAGGCTTACTCTGGAACAGTATAAAATTGCAGCATGCCACTAAGACATGCTTTAAAACATGGCTTTAAGCCATATGTGCAAATATTTAAGTACAATAAGATGGACAAAAATCTTCTTGAATACATTAAACTACACAGGCCCTCATTACCACATTCTCTGAGGCAAATGAATGAAAGCAGTGAAAAGAACTTAAATCTTCTATGAGATATATTCTTTGTCCCAACAATAGTCTTTTTTTGTGGTACTTACCATCTGCTTCAGATTTATGGGAGTGCTTGTGGTGTGTTTGGATTTTTGGTCCTCATCTCTACAGTATCAGAATCTCAAAGTTTAGAATTTGGTGGAAATACATAACTTTATGAAATTCCATAGATGATTCTTATTAAGGGTTGAGAACTACTGTTGTAGGATGATTATAATTACTTTAATTCTAATAATTATTATTGATTTGTTTATTTGTGTAAGAGGTTTATTTTTTTAATTTTTTTAAAAAATTATTTGTTTATTTGACAGAGATCACAAGTTGGGGGGCAGGCAGAGAGAGAGGAGGGAAGCAGGCTCCCCGCTGAGCAGAGAGCCCCATGCAGGGCTCCATCCCAGGATCCTGGGATCATGACCTGAGCCGAAGGCAGAGGCTCAACCCACTGAGCCACCCAGGCACCCCTGTGTAAGAGGTTTAAATGTGTAAGAGGTTAGCTGGTGACAGCTGTGTGTTCACTGACTGGAGCCAGCCTACCTTGGGTTAGACCCTGGCTCTTGTTACTTACTAATACTTACTAACACTGTGACTTACACAAATTCCTTATGCTTGTGCCTCTGTTTTCTTACTGTAAAATAGGCATAATAATAGTGCCTACCTCATAAAGTTGTGAAATAGTTAACATGTAAAGCACTTAAGTGCACAATAAACACAGTAAGAGAGTTTACATTTTCTATTTACCCCAACTTTATTGAGGTATAGTTAACATATGCTTTTAAAGTATATAATTCAGCGATTTTTTAGGATATTTACAGAGTTGTGATTATTACCACAAACTGTAGAACATTTCCATCACTCCAAAAAGAAGTCCCTTGCCCTTTTACAGTCACTTCTATTCCCAGCCTGAAACAACTGTTACTCTACTTTCTATCTTTGTAGATTTGCGTATTCTGAACATGCCATATAAATGGAATAATACAGTTTGCTTTCCTTAGTGACTGGCTTCTTTCACTGAGCCTTAGGCTTTTGAAGTTCATCCCTGTTATAGCATGTATCAGTAGTTGGTTCTTCTTATTCTGTTGTATGGATATACCACATTTTGTTTGTTCATTCATCAATAGTTGGTCATTTGGGTTGTTTCCACTTCTTGACTATTGTTAAAAATGCTGGTATGAACATTCATGTACATGTCTTCCCATGGATATATGTTTTTTTCATACTGTACTCCTGGGTGAATACCTAGTAGAATTGCTGAGTCATATGGTAATTCTGTGTTTAACATTTTGAGAAACTGCCAGACTTTTTATATTCCTCCCAGCAGTGTGTGAGTTCCAAATTCTTTACATCTTTTAAACACTTTTTATTTTCTGTCTTGTTGATGATAGCCATTCTGTGGGTATGAAGTAGTATCTCATTATTGTAATTTTGACTTACATTTGACTAATGATATTAGACTTACATTGACTAATGACTAATGATCTTGAATATGTTTTCATGTGCTTGTTGGTTATTCATAGATCTCCTTTGGAGAAAAGTCTTTTCAAATCCTATGCTTATTAACAATTGTGTTATTTGTCTTTAATTATTGAGTTGTAATAGTTTTTTCTGTATTCTGGGTATAAGATTTATGAGTCTTGGGGAATCTCAGCTGTTATCACTGTCATCACCATTATCATTGTCTACCTAGATAGAAGTTTAGGTAGTGTTTGACCAGAAGGAGACAGATTCTCATTGTTTTCCAGTTTCATTCAGGGCCTAACGTTGTGAGGGGGAACGTTCTGCCCTCTGCTAGTTTTCTTGAATTTTCAATTTGTTTGCTTTCTATCTTCCGTTTTCTGAGTGGCAGGTTATTAGATCTCATTTGCCTTGCATAGTAATTCTACTCTATCATGCATTCATGTACCTTCACTTGGGGTCATTTTAATTGCCCCTATAAAAGGGATCCCAGAGTGTTCCTTAGCCCCTTATACCATGTGAGAAATGAAGTCAGAAATCAGAGACTCACAAGAGGGCCTTCACCAGAGCCTGACCATCCTGATCTCAGACTTCCAGCCTGCAGAACTGTGAGAAAGAAATTTCTGTTGTTTGTAAGCCACCCAGTCTGTGGTATTTATTATTGCAGCCCAAATGAACTAAGACAGTAGTCTTACCACCACTTACAGAAAGCTTACCTGCCAGTGTTTTAAGTATGGAAGTGTCACTGTGACATTACACTTCAGTTCTCCAACGTGAGCCATTTTCTGACATGAACGTTGATATCAGACTATTGAGGTGCTGGGAGAATGGTTTTAAACTCTGTTTGTGGGAAGAGTCACTTCCTGTTTACACATTCTGTGTAATATCTTTAAACATCCCCTATGAAACAGTAGCTCAGGGGACATTGCTATTTAATACTTTCTTGGTCTGTATTTTCTTGGATACAGTGTTATCTTTGAATTGTACTATAGTCTGCAGGTTGAATAGCTTTAAATCTAACACATAGTTCTTAAAATTCTAGTTTTGATAAAGCCCCATACCATCATATTGAAAGTCTAGACATCTTAGAAATCCATTTTAAATGAAAGCTTTATATCATAACTGCCTAAAACTTGATAGGTGTCTGTGTTGATATCATGGAGATCATCAGCATAGTAATTATGTCAAACTAGTACACTTATTTCCTTCTTTTCTCTTTGTGTCTTGCAGTAACTTGCTCGTGTTTGTGACCTGCCAAATGCTTTTGGAATATTTTGTTATCTCAGTAGTATTGCATTTATACCTTTGGCAGAAAGCCATCCAAATTTGGGGTTAGGTTATACATGTTTCTTACTCCATTTGTATAACACTGTCTAAATAGTCTTAGGAAGCTGAAGAGATGACATCTATGAGCTTTTGGAATGTAGTTGCCTAAGGATACACTGGCTTTGACTTCATTAGTGCACAAATGATAGGGTTGTGTAGAGTTATTATAGCATTAATCAATTTGATGGATTGGAAATATGACAGTACTGAAGCAGCATGTAATATTAGTGCCTATTATTCTACAAATTATGTCTTCACCTACATTCATATGCCAGAAGAGTCATGTTGTGCATTAAGAATGCAGAACTTAAAAAACAACAACAGAGGGCACTTCTTTCCATGGCCCTTCTCTTGTCCTCTTAGATTAGATCATCAAGAAATAGACTTTGGAATTAGACTTGCTTATTAGGTCATAGCACTTTCATACTATAGAATACTCTGTATTGAATGGCATAGATAGATTATCTGCTCCTCAAATGACCGAATTTGATACTTGAAAGAATATTGCAGGTAAAATGTAGCATGTTGAGCATGTTTCGAGATGTAGGCCTATATATATATGTGAATTTATGGGCCAGTAGTTATTTCTCTATAAGTTATAATAGACTAGTAGATTTTTTTGTTGTTTTTGTTATATTGTATTGGTTAGTAAAACTTAAAAATAGTGGGTACCTTAAAGATAATTAAATGAGAAGCAAATATGCATTTTGGGGGGCTGTAGATAATATTTTATCCTGTGTGCATTTCTAACACTAATTTATTTATTTATGCTTTCATTTATTTTATCTTACAGCTTTCAAAAGTCAAATTTTTAATTAAAAATTTTTAATTTTAATTTTTAAAAATTTTATTTATTTTATTTTTAAAAAAAGATTTACCCATTTATTTGAGAGAGAGAGTGTGTGTGTACCCGCATCAGTAGGGGGAAGGATAGGGGGAGAGAACCTTCAAGCAGACTCCCTGTTGAATGCAGAGCCCCACATGGGGCTCCATCTCATGATCCATGAGATCGTGATCTGAGCCCAAACCAAGAGTCAGACACTTAACTGAATGAGCCACCCAGGCACCCCCCCCCCTTTTTTAGCTTGTTCTTCTCCAACTTAAACAGGAGTGGAGAAAAATGTCTTTGAAAATTTAAAAATACTCATTTGGATGAAAAAACTCCTGTTCCACTGAAGACTGAAAATTGAGGAGGCATCTCCTTTGCTTCTGGTAAAAAGACACTAAATGTAAAATAACCATGGCAATTTTGCCTTTGCAGAATTGGAAAATAGGTAAAAGGCTAAGTAGGTAAGACAACAGAGTTTGTCAGATAGAAACTTAGCTATGAGGTGCTCTGAGCTTTATTTCTAGATGTTCTTTTATTTATATCTATAAAATAGGAATTTTTTAAAAAATAAAAATAATAAAAAGTTTCATGGGTCTTTCGCTAAGGAATGAGAAGCCATTCTAATTTGAGATAATGGATTAATGTGCGTCACTAAGTACCTTAGAGTAAGTTATGGTTGTGTTATGAAAATGATGTAGTAGTTTCTTATTATGAAAGAGTTTCTGAAAGGTGGGTTGTTTTACTTTGAAACTCTTGAAATAAAGATATTAGCTTTAAATGATACTTAAAAAATTAGACCTAAATTAATTTGTATTTCATATTTTAGCATATATTACTGTAAATGCCACATTCAGTTTGGAGCAGTTGGGAAGCCAAGTCTTTAATAAATAATCTCAGGACCATGGGATTTTTCACATTCTAAGGACTTATTGTTTAGAACGAGAGATAAGATATTGACATAATAATAGAATAGAGTAGAAAGTAATATATGATATAAGACAAGTACAAACTGCTATGGACAGTATAGATAAAAAAGAAATTAGATTTGTTCAGTTCAAAAGCCTTCTTGATGTAGGTGGCATTTAACCTTGGTGTTGAAAAAGGTATAGGATTTGGGTATGTGGTGGTGCTTGGAGTATTCTGGACAGACGGGAAGAAGTTCAGCAAAGTCACAAAGGTGAGAAAGTATGAAGTATGTAGGGGAAATTTTAGGTAGGATAAGAGGGTCTTACTGTATCTCCCCCACCCCCATTAATTTGTGTGTGTTCTTTCCAACCTTTTCTCATTGTCAAAAAAGATGATTTCACTAGAATAGAGGAGGACTCATCTTTGTTTAAGGGTGTGTGAATGGCTGGGTTCCCTGCTAAAATGTCAGATAAGTAGTTATTTAATTAGAGCAGTGTTTTTCAAAGTGGAATGGGGTGTGTATCCCCTGTGTTATATAAGACAATCTTTTGAAGTACAAGAAGAAAGTCCTAGACCTTGGACTTCAATTTATTTTTAAACTTTTTTTTTAAGACTTTATTTATTTATTTGACAGAGAGAGATAGAGATATCACAGGTAGGCAGAGAGGCAGGCAGAGAGAGAGGGGGAAGCAGGCTCCCCACCAAGCAGAGAGCCCAGTGCAGGGCTCAATCCCAGGACCCTGAGATCATGACCTGAGCCGAAGGCAGAGACTCAGCCCACTGAGCCACCCAGCCACCCCTGCGTATTTTCTTTTTTAATGTATGCTTTATAATGTGCATGATTTGTTAGCTTAGAAATACTGACCATATGATATCTAAATCTATCTGGACCTGAATGCCCAAATGTTTTACTGATGGGGATGTTAGATTTTAAAAAGTGATGGTGCCTGGATTAGAATTGTAGGCTGTGGAAAGGGGAGTACTGAGATGACATGTCAGATAAGTCAAGGCCTGGGGTTAGTCTTAGGAGGGCTGCAACAGTAATATCAAGTGGGAGCTTTACATTTGGTAGGAAGCAAAGAAACACATTTCTAGGTTTAGGGTCAGTGAAGGGGTAAATTTATGGAATTAGATTCTGCCAACTATTTAGGCAGCTGTTTGATATTTTTATATTTGTGTTATGGGTTGTAGTGTTTAAGTTTTCCTGGTCAAGTTTCCCCTTTTTGGCCATGTTGTATAATTTCCTTATCTTCTCTACTGCATTCTAAGTCTAAACAGTACAGAGTGATAATGGTGATAATAGTGGTAATAATAAAAACATTTATTCAGTCAACATTTACTGATTAGGTACTAATTCTGGGGAAGAAATGGTAAGCAAAGATCAGAGCTGAACACTGGATTCATGGTGTTTATGTTGTTTAGGGGAGATAAACAATCAGCTAGTCCTCAAATTGGTATAAAACTGTTGTCTGTGATAAGTGGTACAAAGGACAGTGCATGCTGTCAAGTTTGTGAAGAAAGTGTTTGAACTATTCAGGGAGGGTCAATAAGGCTTCCCTGAGGACAGGACCAGCTACAGAATGTGTAGGGTCCAGTGCAGAATGATGACATGAGGCCCCTTGTTCTAAAGAATTCCAAGACTAATGGCAGAACGTGAAACTGAGTGTGGAGCCCTTCTAAGCATTGGCCCTGTGCAGTTGCTCAGGTAGCATGTCCAGGGAGCCGGCCCAACATCTCAGCATGTTTGAGCTGATACACTGCAGGGGTGGGAGATAGCTCTAGGTCAGAGGATACAGCACAAATGAATCTCTGGGGTAGGAAGGAACATGGTGCATCCAGAAACTGACTGAAGGCTAGTGTGACTGGAGTGTAGAAGTAGGCGGAGGAGTTACAATGAGGCCAGAAGGCCAGAGAGGTAGAGAGGGAGAGGTGTAAGGCCAAGTTGAGGAATCTGATCTTTATTACAAGAGCCACGCCAAATGTTGATGTGTGGGAAGCATAAAATTTCCTTTTTTTTAAAAAAAGATTTTTATTTATTTATTTGACAGATAGATCACAAGTAGGCAGAGAGGCAGGCAGAGAGAGAGAGGAGGAAGCAGGCTTCTCACTGAGCAGAGACCCCGATGTGGGGCTCCATCCCTGGACCCTGGGATCATGACCCGAGCCGAAGGCAGAGGCTTTAACCCACTGAGCCACCCAGGTGCCCCTAAAATTTACTTTTGATGTGCTAATAATACCAGTATCTTGCACCTTGACGGCATTGCACAGTGGTCTCTCTCGGTCCCCAATCCTACCAAACTTTCTTTACAGAAAATTTGAGTTTCACCTTCTATATGTATTCCAAGGCCAGTCTTTCCCAAAGGCAATTTTAAAAAGGCACTTCATACTGGGAATGTTTTTGGTGGTAGAAATTGAAAATACCATAGGTGAGTCCTGAAATTTTATTCACTATTGAATTAGTTTATGGTCTAAAACATTTTAGGTCAATGGAAGTAAAACTAGCAAGGGATGACAAATGTTTTATTATTGTTTAAGATGTTTCTTTTGAAATGCTACAGATTTTAAAGGTCTGTTAACACTATAAGTTCTTAGTCTCCCTTTCTTTTTCACATGATAGGAGCAAGGGGTGGGTATTGACTTGCCTAACCTTGGGAAAGAGGAATAGAGAAGCAGTTGCATTTTTGGACTTTGTCTTTTTCATAATAGTGTTCTCAGTAAAGAAAACTTCAGTTAATATTATCCAAACCAAGAAATAGAAATAGAAATGTTCTTTGTCATGTGTGGATAATAGTGTTCATGATTCATGGATTTACTTGTGAAGGCAGTTAATAGAGTTCATTTCCTAGAAAGATACTTGCATGGTTGGTTTGTAGATCCATTGCCATGCCACACAACTTAGGATTTTCACTTTTGGCACTCTATTGAATAACACTCTAGCTATTTCTTCTCCCATGTCATATTTAAAATGTAATTATTTGAGCTGGTTCATGTAGGGGATGCACTTAGATCAGTGATGTTTGTATATTTTGAGCTGCTCATGGGTGAGATAGGTAGTTGATCATTCTTTGCATACTCTACCATTTCTTGCCTCCTGGTCCATGGATACACTGGCATGCCATACTGCTAAACTGATAAATAAATATATATAAAATATATATATACATATACACACACACACATATACATAAACCATAGTTGTATCAATATATATATGTATATATACATGTATGTATATGTATCAGCCCAGTTCCTTCTCTTTTTAAATGATAGGTTCTATTTGTAAAGATAGCCTCAGATATTTTGGCAGAGTTACTTTTTGAGAATTTATTTTTTATTTTTATTTATTTATTTTTAAAGATTTTATTTATTTATTTGACAGAGATCACAAGTAGGTAGAGAGGCAGGCAGAGAGAGAGGAAGGGAAGCAGGCTCCCTGCTGAGCAGAGAGCCCAATGTGAGACTCGATCCCAGGACCCTGAGATCACGACCCGAGCCGAAGGCAGCGGCTCAACCCACTGAGCCACCCAGGCGCCCGAGAATTTATTTTTGACAGTAATTTCTGAGTTGAATATATTTTGTATTCTGGATCAAGGAAAACAGTCCCCTCCCACCTAGTTTCCATCTTTAGATTCTATTAATAACAGAAATTTTAGTGTTTGTAGGCAACTTCTCTTTTTGTGATCAGGTAATAGGTCTCAAGGTTTCTTTATTTTCACATATGTCTGTTGTAATGGGTCTGGAGAATCCATGGTGGTGATAATAAATTAACTTTTCCATGGAACACATAAATTGCTGCTCATATGAAACTCTGCGATATTGCTGAGTAGTAAAGTGGCTTCTGATTAATCAGAGAATACTTAAATTATATTGAGCAGATGCTTAATGCTAAGTGTATGTTATTCATTGTTTTTGAAAACTTGTAATCCTTGTCTATCACATATAAAGCCTATATTTTAACTGAAGTTAAAATTACTACAATATTTAATTAGAACATCCCATTGCTTTAACAAAGTTAATAATACTAGGTTCAGTAAAACTTAGATTAGCCAGAATATTTAGGGAACAGAATGGTAGGCTTAATCAATTACCCCCGTCTTTCTTTCTACACACAATCAACATATGCAAAACATGCTACAGGGTAGCATACATAGATGGGACACATCTGTGCCCTCAAGAAACTTAGTTTCAGTATCTTTGAAATTTTTGTTAATTTTATTCTTATGCTTTATTGCTTTAATTAGATTTAGATGCATATAATTGAATCTTTTTAAAATTAATTGAATCTTCAATGATGTAGGATTTTACAACAAATGAAACTCATTGTATTGTTTCTCATATAGATATAAACGTTATAGGTGTGCTGACCATACAGTTTAGCCTAAAAGGTTATTTTTTAGTAATTTGCTGATGTCACCTTGTTTTTGTTTCCTTGACTTTTATTTTTAAAAACTATGTTACACAGGTTAACTGGGTTCTTAGTAAAATTCTGCTTTGTTAAAAGTTTACAGTATCATATAATAAATATTTAGTTTTATTGCATTTTTGGTATATGAGTTGAAACTTGGTAGTTTTTGTTTATACGTATAATATTATGAGCAATAGCATACAAAACTATGTATGGTGCATTATTTGCTCGAGGTTTTCATGGTATCCCTAAATACGAGTCTAATTTTGTGTAGCCCAAATCAAATGAAAAGTAGCATTTATAATTTATAATAATATGATTTTGTTCCTTTTCATTCTGAAGTATGAGTTAAAGCAAATTAAAGGGGTCCTCCCCCGCACTCCCTGGACTATTCAGAGCATCTCAACTAGAGGTTAAGGGTTATGGTCAAGCCTGGCTTCAGGCCTAAAATTAGTTTTACTTGCTTTTTTCACACTGTAGGTATTTACTGCTTCATCGTGCTCTTTGACTTTGTTTTTGTGGGAGTGGTGGTGGTGGGTTCAAGGTAACGGAATGTTCTATAATACAACATGGTTTTCCTGTATGTTTAAATACTACCAGCTTATAAAGAAAGATGCATAGCCTGAAAGAGATATATTTGATTCTTTCATATAGTGTTACTTGTTTGAAAGTTTACTTTGTTAAAGTTTATAGTAAAATACTGTTTCACTTTTTTTGATAGTGAATCAAATTCACTATCTCATTTTTTTAAAGACTGATTTATTTAAGTAATCTCTGCACCATAGTAGGGCTTGGACTCACAACCCTGAGATCAGGAGTCACATGCTCTCCTGACTGAACCAGCCAGGCACCCCCAAATTAAGTATCTTATAAATAACATTTTGGAGTATCTGTGTTTGGAGGATAAGGAATAGTAGCATATAGCCTGTTTAAGTTTTTAAATTTTCACTTTTGATTGGACAGGATGTCTTCCACCTCTTCTCTGTTGAAATTAAAACAGCAGCACAACTCCCTACCAAATAATAAACCTCACATGCATTTAAAAGAAGTTATCTAACCTACTTATACCATATACCATACAACCTAAGGTAGTGTGATTGGTTGCCATATTTAAAGTAACCTTGGCAATTGACTTAAATTAAATTCTCTAGGCAAATCTTTGTGCTTATTAATTGGGTTATTGATACATTTTTGCTTTATGTATCTAATTATCACTGCCTTGTTTCCATAGCTGCAGAGCCTTGGCCTGAAAATGCTACCTTGTATCAGCAACTGAAAGGTAGGTACTTGTCCACAATTAAAAACGGCTCATATGGGGTGCCTGGGTGGCTCAGTGGATTAAAGCCGCTGCCTTCGGCTCAGGTCATGATCTCAGTGTCCTGGGATCGAGCCCCGCATCGAGCCCTCTGCTCAGAAGGGAGCCTGCTTCCCCCTCTGTCTCTGCCTGCCTCTGCCTACTTGTGATCTCTCTCTCTGTCAAATAAAATAAATAAAATCTTAAAAAAAAAAAAACCCGGCTCATATAAAAACAAAAATGACTCATATAAAAATATATCTAGGGGTGCTTGGGTGGCTCAGTTCATTAAGTATCTGCCTTTCAGCTCAGGTCATGGATCTCAGGGTCCTGGGATGGAGCCCTGCATTAGGCTCCCTTGCTTAGTAGCGAGTTTGCTTCCTTCTCCCTCTCCCTCTGCCTTGTGCTCTCTGTTGCAAATATATAAATAAAATCTTTTAAAAAAACAAAAAATATTGTTACCAAAAAATCCACATCCCCTCAACATCATTTACTTCTGAGAGAACATAAAGAAGTGATTCTCTTGTGCAATTTGTCTAGGAGATTTTGCCTAAACTTGAATCTGCAGTGTAAACCCAACTATTCATGGCCTATAAGGTCCTTAGTTTATTATTGACTCATTATATTGGCTGCTGTAGGCAGTGTAAAATGATGTGGCTGCAGGAGCAGTTGGCAGATTTACTGCACCAGTAGCTGACACAGCAGATTTTTGAAGTCTTGTGGTAAAGTGGGCTCTCAGTGAAAAGGAACTGTTAAAATGTATAGGCTAGGATGGTTCAGGCTCCCTCTAGCAGCTCTTCATATATCATCAGATCACATTATGGACCCCATTTGGGGCTCAGCAGCCTGCTGCAGTTGTCAGAAGACTGCAAAGTAATGAAGACTAATAGGCAGCAGCCCTAGTCTTCTAAGCATGGAATTTTTATTGCAGCAAACTTGTCATCTTTCTTTTGTGTGACAGACCTAGACACACTGTGCAATATTAACTGCAAGCTGGTTTTATATGATTTTGAATGCTTATTAACGAGAGGGGTTTGAGCACATACTATTTTACTTAATTTTAATGAAAAGAAGAGGAATAGTATTTCTTGAAAAGTTGAAAAATGAATTTGTTTTTAAATGAGTGATTTTAATTAAATATTGTTGATAAAATACAAAAAAGTTCAAATAGTTTTAGAAGAAATAGTCTGTGTTATGTACATATTGTGATGATTTAATCAAAAATTGTGATTACCCAATTGTATTGATATAGAACTTCATAGTTCCTATGGTGAAAATCTATACCTTTTATTTTTAAAAATAGGAATAGTGTTTTAAAATAAAAATATTTACAAGTATATTTTGCTTATTTAGCAGTCTCACTTTTGATTCAGACTTTTCATTGTATTTCCACAGGGGAGCAAATTTTGCTTTCTGACAATGCAGCTTCTCTTGCTGTGCAGGTAAATATGCAAATAATGTAATAATTTTCACTTATAACTATTTTTTTCTCTCTGCGCAGTCTGCAATGTTATATATTTATGATCTTTCTGTGTGATTTGCCATTATCAATATAACATCTTTTCTGTGAAGTGTGATTTTATTATGTAATATTTTCAGCTATTGTCAGTATATAAAATAAAAGTCTTCATTCTTTTTTTAAAAATCACTTAATATGCTAGATTATTCTCTTAATAGTTTAGCTTTTGGCTAGATATGATGGTATTGATTATTTGTGGTGATACGTTCATTTATGGACACAGTTATTAACTTATTTGAAAAGATTTATTTACCACATAGTTTTAAGCATCATTCTTTCACTGTGCTCATTCTAGTCTAATCCATTTGTTAATCTTAAAGCAGACATTCTCTTCTCTAGCTGTTTCTTATATATTTATTGATTACATTAGTGTCTCTTATTCCCAAACCACTTATTGAATGCAGTAGCTCTTCACTTTGTATATCACAGTTGTGTAATCCAAAAAGCGGTTAGTGGTCCTGTAAACTTTAAACTGCACCACAGGAAGAATAGACTACTTGGGGATTATTTGCTTTAAAAACTAAAAAACACTGTACATTAACTAACTGGAATTGAATTAAAAGCTTAAAAAAAAAAATAAAACAAGCCCTTACAGATACTGCTTACAGGGCTCTGTATAACCTTCACTGATTCTGTTTCCCTCTCTCTTCTCTTTCATTATCCTGAATTTGCTTATCATATGATGGGACTACAGATAACTTATACAAAAAAAAGAGAACAAAAATAACTAGTATTCTAGATTGCTTTTTTAATTCGTATAAATTTAACAAATTGATATGTTGTTTGTTTTTTTGGTACTTGACTTTGTTTTTTATATTTGTCCATATTGATAGATATACCTCTGATTTACTCATTTTTATTGATGAGTGTTATCCCACTGTATGAATACACCACAATTTACTAAAAAAAAAGGGAGAGAAATGCCTATGGAGATTATAGAATTAAAGTTATTCAAACATTTGCATATATAGCTGTTACTTACTTAGTTAGCTTACATAGTTTGAATCACAAAGAGGATTTTATTGTGCAGCACTAAAAGATAGCTTAAAAGAGAAACTAAGACATGTGGCATTTTTGGAGATGGGATGATGAGCTTCTGGAAGACAGAAAGAAAGGCAAGAGAAAAGCCTGTGAGCTTTTGCTATGTTATAGGCATGATGGTAAGCACTTGGTCATCTCACATTTTTTATTTAACTTGATATTCTCTGCATTTGGTTACTATGTCTGATACCATGTCATTTAGTATATCTTTGCTTTCATTAAGGCAGGGAAAGAAGGAAAAGATGGAAAGAAGAAACGTGTTTGGATAATAATTTATTCATATGAGTATCTTTCTTTCTTTTGGATTTATTTTAAAGATTTTATTTACTTATTTATTTGTCAGAGATAGAGAGAGCACAAGCAGGCAGAGGCAGAGAGAGAAGCAGGCTCCCCAGTGAGAAAAGAGCTGGATGTGGGACTTGATCCCAGGACCCTGGGATCATGACCTGAAAGCTGAAGATAGTGGCTTAACCTACTGAGCCACCCAGGCATCCCATCTTTAGGATTTATTTTAAATCTTTTTACCAAAAATGTAAATTACATATATTTTATTTATTTACCCTTGTTTTATCTTCATTTTTAAAAAGATTTTATTTATTTATTTATAAGATTTATAAGGGAGTGAGAGGGAGAGGGAGGAGAAGCAGACTCTCCCTGAGCAGATAGCCTAAGAGGGGATTTGATCAATCCTAGGACCCTAAGATCATGACCTGAGCTGAAGGCAGATGCTTAACCAGTTGAGCCACCCAGGCACCCTCCCCCCCTTATTTTATCTTTAGATACTACTATTACAACTTGTGTATTTTTTTTCTTAACATTAATTTTTGAGAAGCAGAAATTCTCACTTGATTTTATGCAATAAATGTGGACTTCATACTGCTATTAATCTTTTTTCTTTTTTTGGTGAGGGTGAATTTAAGTTTAGCTTTCAGATACTAATAACGAACTGCATAGCATATCAGGTGTACTAGGTAAATGTTTGTTGAGTGAAAGATTCATAAGTGTGGTAAAAGCAATTTTGCCTGATAACTGAACGCACAAGCAAATTATTTGCTGTGTATAAAATAGTATTTTTCAATGTTTATCTTTGAAAAAAATAACTTCATAGCACAGTGAGTATGTTCACTGAAGCACTAATTCTTAACCCTTTTTAAATTGCCATTTTTGGGATAACTCTTTCAGGACCTCATGAAAACTATAAACCATTTCTCCAGAAAACATTCCAGCGTGCACACATGAAATAGACACATACCTCAGCTTTTCTGCATATGGTTTCAGGGGGTTTATGGATCTCCTTGCTGAAGCTGTTTGGGGATCCCCTGTGAAAAGTTACTGAAGTCATTTCCACCAATTAAAAGGTATTTTGAGAAGGAATAGAGCAGTGGTTCTTAACTGAAGGAGATTTGACATTTGACAGTGTTTAGACATTTCTGGTTGTCATAACTGTTGGGGAGGGTGCTGTTGGCATCTACGGGGTAAAGGCCAGGGATGCTTTTAAACAGCTTTTAGCGCACAGGACGGTCCCTCCACAACAAAGAATTACCCAGCCCCAGAGATAAATAGTGTCAATGTTGAAAAGCCCTGGAATGAACTAGTTTTTAGTATAAATCGAAATACCAGTATGTTACCATTAAAATAATAATAATAATAATAATGATAATGTTTTAAGTAATCTGGGGAAGGGAAGAAAAAAGAAACCTTAGTATACACTTTATTTAGCAACTCTGTTTTTATGGTTCCTATTAATTTACTTTCTCTCCATGGCTCCTCAAAATTTAGTTGTAATTAATAGTAAAACCAGAAAAAAAGAGAACCTTTTAAAATGCAGAATTTGCTTAACCATTTCAATTTTTTGTTATCCTACATATGTCACTTAGATGATAAATTAACCAGCATATATTAAAAATTCTTAGTTTTCTTCAATATTCTTTGACTTGACAGCTGATAGTAGCCATGACTATAAATGTGACTTTTCCAGATATCTGATGTAAACTTTATGGAGTAATTTTCTTCTATATAGTGGACCAGTATCCGTTTAGAAGTATCAGTTAAATGTGTAAAATTGATCAAAACAATGTGACAGGTATCCATAAACAATATTTTCTAGAAGATACCAGATATCAGGCATCAGATATTTTAATAGTCTGCCAGTTAAGCAATCAGGAAATTTAAATTTTACCTAGAGCATAGACTTGGCATTTATTATAGTCCTGGAACTAAGTGGTTAGATCTTTTTTGTTTAAAGGAACCCTTATGATTTCAGTTTAAAAGAAAATAAATTTTTTTCCCATGGTTGTTATTTCCTCTTAGGTTTGCTTTTTCCTCCTCACCCAAAAAGTACTGGTATTAACCAGCAGTGTTTGTCTGGTCATATAACAGTCCTATATGTTAAATAGAGTGAAGTATTAGTGTAGCATATTCCTCTGGTTCTCATGAGCAGTGTGTGTGTGCATGTGTGTAGTGGTATGTACATATATGTATAAGCAGTCTTTGTGTATGTGTAATTGGGAAAAGAACTTTGATAATCTCTGTTACTGAACAGGCAAATCCACAGAGAGAGAAAGTGTGTTAGTGGTTGCCAGGAGCTGAGGAGAGGTAGAAATAGGAAGTGAGAGGTATTGGGAATGATGTAATGGGTACAGGGTTTCTTTTTGAAGTGATGAATATGTTCTAAAATTAGACAATGGTGATAGTTGCACACTTTTATAAATATACTAAAAATTGAATTGGACACTTAAATAAAAGGATGAATTGTATGGTATATAAATTATATGTCTATAAATCAGTTAAATTTTAGGTAAATTTTTTTTTAAAAATTTATTTATTTGACAGAGAGATCACAAGCAGGCAGAGAGGCAGGCAGAGAGAGAGAAGGAAGCAGGTTCCCTGCTGAGCAGAGAGCCCAATGCAGGGTTCGATCTTAGGACCCTGAGATCATGACCTGAGCAGAAGGCAGAGGCTTAACCCACTGAGCCACCCAGGCGCCCCTCAGTTACTCTTTTTAATTAAAAAAATAGTAATTCTCTGTTACTACTCTCACCTCCTAAACCTGAACTGTTGTCCAACAGATATATAATGTTGGCCACATATGTAGTAAAAAATTTTGGGGGCAGCTGGGTGGCTCAGTGGGTTAAGCTTCTGCCTTCAGCTCAGGTCATGATCTCAGGGTCCTGGGATCGAGCCCTGCATCAGGCTCTTTGCTCAGCCTGCTTCCCCCTCTCTGTCAAATAAATACATAAAATTAAAAAAAAATTGTAGTAGTCCTATTAAAAAATGTAAGAAGAAACCGATGAAATGAATTTTAATCATGTTTTATTTAATCCATTGTATCCAAATGTTATTTTACCATGTGATCAGTACAAAATTGATTAATGGGATGTTTTACGTTTTTTATATTAAGTTCAAAATATGTGTATTTTACACTTAGAGCACATCTTAATTTGTACTAGCTACATTTTAGGTGCTCAGTAGCCACATGTAGCTACTTGTATTGAACAGCACATGTCTAGAAATATAGTATGAGCCAATATATATGAACTCCCCTGCAGTTTTTCTGAGTAAAATGTCTTATTTTCCTTAAGAAGTTTATGACTTTACTGATTTGGTATATGCTGTCTTTTATAGCAGCTTCCACAAATGAAATGGGAGTTGGTCTCTTCTAAATATAGAATGCCATAAACATTACTCTTTGTTGTTCCTCTGTAAAATGGAGATATAAAGAAGCTGTTTTATTGGATGTCATGAGGATTGGATGTGTTAATATATATAAAGTACTTAGAAAAGTACTTGGCACAATGTAAATATGCAGTGAATGTTGGTTATTATTTCCTTCTCTTATTCATTGATGGAAGTTTGTATAATCCGTATCAGCAGGAGGAATGGAAGCTTGCAGGCTTTATAATGCCTAAACACCTGGGATTAATTAAAATAAATGTTAGGTTTAAGAATTTTTTTGGAGGGGTGCCTGGGTGGCTCAGTCAGTTAAGCATCCAACTCTTGGTTTTGGCTCAGGTCATGATCTTGGGGTCCTGGCGTTAGCCCTGTGTCAGGCTCTGCACACAGTGCCCGAGTCTGCTTGTCTCTCTCCCTCCCCCTTTGCTCCTCTGTTCCTTCCCCAACTCGTGTCCTCTCTCAAATAAATAAATAAAATCTTAAAAAAAAATTTGGGGGGAGGGACATATTTGAATTTGTGTGAACATTATTAATTTTTGTAATCATTCATGCCGTACCTGAAAAATGTCAATATTGAATGCTTTAATTCAAAGTATTTTTTTTTTTAAATTCTGAATAGGATTTGTTTTAAAAGTTAGTTTCTATTGAAGACTTTTATTTAAGGCATTCTACTGAGAGCTTTTATATGAAGTATCTCATTTAATCCTTACCATAATCCTGGTGTAAGGGACTATTATGAACCTTATTTTAAAGATGTGGGAACTGGAACTGAGCTTTGCCCAAGGTCATAGAGCCCACAGACTGTGGAGGTAAACAGACAATAATGATTGAGTACCTATCATGTGCTCATTACTATGCTAAGCACTTTATTCTTATTAACTCATTTAATCCTTAAAACAACTTGAAGTTTAGGTGCTATTATAATCCACATTCTGCAGGTAGTGTTAGTAAGAACAGCAATAATAACCGAAACTAAAATGTACACAGTGCTTACTCCATGTGCCAGGTCTTGTTAAATGTACCTTACATGTCATAGATAATTTTCACACACAGCAACTCTAGGAGGTGGGTAGTAGTAGTAGTCCCATTTTACAAAGTAGCAAGTTAAAGTGGAGAGGTTCTCAAACTTACATGGGTGTACTTGGCAGAGCTCGAATGCAAAACCAGGGAGTCTAGAGTCAAGAATCCATGCTTATAACACTTTGTTGCATATCAGTTCAGTCCAGGGACACAGATCTTTGAATTTTTATTCAAAAAAAGTGGACATTTAAATTCAAAAATCATTTCTGACATTTCCTAGCAAGTTGTATCTTCAAATTTATAGATTACTTTAAGATGTGAAAGATAAATGTGTCTCAGCTTTTGGATCTCTGAAATGTGATAAAGGCAGTCTTACCTGAGTTTTCAGTTATTGTGAAGCTCAAGTTAGATAATAAATGAGAAATTCTTTTGAAAAAAGTAAAAGCAATAGCATTAGAATAGCATTAGAAATACAAGATGATGTTGAATGCTGAATTTAGTGCCTATATTTTATGAATGCATATAATAAAATTGTTACTTTTTAGTAAGTTTTAGAAAGGATGTTGTTTATTATAGGAAACCAATTTACAAAGAAACCTGTTTTCCTTTTTTGTATGGCTTAGTCTTTTGCAAAAGTTTGGCTTTACTTTTAGAAAGTGTCTTGAACTGATGACAATTACTAGAATACTGCATACAAGAGAATGCTACCTTTCACTTACTCAGTTTTTATACTCACTTCCAGTAAGTATAACATTTAAGCTCAGATTAAGGGAAATATCATTATTCTACTTAATATTCTCATTTCCCCCTTCTTGTGAATGAATACTCTGTCTTTAAAAATGAAAGGGCAGACAACAAAAAAACTATTTTTTTTCTGTTGAATATGTTGTATCATTTAAAAAAGTCAGCATTTTTATAGGCCCTATTAATTCTGGGCCATGAACACTTATATGTAACATCTACTGATAAATTGTTAGCTGACCCTTGCTTTTTTCCTTTTAGCAAATGATGCTTTTTAGGTAGACGTATTAATTAGCAGTTAAATGATAATATCTTCCTGTAGTGATTGGGAAGAGCAGCAGAGAGGAGGAACTCTCTCTCCTAAAGATTGTGAGTCACTTGTGCCACTGGAGAAATAACAGTGCTTATGAAAATCCGCTATAAATATGTCTTGTCATTGAGGTGGCTGCTGTGGACAGCTTACCTTGAGAATTGTGGAGGAAATGCTTTTGAATTTTCAGTTTGGTTGGATACCTTTTTTTCTTTAAACAAGTTATTCATGGTTGTCTGCAGGTTTTTTTTTTTTTAAGTGTCTGTTCAAACCTGATAAAAATCCAAGTAGGATACCACCAGTGTGTATGTCTTAACAGAGAATTAGGAGAATACTCTTTTATGAAAAAAATTTTTAAAATTATGTAGCTTTAAGTTTCATAGACTGTAAAAGTTTTTTGAGGTTTTTTTCATCCCTTCACTTTGATCATCCTCTGCAAAATGAGGCTTCTGTATTTAGTTTCAGGAATAGAAGAAGGAAAGGAGTGTTTAGAGGTAGAGAAATTTAGGGAGTATTTATTACATAGGAGACTTATAAAATCTTTTCAGTATTTTAGTAAAATGAGAAAAACGGAAGCTGTAGGATGTTTTATCACTGAATTTAAAGTCTTCAGATTGACTGTCTTCTATCACCTTTTATATGCCAGCAGTATTAAAGTATTTTGGTGATTTATGCTTATAAAACTTGGAAGGATTTAAATACTTAGAAGATGATCTTTAGAAAAGATAATTTAAATTGAGATAATTAAAATTGAACTTAAATTGCAAACAATTTAACAGATTAAAAACATTTTCAGTATCAATATTAATTCCTCAACATAAATGGTGTATATACAAAACATTTAAATTTGTGTTACAGGATTTGTGAAAATGAAACATATTCAATATAGAATTCGGTGGCTATTAGAGTTGTCATTTTTAGTGATTAGTGAAATAAAATGGTTTTGGAGGGTAGTGGGTTGCTAACATAAGTATCTAGTTAACATAGCAAAAATACACTTTGCTGCAGTCAGGAGAGATTTCAAATTAGAATATCAACCATACACTTTTCTGCTTAAAAAGTAAATAGTGAGCAGGATTTAAAAATTTGTTGCTGTTAAACAGAACAGTGAAGACATAGCATTAGGATGAAAAAATGACAGTCTATTTTTTATACAGAAAAGGGCTAGAATTCTTCATTATTAGATACAGTATCAGCATAATCGATCTAGCAGCATTATATTTGAGCTGAAAATACACTTAAGTTTGAGGCCATACACTAGCCTGTGTGAACAAAACATCTTTCATATAGTTCTAAGATGAAATTACCCTTGAATGAATAGCATCTTCATTTATCTTCAAACCGCTTCTGTACTCTTAGTGTATCTACTCTTTCAACATTCCACAACAAGAATTACATTACACCATTATACGAGAGTACTTCTACAGTGTGAAATAGATTGGTTTGGAAAATGAACCTGGCTTTGCTATAAATTACATTCTCAGGTACAAAGGAATTTGTTATTTTGTTTAAAATAGTCACAAATATAATTAAGGTCTTAATTTATGTTAAACTACAAATATAGCTATTACTTTAACTGGATTAGGAACTTAATCTGTCACTTCAGGAATGATACCTAACACTTTTCATTTGTAACCTTAGATACATTATTTCAATTACAGGGTCTGCAGCTGTTTGATATAAAAAAATGAATCACTTTATAGGTAGATTTGTTCATGGTTTTTAATTTTAAAACATGCTTCTTCCGTAAGGTGAAAAATAATTCTTTGGTTGTCGTCACAGATTTTCTTTTGTGTCCATAAAATGAGATATGAATTAAAATTCAGAACCATTTTCATTTTGTGCCCTGAAAATGGTATTGCATGCTTTAGAATAGTCCATAGTGAATTCTTATGTGAAATATTTCAAATTTAATTATGAGATGAATAGAAGCTTTGTCCTAAAGAAGAAAACCCAAGGTCTGCTGTCTAAGGATAGCTTTACATAGTTAGGGTGAAAATTGCTTGTTCCCTATTAGAATTTGGATAACTTTGTTAATGGGATCTACATACTTTAGAAGCTATGTTTATAACCCCTTAAATTCCATAGTATTACTCCGTGTGAGGCACCTAATCTTTTAAACATTCAAGAACAATTCTTTAAAATTTTGTAGTATTTTTATATTTTCATTGGCAAGCAGTGTTGATTTTATTGCTTAAATGCATAAGATTTCTTATGTATTTAGCCTGTAAGATAAGTAAATGTTCATTTTATTTTTGGAATAAAGAAGAGGAAAGAAGATAGTTGGTGCTGTTTATTAGTAAATGATCCAGTATTGCGTTACTATTGGTTTATCAAAATGAATATGTTTTATATCCCTGCCATCCGCTATTTAGCTTATCTTAAGAATTTAAAATTTGTTGGAGTTTTTTGTTGTTGTTATTTTTCTCAGTTGGGAATATTTATCTGTAAATAATGAAACAATCATTTATAAGAGCTCAAAAAAAGTAGTTTCCTTTCTTTACTCCCAAACTGTTCATTATTGAGTGCCAAATATCTGACTGGTATTGCTTTAGGTTCTTGGGTTATATGAATTGGTCTCTGTGACTATTTCATAGTTCCTGATACTTAGTATCGACCTTACAGCTTACTTTTATTTACATTTAATTCTAACAGGGAGAGCATGTACCTTTTCCTATTCTGATTATCTTTTTTTGTTGCTTTCCTTCTGAACTTGATTTTTTTTCTACAGCTGTTGATGTTGATGTATCTAAAGTTGAGTCAGATATTCCAAAAGTAGTTATCAGGTGAGAGTTGTGTTAAGGGAGATCTGTTCTCTGATGTGATCTGTCTTATTTGTGCTTTAGTAGCATTTCATGTTTTTGATACCAAATTTGCTTATTTGAAGCTATTTATGCTCATTGAATTGTGTTTCTGATAATTTTTAAGTTAAATTCCTGTTACTGTTTTTCTAAAACAATATCTGCTTATTGATGTATTTGTCATTTTATTGATATTTAAAAATCTGAATTTAACAGGAATTACATCTAACTTTTTAATGCAGTGAGCTTTGGTTCTATAAAATAACAAAATACTAATCTTTCTTGTAGCTTACTAGTTTTCTACAAATTTAGGTATGTTTTCATATTATAGTGAATATCTGTGGCTTAGTCATTGAGCAAATGTTACATGAGACCCTGTAGTATGCCGAGGATAAAGTAGTGAATAAGATGGAGGTGGTTAGTGTGTGCTAACAGGGCCTACAGTCTGGAGGCCTTTTATGAGTTCATTTATCAGTTTCATCAGTATGTGTGACTTTGAAACATTATTCAGAAAGTAAATATTTGTTAATATCAAAACATCTTTATTCACTTGTTTTTGCCTTGCTTAAAATACTTTATATAAGGTACATACTGTGATCATAGAAATCATATTATTTATTCTTTACCTTATTATTCTTTAAAAAAGTACTTTTGGTTATGTTCCCTTATTTATCCTTTTAATATCTATTTAGGGATTTTTTTTTTAAGTCTTATGCCCAATTTTACTGTTTTGATTATAAAGGAAAATTATTTACCTTTTTCTCTTAAGGAGGTGTTAAAGGGTAGTAAGCGAAGTCAGCTTTCTTTTGAAATCACCAAGGTTAGTCTTTCTTCTTTTGCAGATGGGTACATGAGTATTTGTTACTAATATTACTGTTAATCTTAATAATATATTTATTGAACTACTGTGTGCCAGATAGTATATAAGATGTTTTACACATTAGTACTTCAGTTAATCTGCCTAATTAATTGTCTTCACTTTAAAAGTGAGAAAGCTTATGAGGTAAAGGAGCTTTCTCAAGCTAACAGTCAACAAGATTCTACCCAGAGATGTCTCACTGGGAGACTTAAGCTTTACTGTTCTATTCTGACTCTTAATATAGATAAAGAGGGGCGCGCCTGGGTGGCTTGGTCAGTTAAGCATCTGCCTTAGGCTCAGATCTTGAACCCAGGGCCCTGCGATGGAGCCCCACATGGGGCTCGCTGCTCAGCAGGGTGTCTTCTTCTCCTTCTCCATCTCCATCCATGTGCTCACTCTATCTCTCTTTCTCTCCCTCAAACAAATCAATCTGTAAAAAAATTAAAAAAATTGATAAGGAGGATTTCTCTTCTTCTTCTCCTTCTCTTCCTTCCCTTCTCCTCCTCCTTCTCCTTCTACTTCTTCTCCCTCCTTCTCTTTCTTCTCCTCCTTCCTTCTCCTCCTCCTACTTCTCCGAAGTTGTAGTCGTCATCATCATCTTCTTCTTGTCGTCGTCGTCTTCTTCTTCTTCTTCTTCTTCTTTTTAAGGGCTCCCAGCATGGAGCCCAGCACAGGGCCTGAACTCACAACCCTGAGATCAAAACTTGATTTGAAATCAAGTGTCGGATGCTTAGCCACCGAAGTGCCCCAAAGGATTTCCATTTTTCAAAAGACATTCTAGTGTTCTACTTAAACAGCATGTTTCTTTCTTTCTTTCTTTCTTTCTTTTTTAAAAAGATTTTATTTATTTATTTGACAGAGATCACAAGTAGGCAGAGAGACAGGCAGAGAGAGAGGGTGGTAAGCAGGCTCCCTGCTGAGCAGAGACCCCGATGCGGGGCTCGATCCAGGACCCTGGGATCATGCCCTGAGCGAAGGCAGAGGCTTTAACCCATTGAGCCATCCAGGTGCCCCAACAGCATGTTTCTTAAGTCTGTATTCTGTTAGGATCTATTAGATTATGCTAGGGACTTAACCAGTGACAATTAAAGAGTGGGAATGTGCTGGGTCACCCAGTCTTAAGAGTAATGTATGGTGTGTATGAGTCAGCAACAGAAACTTGCCCTACTCTAAATGATGGTAAAGACAGAGTCTCAGTGAGATGTGTAGCATTCTCCCTGTGCAAATGTAGTGACCAGGCCAGGCCTGTTGTTGGCTGGCTATGTTTCACTCCAGCCAGGTTTGAGCCCTTCTCATTATTTTATGAACTGAATATTTTTATTTACTTCTTCATTTGTTCATTTTTGGTTAAGATAATGCAATTCAAACAAGATGCGTGATATTTCAAGGTTTTTAATGTTATAGATTCTATTTTCTTTCTCATGTTAACATGATATTTATTGTTTTTTATAAAAGAAATGGATGATTTTTGGCTTTAAATATTTTATTTATTTATTTGACATGAAGAGAGAGCACAGCAAGCAAGGGGAGTGGCAGGCAGAGGGAGAGGGAGAAGCAGGCTCCCAGCTGCAAGGAGCCCAATGCGGGACTCCATCCCAGGACCCTGGGAGCACAACCTGAACCAAAGACAGATGCCTAATGAATGAGCCACCCAGGTACCCCGAGTTTTTGGCTTTACGTTTAATTTCAGGGCCGCCTGGGTACTTATTCATTAGGCGTCTACCTTTGGCTCAAGTCCATGATCCTAGGGTCCTGGGATTGAACCCTGTGTTGGGCTCCCTGCTCAGCAGGGAGTCTCCCTCTCCCGCTCCCTCTGCTTGTGTTCCTTCTCTCTCTGTCAAAATAGGTAAATAAAATCTTTTAAAAAATAAATTGAATTTCAATTAAGTTTGCTGCTCCAGATTCTTTCTGTAATATTTTTAGTATATTTCTTTGGAAATAAAGACTTGAAGAAACTAGATATGCATAATTTTTGAGATTTTTTTATTGGATTTCTTATTAATATTTATGTTTACCTTAATTATAAGATCTCCATACTTATTTTAAATATCCTGCATATTGGACCATTATGCTCAGATTTTAAAGGACTCTTGGTGACAATGGCTTCTATTTGTGTTACTTCTCAGTATATTTTCAGAAGATAATACTACTGTTATTGGATGGCTTCTCATTGCTTCTTCTTTAACTGTGTGTTAAATTGACATTTTAGTTTAGTTTTTTTGTTTATGTTTTTATTTTAAAAAGTGTAATTTTTTTTTTTTTTAAATGAGAAAGAGAGAGGAGGGGCAGAGGGAAAGGGAGAGGGAGAATCTCAAGCAGGCTTCACACCCAGTGCAGAGCCTGATATGGGACTTGATTTCAGAACTCTATGATCATGACCTGACCTGATACCAAGAGTCAGATATTTAACTGATTGAGTAACCTAGATGCCCATTTTATTGTGTTGTTTAATTATTATTTGAGGGGGAGAGAGAAGGGGCATGAGAGAAGGGGGTAGGGTCAGAGGGAGAGGCAGACTCACTGCTGAGCAGAGAGCCCTATGGACTCAATCCTGGCACTCTAGGATCATGACCTGAGCCGAAGGCAGATGTTTAATGGATTGAGCTACCCAGGCGCCTCCTTGTTTTTGTTTTTAATTGAAGTATCGCTGACAGATAATGCTACATTAATTTCAGGTATGCAACATAGTTATTCCACAACTCTATACATTATGTTATACTCACCTTAAGTATAGGTATCATTTCTCACCATGCCACTCTATTACTATACCATTGACTATATATTCCCTATGCTGTACCTTTTATCCCTGTGACTTGTGCATTCCATAACTGGAAACCTGTTATCTCTTGCTTTTCTTCACCCAACTCCCTCCACCCCCACTCTCCTCCCCTCTGGCAACCATCAGTGTGTTTTCTGTATATATGGGTCTTTTTGTTTGTTCATTTGTTTTGTTTTTTAGAGTCTGCATATAAGTGATCTCATTCTTTTTTATGGCTGAGTAATAGTTCATGGTATGTGTCTTTGTGTCTACACACTACATCTTTTTTTTTTTTAAGATTTTATTTATTTATTTGACAGAGAGAAATCACAAGTAAGCAGAGAGGCAGGCAGAGAGAGGAGGAAGCAGGCTCCCCGCGGAGCAGAGAGCCCGATGCGGGACTCGATCCCAGGATCCTGGGATCATGACCTGAGCCGAAGGCAGAGGCTTTAACCCACTGAGCCACCCAGGCGCCCCACACTACATCTTCTTTATCCATTCATATATCGATGGATACTTGGGTTGCCTTCATATCTTCGCATATTATAAATAATGTAGCAGTGAAACAGGTGTACAGATATCTTTCTGAATCACTGTTTTTGTTTTCTTCAGATAAAGGTCCAGTAATGGAATTACAGGATCATATGGTATTTCTATTTTTAGTTTTTTGAGGAACCTCCATGCTGTTGTCCATAATGGTTGCACCAATTTTCATTCCTACCAACAGTACATGAGGGTTCCCTTTTCTCCATATCCTCACCAACACTTTTAAATTTCTTGTCTTTTTGATACTAGCCATTCTGACAGGTGTAAGGTAATAAATCTCACTGTGGTTTTGATATACATTTCCCTGATGACTTCATGTGTCTGTTGGCCGTTTTTATGATGTCTTTGGAAAAATATCTATTCAAGTCTTGTGCTCACTTTTTTTTTTTTAAGGTTTATTAATTTATTTATTTTAGAGAGAGCAGGTGTGTGCACGAGTGGGAGGAGAGGCAGAGGGAAAGGGAGATGGAGGGAATCCCAAGCAGACTCCTGCAGAGTGCAGAGCCCAACATGGGTCTCCATCTCACAACCTTGAGATCATGACCTGAGCCAAAATTGAGCCAGACACTTCACTGAGTGAGCCACCCAAGTTCCCCTTCTGCTCACTTTTTAACCAGATTATTTGGGTGTTTTTTTTGGTGTTAACTTATGTCAGTTCTTTTATGTTTTGGATATGGACTTTTCAGTTTTTAAACTTGGTGGGCTAAACTTGGAGGGGACAGAAGAGATCAAAGATAACAACTCTTCTTGGTTGTGTTTTTATTCTGCATAATAATTATAGCTCCACCTTTTTTTTTTTTTTTTAAGATTTTATTTATTTATTTGACAGAGATACAGTGAGACCAGGAACACAGGCAGGGGAAGTGGGAGAGGGAGAAGCAGGTTCCTCACCGAGCAGGGAGCCTGATAAAGGGCTGTATCCCAGGACTTCAGGATCATGACCTGAGCTAAGGCAGATGCATAATGACTGAGCCACTCAGGCTCCCCTACCTCTCTCCTTTTCTTAATATCTCAATATTGCCATACTTGCAGGAAAATATTGACAAAGATTATGCTAATGTGTAGGTACTTTTGTCACCTCTTCCACAAAAGAAATGGAGATGGCCTTTAAGGTTGGGCTTCTCAACATTTGAGTAGAGTTGCTTATATGGTTTCAAAACATACAACGGTGCCTTAGTGACCAGGTCTTTGAAAAGAGAGCAGAGTTGTCTGCTAAGTGATATTAGAGAAGTCCCTATTAAAGACTCCCAAGTCTTTTGGGAAGAGACCACCAAAACCTGCTCATCCCACAGGTTTTCCTATTTTGGTAAATGGCAGTTCCATCATTCTAGTTGTTTATGTCAGAAACTTTGAGCCATCTTTGGAGTCCTCTCTTTTTCCTGTATTCACATCCAGTTGTCAGCAAAACCTTTTGGCCCTAGCTTAAAAATACAGCCAGAATCGGACTTTTTGTTCCCTTTCGCACTCTTGTCTTGATCCAGGCCACCATCATTTCTTGCCTGGATTGTTGTAGAATCCTTCTAACTAGTGCTCCTGCTTCTATTCTTCTACTCTCTACTGTCTAATCTCTGTATAGCTGCTTGTAATCCTTTAAAATGTTAGTAAGATTCTTGCAGTCTTCAGCTCAGCACCTTCCCAAGATTGTTCCTAAGGTTGGAATCCTTAAAATTATCTGTAAGTCCTACATGATCTCTTCTGATGTCATCACTTAACCACTCACTTCCTTAATCTGCATTGTCAGACTGGTCTTATTCCTCAGACACACCAGTTGACACATAAGACTGCGTCAGCTCTGTTGAACTTGGACTGCTCTTCTCTTAGATAAGATACGTGGCTTGCTCCCTAACTTTCTTCAGGTTTATGTGCAAATGTTTCCTGGTGAGCCCTTATCTGACCACTCTGCATATAACAGCAAGACCTTCGTACTGCTTTGTACGAAGGGATCGTAGCAGGGATCACTATACATATTTTCTAGTTTATTTGCTTGTCTTCTTTCTCCATTGGAATGTAAAATCCATGAAGGCCTAGACTTTATGTTCACTGCTCTGTTCTCAGTGCCTAGAATAGTTGTGATACATAGTAGCTGCTTACTCTATCAAGTATGTGGATGAATGCATAAATGCTTTCCATCCATTCTTCTACACAATTAGAATTGTGTCTTCCTGTCCATTTAGTTCACAAGAAGCTATGCATTGGGCCAAATAAATTAGCCTCTTGCAGGACTTACTGAGGTTGTTTTAATGTTTTGCTCCAGGGCTTTGGAAGAAAAATAATACAAAAAGCAGTTCTGCATTTGGCATATGTTGTCTAATGTTATTTAGTAGCCCTTACAGAAGATTCCAGATGAGAAATGTCTTTTGGAGTTCAGTATAAGAAGTTCAGTTCAGGAGTGACCCCATTCTTTTTTGAAGACTACAAATATTCTATTGATGGAGTCACCACAGTTTATACAATCAGTCTCTTATTCATGGGTATTAGGCTACTGTTATTATTATTAGAAGTATAAATATTATAACTATAATAGGGCTTAGGCATGAATATTGTTACATATATCTTATAAAATACGTGAAGATGTTCATCTGTTTCTTGCAGTACAATTGTAGGGTCAAAGGATATGTACATTTAGGATTTTTGTAGCTGTTGCCAAACTAACATTGGATTAGACTGCATTGATTTATACTCCAGGCACTGGTTGAGTATCAGTTGTGTTTTGAAATTTGACTAAGCAGTTTTTAAAAAAATGTTTTTATTATCAGAAGTTTTGTTGCTTCATTAAGAAAATTCACATAGGATTAGAACTAGAAAATTTATTGAGTTTTAGACATCTTTAGTCTTCATTTTGAGATTTGATATATTTTCAGATTTTCATGTTTGTTCATTCATTTATTGAGCTGATCATCATTATCTGGCACATAACTGTGTATTAAAATAGTAAATGCTAGTTTTAGAAGACAGGTATCTGAAAAGAGAAGCAAGAAGCATCAGAAGCTTGCCACCATGTTACTGACAGATTGTTATAATAGGATCCCTGTCTGTATTCCTGATATTCTATTATCTACAACATTTGAAAGGGTTTTTCCAACATTTAAACTGCTAGTTTTATAATCTCATCAAAGCAGTGGCATTATTTATAATAACAACTTTTGAATCTAGGATTTAAGGTATTTTTAAGGGTTGAATAGACTGGTAACAGATCGTTCTTGTTCTTTATACTTTTGGCTTTGGTTTTCCTTATGTACAAATAAAATATATTTTATTTTTCAAAATCATTTTTTACAAAAAAATTCTGAGCCATGGTTCCCAGAAGATATGATTCAGAAGTAATTACTGAACAAATAGAATTTAGAATCTTCATGGAGTATCATAGGTGTCATCTTCTGGGATTGTTTCTAGAATTTCTCTGATTTAAAAGTTCTCAATGAATGCTCTTTCTAAAGCATTCAGCGTCAAGAAAAATTTTTAATCCTTTTGTAGTTACTTTTTTCCTTTCTCATAATAACAGTTGGTGACATTATATATTCTTTTTATTTTTATTTTATTTTTTTTTTTTAAAGATTTTATCCATTTATTTGACAGAGATCACAAGTAGGCAGAGAGGCGGGCAGAGAGAGAGGGAAGCAGGCTCCTCGACGAGGAGAGAGCCCGATGCAGGACTCAATCCCAGGACACCAGGATCATGACCTGAGGAAGGCAGAGGTTTTAACCCACTGAGCCACCCTGGTGCCCCTATATATCCTTTTTAGCTTGGGGTTAGGAATTTTAGAATCAAATTTGCTACCTTATTAATAGATATTTGAGTTGTTCCCAGTATTTGATTATTATGGATCAAACTCTATGAGCATTGTTGTACATGTATGTTAATGACTATATGCCTTTTTGGGGGTTATAGTTCTGGGCATGGAATTGTTGGCTGATAGGGTGGGCATATGCTCAGTAGTAATTACTGAACAGTGTCA
Organism: Mustela nigripes; assembly: GCF_022355385.1. Classification (NCBI taxonomy): domain Eukaryota; kingdom Metazoa; phylum Chordata; class Mammalia; order Carnivora; family Mustelidae; genus Mustela; species Mustela nigripes. The sequence goes on from NC_081559.1 coordinate 71,064,765, forward strand.
AGATGGTTGGATTAATTTATACTCCCACCTGTAATGTATGAGAGGCTCCTCATATATATGCGCGCACGCGCGCACACACACACACACAGTCTACTGACCCACCCTTACCCCATTCCCAAATCTGGATACCCAGAGACAACCAATTTTCAGTTCTTTTAGCTGTATTATTTTTCCAGGTATTTACCTCTGTATTTTTAAGATGCTTGTGTTACTATTACTTTTAAAAATTTTAAAGTATCTATTGAATTCCACTATGAAATTCTCCTCGTACAACTCACCTTTCTCTCCTTCCCCATCTTCCCAATTGTCTTCTCACTTTTTTTGGTCAGATTAATACTGATACGTAGTATTCCCATTATAATTAGAATATAAATATTGATCTCAGTTGAGTAGCTCAGTGTACTATGCACATAATCTTTCTATGTGCCCCCCCCCAGGTTAGTAATTGTTTTATTTAATTCATTTGGATAGTTTCTTTCATAAACTTTGATTGAACTATAAATGCTCTCCCACACAATGGTCAAATGCGTCAGATACTTTTTTTTTCTTTTCTCTCAGAAATACTACCTTTGAAACTTCTGTTCCTTCTACTCTGATTGGAGCAGTTCCTTTCTCTGCTGGCTTCAGAGCTGTTTTCTTATGACTGCTATTCACCATCATCCAGGGAATTCTCTTTGCCTTTTTTTTTTTTTACGTTGGATCCCTTATTCTCTGGATCCCTATTCTTTCCCACCCCCTTCCCTCCCTTGGTTTGTTATTTTTATTTTGTGCAGCACATTCTTCATTAGCTTTCTGAGAAAGGGTACATGGGAAATAAAAATTTAAAGACCTTGCTTATATGATACTGTTTTTATTCTTTCTTCATATTTGATTAATAACCTTGGCCTCATGTAGAATTTTAGGTTGGCAAGATTTTTTTCTTAGCATTTTGAAGGCCTTATATTACCATTGAGGTTTCAGAGTTGCTTTTGAGACATGAATGTCATGTATTTGCTCAGTCCTGTGTATGCTTCACTTTTTTAGTTTTCTTTTTCCTGTTTCTTTTCTTTCCTTTCTCTCCCTTCTTTCCTACCTCCTTTCATTTCTGCCTTCCTATATGCTGTGATCAGATTCCTTAAACTCTTCGTATGTTAATGTGTTCCCGTATTAAAATAGGCATATCTGTTGTACCTAACTCTTGGGCAAAGCTCTTATGCAAGTACCTGGCACAGGGTCGTAAGTGCTCAGTAAATATTAACCATTATAATTTTTCTTTGAAGTTGTCTTTTCTCTGCAATATTTCTTTCCTGTCACTTCCTTTTTTTTGCCTTATTTTGGCTCTAAGTTTTATGTTCTAGGCTTTCCTCAACTATCTCTTGGTCTGTACTAATAATTTATATTTACGAGTGAAGTGCTAAAAAGCTGATGGGGGAGATGAGGGTACTTTTTGACATGCAGGCTTCACTGTGACTGATTGCACAGTGAGTTGCTCTTTCTGTTGGCTTCTACCCTCCCCTCCCCCACCCCGACCTATACTGTCAGCATTTGTAGGGCTTTTCCACAGTTACCTCTCCTATCTTGGAGGGACTTAATTTGGTTGCCAGTGTGTTGGAGCTAAGGGGGAGAAGGTGCTGTGGGTCTCTTCAGTCGATGTGTGCACTCTCCCTTAACCTTTCTCTTTTCAGTGTGACAGTCCCACCGCACCTACTCAGTGCCCTCTGCAATGCTTGAGACTTGGTCGGGAGTCTCTCTGGTTTGGTTTCTTCAGAAAATGAACCTCTGTCTCCTGTCAGGTTGGGGGCAGGCTAGTTGTGTGATGCTTATACAGACTTTCGGCCACTCCTCTTATTTTTAGTCCTTTACCACGTCTCCACCTTCTGTGGTACTTGGTCCCTCCAGTTTTGGAATCTCCTAGTTTCTGTGATGTGGACACTTTGATTTTTTTTCTCTGCATACTCATAGGTTTCAGCTTCCTCTGCCCTGCTAAGTCTGTTCTCCATCCAACAGAAATGGGCAGACATCTCTGGTCTGCTTTGATCACCTCTCCACCTTCTTTGTGTCATTCTGGATTTACTAGTTTTCTGTTTCTTCACTGTTATTTTAGTAGAGTTTTTTTTTTTTTTTTTAAAGATTTATTTGTGTATTTGAGAGAGAGGGAGCACATGAGAGAAGTGTGTGTGTGGTGGGGGAAAGGGACAGAGAGAGAGGGAGAATCTCAAACAGACTCCCCAAGGAGTGCAGAGCCTGATGTGGGGCTTTAGCTCATGATCCCAAGACCATGACTTAGGCCGAAATTAAGAGTCGGATGCTCAACTGACTGAGCCACACAGGTGCCCTTATTTTAGTAGAATTTTTGAAAGATTGCAGAGGTAAATGTGTAACTTCAGTTCTTTGTGTTTACACGCTTATTAAATTTAAGGGTACTGGGTACTGTGTTCTGTGTGTGTATCTATGTTTAAAAAATTCCTTACCTTTGGGGCGCGTGGGTGGCTCAGTTGGTTGGACGATTGCCTTCGGCTCGGGTCATGATCTTGGAGTCCCAGGATCGAGTCCCATATCAGGCTCCCAGCTGCATGGGAAGTCTGCTTCTCCCTCTGACCTTCTCCTCGCTCATGTTCTCTCTCACTGTCTCTCTGTCAAATAAATAAATAAAAATCTTAAAAAAATTTCCTTACCTTTCAAAGAATGAATGTATTTATTGACTCTAGTTTTAATTTATTCACTCTTAAGTTCTTAGTTTTCACAGGTTAATAAACTTATCTGACCATTTTAACAGTTGGGAGTTGCTCAGCCAAGTAAACTCTATATTCGTTCTTTGTAAAATTGAAAATATTATGGTGCTTAATGTGTCACTGTCATCAAAAGTTGATGGATCTCTTGCAGAGTTTGTGGGCACTCTAATATTGTGCAGATTATTTTTTATAAATATTTAGCCTGGTCACTTTCAGATGATGTCTGCCTGTCTTTTTTCTTTTTTTGCCAATGGGACTTGCCCTTTTATTTATTTATTTATTTATTTTATGTCAGCCTGTCTTGCTAAGATGTCTTTTATGCACTGATTATCATGGCTGTAGATCCATGTTGTCTAATAGAACTTCCTGCAGTGATGTAAATGTTGTTACTTATATTGTTCAATAAGCACAGTATCCATTAGCCACATGTGGCTATAGAGCACTTGAAATATGGCTAGTGTGACTGGGAAAGTGAATTAAAAATTTTATTCAATTTTAATTTATTTAAATTTAAGTTAAATAACCACAGGTGATTGGTAGCTACCATATTGGACAGCACAGTTCTAGATTCTGATAGTATGTGCTAACTTTTTGGTGCAAATTATTTTATATTTTTAATCACTTGAATTAGTTTGGAATAAAGTATCCAGCTGAAGAAAAGGAGTTAGCAGAGTTATCCTAAATTTGCTTATTATAATTAGAACTACATTTTTTCTTTGGATTTACATAAGAATAAAAATATGAAGACTGCAATTTCAGAACTGAAAATAAAATGTGTTTTAGGTTGGTGTATCATGCTGTTTTATTTGGGGGCTGATAAGAGACGGAAAGTGAAAGTTGAAATTATTATTTTGGTACCTCTCGGGAATTTCCTTCCATCCTACAAAAGAAAGGAGAAGTACTGTTTGACTCAAAGCCTGGTTTGGATTTAACATTTTTTTATATCCTCAAAGACAGTCATTGAAGTGTTCTGTTCTGCATTTTTAATGTTTGAATGAAAATATTGTGTTTGTGATATCAGACTTCTTTGTGAACTAACTGCAGGTTAATACATAGATTACTTTTAAATCTGGGATTGTAGTAAATGTAAAATTAATCTTTGCTAACTAGAATTATGCCATTAGTTGAGGTCTGTGCTGAGTTTAGTGTTGCTAAATTGGTCAAATGCAATCAATTGTATTTTATTAAAGTGAAAAATTCACAGAACTGGAAACATGGCTTTGATTGCAGAACATTACCATTTTGCTTAATCTTTTTTAGTGAAATAATAGCTTTTTGGAAAGGTGGTTAGTACAGTTGCCACTGCATTTCGTTTAGCAAAATATACAATATTTACTATTCTTATAGTAGTATAATTGTTGACTAACAAGGGAATATTATTCAGACATTTTAGAAGATAATATTAAATAGTTCTTTCAGATTCTTTTTGTTCTTCTCTGAAGGCCTCAGTCCACTTTTATTCCTTCATTCTCAGAAGGTGATTTCTTCTCCGATTTTATAGAATGTGAATATTCTCTCATTTTCTTGTCCTTCTTGCTTATCAACTTGCATCATTACTGATCCAACCACCCCTTGTGTTAGAGTGGGAAAGGTGTCCTGTTTCCTGACAAAAGACCAGATACCTATACCTGTGCTCTTAAAATCCCTTTTTACCTTCTCATGGATCTTGTATGCCTGTTACTCTCCCTCTTTTTTGTCATTTCAGTGTTTCCGGTGTGTTTTTTTCTTTTCTATTTATCTTTTAACAAGTTCAGCCTTTCTTCATCATTGGGTACAGATATATATATCGGAGAAGCAAGACCCTTCTAATCCCTTCTTCCTTTTTTTGAAAGAGCTGCTGATACTTCTTGTCTCTAATTCTTCCATTCCTAGCAATCTGTGTTTTCATAAGCCTTCCACCTGATTTTGATCCTAGTCTATACTTGTGGATTAGTCAAGTAGTTCACTGTCATTGTTATAATTTGGGAGGACACGTTATAGTATTTAGAAGACAGCATACACTTATTACACAGAGAAGAATCAAGTCTTGGTTGAGGTGGTGTTTAAAGCTAGAAGCTAGTTTTTGGTGAATGTTAGAATTCAGTTTGGCTATGAGTTCTAGAAAACCCCAAATACCAGAGACTTGAAAAGATAGTTTATTTCTTCTTATATGCACAGGTAATCAGGTTCAATGACTCCCATGATTCTCGAGGAACTAGGCTTCTTCACTCTTGTTGCTCTGCCCATCTTCAACTCTCAGCTTCTATTTCATAGTTCAGTCTGACTGCTGTGGCTATAGTCCTCCTTTTTCATATTCTGCTGAGCAGGAAAGGAAGAAAGAGGAGAGGCCAAATCTCTTCCTTTTAAAGAAGCTTCTAGCAGTGGCCCAGAACTTGAAGTCCCTTTGGCCGGAATTTAGACACTGGCCACATCCAGTTGTAAGCTTATTTCAGATAGCCATGTGTGAAGATATAATTCATGGTTTTTAAAAGGGATGGCATAACAATCCATGATTTGGATTCACCACAAATGACTTACTTTCTTATTGTTAGACATTTAAGTTGCTTATGAGATTTTTTTACTATAACATAGTACAAACCAACAACTTAATGTCTTAAAAAAACGAATCAGTGGGTTTTTATAAACTACACGTTAGAATACTGAGTATTATAGGAGAGAACTTGGAAGTAGCAGAAATAACATTTTGAGAGTTTTTCTCTAAGCTGAGAAAGTAAAGATCCCGTGAAGAATAGTGGAATTAAGGAATACTTTATAAAATTTGGACTTTAGTCATCCTTAAAGAAAATTAAATCAGTATTTAGTATTGTTGGCTTACACAAACTAATGTGGTAAAATAAGTGTAGATAGTTTACATTTTTTTTTCTTAAGAGTGTATAAATGCTTTAAGTGTCAAGCATTTACTGGTGTCTAAATTGATTTTTTTTAGTACTGAAATGACATTTTGTTTTGTTTGGAATACAGATCTTTTGCTTTAAATTGTTTCATTCTTTTTTAATAAAGCGTTATTATATGAGCTGTTATTTAAATTTAGGAACTAAATAAATAAAAAGTTGTGTTCAATTTATACATACTTTCACTAGGCTAACTGTACTTCTCTTGATTTGCAGGCCTTTTTGCAAATGTGTAATCTGCCTATCAAAGTGGTTTGTAGGGCAAATGCAGAATATATGTCTCCGTCTGGTAAGTTTTTAAAAATTCTGTTAATATTCTGCATTGATAAAATTGTAGTGCTGGTCCAGTTTGTACCTACTATTTTAGAGTCCCATTTTTGTTGTTTACCCTTGGAATAATTTTCCCATGGTTTTGTAAAGTAACAGTTGTAAACTTGATAGTCTTTGGGTGGACATGGCTATTGGTTTCAACTTTGTGGTGTTAGTCGATTACTGGAAAGTTACAGAAATTGTTTTAAGTAGTAAATAGTAAGAAAATACACAATCTCAGATATCCCCAGTCTTATTTACATAGGACCTTTTCCACTTCAGAAAACCAATTTTGATAATAATGAATCCATTCATTATTATCCACACTTCTCTAAACTATGTTCTCCTATTATACAGAAGGAAGAAGAGAGATTGTGGAATAATTAAATTTACTTGTCAAAGACCTTAAGTTCATCTCTGAATGCTTTTGGTTTGTAATGATTTCTTTTTGTTTAATTTTTATTTCAACAGGTTTTTAAGATATTTATTAAGCTTTTAGCCTTTTTCCTATTTTTTATAATCAGTATTGCCTTTTCTGTGTGTCATATATTGTAGATAAAGGTAAAGTTTTAAATAAATATGGTTCAGATAATTTTTAACATCAAAATATAGTGCCACAAAGCTGATAAATAAATGTTAACTAGAATTGGTATGGATTATAATTATGGTTCTGCTGGTCCAATGATAACATAGAATCACACCTTTATGGGTAAATCCATTGAGTATAAATGTTTGGGATAAATATGTTACATTGCTTTTTAGGGAGACATTTATCTCCTTACTCTGAAAATAACTTAGAAATGATTTGTATAAAACATTTTTTTTCTTTTCATCTTAGTTTTTTTTCAATCTTAGTTTCTTAAAGGTGGTAATAATTGTCAAAAGCTGTGAGGACAGCCTCCATACACACTGAAAAGCCTATATCCATACATCTACACTTACAGATTTATGAATATACTTTCTAAAACATCTCCATAAAAAAATTTCTAGACTTGTAAACATAGACATATTTTAGATTATTGCAGGCCATTAATTGACTCATTTTCTGTTAATTTTGAATGTAGGTTTTATAAACTTTCTGAATTCTGGTGAGATGAATCATATTGGGTTCTATCTATCTTTATCCTTTATGTAATCATACAAAAAGAGTGTACCTACATGTAAAAAAGTTGATAATCTAATACTAAAGTTGATATCTTTGGCAAATGAGGAGAAGCCCTAGAGTTCATCCACCTATTTCCTAAAATGACTATACTAAGTACCACACAGGTAGATATCTTTTTATAGACTCTATGAAAGACAAATAACTATTATAGAGGCTACAGAACATAAACACACACATACAGACATACATTCATAGGAGTCTCCTGTAGGTAGATGAAAGTGGCACTTTCTGTTAAGGTGTTCATTTAAATTTCATCGTAACTCTAGTATTATTCTCTTTCATCATATGATTGGGGAGGGATCGGGGCAATGTTTTATTTGTTTGCTTGATCTTATAGTAGTAGAGTTTTAAAGCAGAGAACATTGTGGAAATAATCAGAAATCAAGTCACTCTTAGCTAAGAGTTAGGAAATTTTTACTCTAATCGTTTTGTGACCTTGTCACATATTGACAGTTTCCTTGGGAAATTTCACTTTTCTTTTTTGAGCTTCAGTGACTTCATCTGTAATATGTGGTGGTTGGATTAGATGGTATTTGGGCTCTTTTTATTTCAGTCTTTTCTGAATCACAGACTTCCTTGCTTTCTTCTTGCTTCCTTTGTTTAAGTCCTAAAAAATGATTATTCTGCCTAAAATAAGAAATAGGGCCCTCTGTTTGTTTTTTTTAAATTATCTTCAATTGGTGCCAGAGAATAAATATCTCACAGTGCTTTTCTTGAACCTGCAATAATAAGGATATAACATTGGCTCCACTTTAAGTCAGGCTAGTGACAAAAACGTTACTCACTTCTAATTTGTTGCCTTGATGTATATATTTCTTTATATTTAGGGATACATGAGTACTCATGTATTTGTTGCCTTGATGTATATATCAAGACATGTAATGATGTATATATGAAGGCATGTAATTTGTTGCCTTGATGTATATATTTCTTTATATTTAGGGATACATGAGTACTCATTTGACTACCCACACTGCTTTCCTGCTTCAGAATCTACAGTACTGAAAGTATTTTTAAAAAGAGAAAATACAAACTCCTTCTTCCAAGAATGCCAGACTGGATATTGAAAATGAGAAATACACTCTTCTTTCAAAATATTATAACCTAAAAATAGCCTTCAGTCTAGGCATTTATCCACGCATAGTTTTCATTCTCAGATCATTTTATCTCAGAGGACCTGTACTATTTCTAGCATTAGAGTATTTACAAAGATTTTATCTCAAGTTAAAAAACATTATGGCCTAATACCCAGATAAATTCTTTTATTTTTTGCAAGATTTATAAAGCAGTAGAAGAAAGGAATGTGGAATTCAGTGTTTTTATATTGGTAACTTAGAAATGTCTTCTAAATGTATTGTTGAGTTGTTGTTTCCCTGAAGGCCTGCTTGCCTTTTGTAATGCGTTTTATCCTAGGGATTTAGATGAAGCCTTGTTGGTACTCTAGGCCTCATCCATTACCCTTGGTCTGAGTGGGGCAGAGAGGAGTGAATCTGTTGAAAAGGACCACGAATCAGCCTACTGTTAGTGTGAACTCTATTTGACATAGGTCTGATAGCAAACTTCATCCTCTAACTTTAGGGGTGAACTTTATTGCTATTTGGAGACTTATTTTGTTATCATCTCTGATAATTTCATCAACTATTGGTATTTCTAAAATGAAATCCCACTTTTTTAATGTGATATTTATTTAGAGAAGCCAGTTTTTAATAAGCATGCTTATTTTTTTCCCCCCAAATGTGTCTGGGAACATACTTTGTGTTATAATTCATAAACTAGCTTATCTTCAAAGATTGCTAATTCTTTTAAATTCCTAATTTTTTTTGAGTAAAAGACATTTATTATTGTACCATTATGTGCTTAAAATATTGAACTTAATGGTATCTGAGATTTAAAAGTGGATGTAAAAAGAAGTCATCTTCTTAAATGTAGTTTAAAATACAGATTGATTCATTGTACTCTGAAGAGAAAGTCCAATTACATTTCTTTCAAATCGGTCAATGGTCGTGAACCAGTGTTCTGCCTTGGTTCATCTAATTTCCATAATTAGTATTTACTGCTATATTATATTTTATAGCAGTTTGTAAATGTTAGTTCTGAAAAGCTAATATTGTGATCAGTTGTTATATACAAATGAGAACTCTAGAAATGAATCTCCTTTTTCTTTTAAAATTAGTAATCATTTAAAAGTTTATAGAATTTAATGTACACATTTAATTATAATTTTCAAAAGTTATAGGTTTACAAAATCAGTATATTAATAAAACACAATCTGTTTTTGTATTAGTTTACTGGAAGTGTCTTCATACATTTTTTTCCTCCTCAACAGGTAAAGTACCTTTTATTCATGTAGGAAATCAAGTAGTATCAGAACTTGGTCCAATAGTCCAATTCGTTAAAGCCAAGGTAATAAAAAAGATATTAAATATATTTGATCACAGTTAGTCTCTTTAAAACATTTTTATTTATTTATTTATTTAATTTTTAGATCACAGTCTTAAATAAGTCATTTATCATACTTTAATGTGTCTTAATATTTGTATTGATTTTAACCTAGTTTTTAAAAAATGCCAATATAAACTAGTAGAGAAATAGTTCTAAAGTATAAGTTTTTTCCTCCATAATGTAAATCAATGGCAAAGGATGTAATTTGGTCTTTACAAAATGGTAGATAATTTTCTAACTTGCAGTTAATGAGAGTTTTGGTCATAAATGAAAATTTAGGTTGTTATAAAATGTCAGGTTAACCTTTGAGAGAGAGATACAGAATATATTTAGAAGTTGAACATATTAATATATACATTTGAGTTCAGTAAAAAGGACAACCCCCATTAACATTTTGCAGAACACCCTTCCAAACTTTTCTCTTTGCATATACAGAAAAATGTAGATCATGCTATTGTGTGCTATTTTGTAACCTGCCTTTTAATATCATAAATATGTTTGGAAATTCTTCCATGTTAATGACCATAGAAATATATTATTCTTTTAAGTTGTTGTATACTATTTTATTGTATGGATATATTGTAATTTTTTTACTTAAGCCTTTATTGATGGACACATAAATTGTTGTCAGTGTTTGGCTCTTATTATGTGTTAAGATAAATATTCTTCTACAGACACCTTTATACATTTGTCAGATTATCTCCTTTGGATAAATTCCTAAGAGTGATGCTGAAATATTAAAAGATACTCATTTTTAAACATCTTACCACAGGTGGCTGGATTGAACTAAAGGGTTATAGAATTTTATGGATCTACTCATTATTATAGTATATTAGAATTTTAAAATTAGTGTCTATTTCCCTATACATTTACTAACATTTTCTTTCCACCTTTGACCACTTTATAAGCAACACATGCCAATCTTTTGGCATTTGTTTTATTACTAATAAGGTTAGTCTCTTAAAAAAAAAAATAAGATTTACTGACCATTCTGTTTTCTTTTTTTGTGAAATGATAATATAATTTTGTCCATTGAAAGATACATTTTTATAGTGGCATATAAATACTGCTTATTAATATTTATCGTGATAGATTATTAATTTTTTTCATGTATAATTTTAGAGATATTTCAGAAGTTTATTAGACATTTATAGTAAAAACATTGATGTAGTAAAAACATTTATATTCACTCAGTAGTAAGATAACTGAAAGTTTTTGTCTATTTAATATGATGCTCTTTTAAATTTTTTTAAATTCCCTTTAGGGCCATTCTCTTAGTGATGGGCTGGATGAAGTCCAAAAAGCAGAAATGAAAGCCTACATGGAATTAGTCAACAATATGCTGTTGACTGCAGAGGTATAGTAGAAGATAATAGGCCTTGAAAAGAAACTTCCCTCTTACAAACGATCATCTTTCTTATGGGTTATTTCAGAGTTATTGAGAAATAAGAATATAGTCAAGCAATTCTAGGGCTAGGATGGTTACTGAAATTACTTGGCTATATTGTTCGAACAAGTTGTCTGACATTTACAGGTCTAGTTTTTCTTTTGGTAAAAAGGAATGATTCTTGTCCACTCATTATTTGACTTTGGCCTTGGGAGGTTTACTTAAATAATATCTCTAAAATAGTTTAATGGTATTTAGAGATGTACTACTTTATGAATAGGAAATGCTTTTTTTAAGTATTATCATTAATTAAATTTAATAATTCTGTATAGTAATATTAGCCAGAGAGGGAAAGCTCTCATATATGTGACTTTTATAAAGTTGGTTTATAAAAAATCACTATGGCAAGAAATAATTTTCTTTATCCATTTTCTTTTTGGTATTCTAAAGTTTTAGTGACTGTTCTTTTGTTCCTAGTTGTATCTTCAGTGGTGTGATGAAGCTACAGTAGGGGAGGTGAGTGGTTCTGCAGCATTTATCTTAATTAAAATTTAATGAGAAAACACTTTTGCTCAGAATCGTAAGTCCCTGCTCATAAATGAAACATTGTGGTTTATACCATTAGTGATATAGTTTTTCACTTACTTTAATTTTGCTTGCACATACATTTTAGGGAAGCTATGTGTCATTGTTTGATGTAACTGGTTGCAAAGTACATAAAAGTTTATATATTTTTAAAGGGAATGGTTTGAAATTTTAATTTTTTAGATTGCAAGCTATGTATTTTTTTCAGATTGCTGTATTTGTGTTCTGAACATATATTTTCCTAAGAATTCTGTTTGTAAAAACAGGCTTTGTTTTTAGAATCATGTTTGTCAAAAAATCTTTTTGCTCTAGATCACTCATGCCAGATACGGCTCTCCTTACCCTTGGCCTCTGAATCATATTTTGGCTTATCAGAAACAGTGGGAAGTCAAACGTAAGATGAAAGCTATTGGATGGGGTAACAAGACTCTGGACCAGGTGAATCCAGATAATTCAGATTGAAGTAGAGGGTTGCCTCAACTTTAATGCATTAAGAAATTCATGTTTTATATTTATAATTTATATATTCTTATATACAATAAAAATAATTTTATGTATCATTATATTTTATATGTAATACAATATATTTTATATTCTATAAAATTATATATTTTATATATAATTATATATTTTTATATATAATTTTATATACATTTATAATTTATATTATATTTCTATTAAATTCATGTTATATTTTGTCTTTAAAAACCTCAGCACAATAAAAAAATTAGGAAAACATTTACTCTTATTTTTTTCTGACATGAAGTGGGTTTTGTTTTATAAAAATCATACATGCTTATTATAAAACAAACTATCTAATACAGAAAAGTTCAAAAAGGAAATAGAAATTGCTTAAGATCCTATCATCTAGAAATTGCCACTGCTAACTTTTTGGAGAACATTCTTCTAGATGTCTCTGAATAACGTTTTCCTTAAATGGGATCTTATACCTGCCACTTTGTAATCTAATTTTTTTCTATTCACCAATATATTGTGGGCATCTATGTCAATAAATATAGATCTGCAGCATCAGGGCTTTAAAAAACCCTGTTATATAAGGCTCTTAATATATCTTTTTGTTTGTTTTAAATTTATTGAAATAGCAAAATTAGAAAAATATATAGCTTTTCAAGGTCATGAGATTGAACTAATTCAATCATTAATAATGTTTCTTTTCTAAGGCTAGTTGGAGTCCTAGTTAGCCAGTTTACTGCTGTGTGCCACTGACCACACTGGGAATTGGGGAAATGAATAGGGATCGAGTAAATAAAATCCATCTCCACTAGTGGGGAAACAACTCAAATGCTTTTACTCATGGTGGGTCAGCAGCAGTGTTACCATTATGAAGCAGCTTTTTAAAAATATGTAAAGTCATTTGAAGCTATGGATTCAGGAAAACATTTTTTTGTAGGGGGTAGAGTTTTGAGGTAGAAACTTTCTTAATAGTAATCCTTATAAGTAACTTAAATGTGCTTGTGTTTAAAGGAAGTTTTCTCTCAAATTTTCTTCTTATTTCTTATATAGAAAGTATTACTTATGTTCTATGTGTTATGTGTTCTATAGTCTGATTCTAAATATATGATAAAAGGTTACCTAAACTTACATTTTTGTTATATAAGCTGTGATACGAATTAGAGTTTAGACATTGTTTTGCTAATTTAAATATTTTCCTTTGGGTGTATTGCCTATGTTAGGTGTTAGAAGATGTAGACCAGTGCTGTCAGGCGCTTTCTCAAAGACTGGGAACACAACCATATTTCTTCAATAAGCAGTAAGAAACTTTATCATTTTTTATTTAATTTCTTTTCTATATTGTTAGATTATAAACTTATTTTGCCATAGAGGAATTGTTTTATCAAGAAATATTTTTGATAAGATTTTGTTTTATTTTTCATTTTTGCCCTCATTAAACATTTACTTAGCACTTCTTGGTTATCAGGCACAGCTCTAGGCTCTGGGATACTATAATTTCTGAAATGCAGTCCTTGCCATTAAAAATTCTTAAGGGCAGACATGTAAACCAGTCATTATTTTATGATATGATAGAAGTACTGCTATCTATGTGTATGGTGCTGTGTATGGAACTACATCATCTTAACAAAATTCCACACTTGGAAAATGCTGTTAAAACATGAAGTCTAACCATACTTGTTTTTACAGGGTGATACCCTGGGGACCAGAAAAGTGAATAAAACTAGTTACCAATTTTGTTGGATGGACAAGCACTGTTATGAACTTATCTTTTAAAAATTAATGAAAACTTTTATAAAGCACAGAAATTAGTATAAAGGATATGGATTAAATGTATATGTACATATATCTAAGTTGAATAATTCATTAAGAAAATCATTTTGTAATCTGGAAAAGAATATCTAATATAGGCAAAAAATGAATTTCCCCTTTTTTTTAAAAAAAAAGTTACAGTTTTAATATATTAGAATCATCCTGTGCTTCAGTTTAAGATGGGTTTAAATTAACATTTTTTTTTTAAAGATTTTTATTTATTTATTTGGCAGACAGAGATCACAAGTAGGCAGAGAGGCAGGCAGAGAGAGAGGGGGGCGGAAATAGGCTTCCCTCTGAGTATAGAACCTGATACAGGACTTGATACCAGGACCCTGGGATCATGACCTGCGCTGAAGGCAGAGGCTTTTTAACCCACTGAGCCACCCAGGCACCCTAAATTAACATTTTAATCTTAATGTTTTACTTAGAAATTCTAGCCTTTTCTTGGTTATGTAGTAAAAATTTTCCTTTTTAGATTAATTTTTTAATAAACATATATTTTTATCCCCAGGGGTACAAGTCTGTGAATCGCCAGGTTTACACATTTTACAGCACTCACCATTGCACATACCCTCCCCAATGTCCATATCCCCATCCCTTCTCCCGACCTCACTCTCCCCAGCAACCCTCAGTCTGTTTTTTGAGATTGAGTCTTTTATGGTTTGTCTCCCTCCTGATCCCATCTTCTTTCATTTTTTTTTTCCTACCCCACCAAACCCCCCATGTTGCATCTCCACTTCCTTGTATCAGGGAGATCATATGATAGTTGTCTTTCTCTGATTGACTTATTTCGCTAAGCATAATACCCTCTAGTTCCATCCATGTCATAACAAATGGCAAGATTTCATTTCCTTTGATGGCTGCATAGTATTCCATTGTGTGTATATACCACATCTTCTTTATCCATTCATCTGTTGATGGACATCTAGGTTCTTTCCATAGTTTGGCTACTGTGGACATTGCTGCTATAAACATTCGGGTGCACATGCCCCTTTGGAGCACCACATTTTTGTCTTTAGGATATATACCCAGTAGTGCAATCGTTGGGTCATAGGGTAGCTCTATTTTCAGTTTTTTGAGGAACCTCCACACTGTTTTCCAGAGTGGTTGCACCAGCTTGCAATAATTTTTAAAAAGGTTTATTTGCTATTATTTTATCTTTATAGGCATTCATCTTCTGTAAGATCATATCATACATTTTTGATAGAGATATTAATATTAGTAGCAAAATTGACAATGATGATAGCTTGAAAACATTTGTTATATTAATGTATAATATATATAACTGAAATTTGGGGTCTTGATCACTGAAGCACAAAGGTCATAGGATTCAAACCATGAAATCCTGGTAGGTAAAGCTTCTCCAGCTATATTCCTAGCTCTAGTGATGTCTGCTGTGCAGAGTCTATTTGTTTAGTCTCTAACACAAAAGAAATGGTATCTACATATTAGTGCCAAGTTGCTCATTTTTCTTGGTGGTACAGGAATTCTTAGGGCTTGAAAAGCCCAGAAGAGGTGTGTTTTATCCTATGAAGTGCATCATTGTGTGTTAGGAGTTAGTTTTGTTATGCATGCTGTCTTCATGGGAGGCCAAGAGAATATATCTGACTTATTTTTCTCATTTCAACTCAGTGTCAAAGACTTCATTCATAACCAGGTATCATTCAGCATGTGATTTAGTGGAAATATCAAAACAGATTTTTTTTCTTATAAGATTACAGTTATATTTAAGCTCGTAATGAGAAACTGAACATTTAGAACAAGCATAAAACCAAAGATTTGCTATGGAAGAACCATATTAAGATGTAGGTTTTTGAAATAATTTTACCTTGTGTGAGACTTACATAAATATTTTCCTCTAATGATTGAAAAATAGATTTCATTTTTTAATTTTAGTTTTATCCCATTGTCTAATTAGTAGTAAACTATAATTAGGAAAAAGTCATTTGTATTTTTACTTTAATGTGACAGAATTTTTCTCATTTTTTTATCTGTCAGGAATCATTACTTTGTGAGATACTGTACTTTAGTGACTAGAGCGCTGGCTTAAGTCTAGATAATGTAGTATCGGATTCCAGGTCAGTGGCCCTGAATTGTGTTCTTGGCTCTGATATATACCAGACTTTTGCAAGTTACCTTATTTCCTGTGTATCTTTCTCTTACCCTCTAAAAGTAGAATAAATTTTTCTCCTAGTTAACCTCATGGGGATGTTGAGAGGAGTCATAGAAGAAACCCAGTAGTTTTACTTGATGATTCAAAGGGAATGGGTAGATGAGGGAGATCCTGCAGCAAGAATGGGAATTGGGAAAAGAGGACAAAGAAGATAAATGGTGGAAAGAAAAAATTAGAAAAGTGAAAGAAATCAGAATAAGATAGATACTAACTCTGGTGGCCTTTTTTTTCTTTAATCTTTTATAATATATAATGTGGTTGGTAGCTTTTAAATATTTAAATCATATTTCTGAAATGAGACTAAAACAAAATATCTATTTTCTGTTGTATACAAGGTATCTTATTGATGTGATATCTATTGAGATACCTATCCAAAAGCTACTAGATCCTTTGTTCTTTTTCATGTGGTAAGCATGAACTTGGAATGAAAAAGTAAAACTTTTCTTACAGTGTTATTTTTATGTTACCCTTTTCCCCCTATGTTTAATCAGGATAGAATGAATTATACCATTGTAAAGCATTTATGAACTCCTTGCAGGTCTGTATAAACAAAACCTTGACAGCAGAGGATCGTGAGTGTTGGTTAAAAGTCACTCAAATTGAGAAATTGGAAGAGGGCTTATTTTTGAAAAAGTTCTGCATAAACTATTAAATGGTAAAACTTGAAAATATACCTTCATATACTGATGAGAAAGGGTATTGAGGAAATGCTGCAAAAATTAAACATGGGAATCTTAAGATGAAAAATTTCAGGGAGGAATTGGATTTTACTGAGGTTTGTTCAATTTTTTGAAATTACCAGTTGAGAAATTGATTCAGTAATCAACTAACAAAAGTCCCAAGACCAGACGGTTTTACAGGTGAATTCTACCAGACATTTAAAGAAGAGTTAATACCTGTTCTTTTTTTTTTTAAGGTTTTATTTATTTATCTGACAGAGAGAGAGAGATCACAAGCAGGCAGAGAGGCAGGCAGGGAAAGAGGGGGAAGCAGGCTCTCCCCGCTGAACAGAGAGCCTGATTGGGGCTCGATCTTAGGACCCTGGGATCACGACCCAAGCCGAAGACAGAGGCTTTAACCCACTGAGCCACCCAGGTGCCCCAATACCTGTTCTTTTTAACCTATTCCAAAATATAGAAGAGGAAGGAAAACTTCCAAATTCATTCTATAAGGAGAATGTTATTCAAAACCAGGCACAGATACTACCAATAAATAAATAAATAAGAAAACTAGGTAGTATCTGTGATGAGCATTGATGCAGAAATCCTCAACAAAATATTAGCAAACTGAATTCAGTAGTATATTAAAAGGATCATTCACCATGATTAAGTGGGATTACTCTATTTATTTTTTTTTAAAGATTTTATTTCTTTGACAGAGAGAGACGGCGAGAGAGGGAACATAATCAGGGGGAGTGGGAGAGGGAGAAGCAGGCTTCTCACTGAGTAGGGAGCCCAGTGTGCGGAGCTTGATCCCAGGACCCTGGGATCACGACCTGAGCCAAAGTCAGATGCTTAACAATTGAGCCACCCAGGCACCCCTATTTTATTTTATTTTTTTAAAGATTTGTTTGCTTGAGAGAGAGAGAGAGAGAGAGAGAGAGAGAGAGAGTGTGTGTGTGTGTGTGTGTGTACATGTGAGCAGGGTGAGGGGCAAAGGAGAGGGAGAGAGAAATTCTGAAGCAGACTCTCTGCTGGGTGTGGAGCCTGACTCAACTCAGGCTTTGATCTCTAGACCCCAAGATCATGACCTGAGCTGAAATCAAGAGTGGACACTTGACTGACTGAACCACCACCCAGGCGCCCCAAGATTAAGTGGGATTTATTCCATGGATGCGAGGGTAGTTTACTGTTCTCAAATCAGTCAGTATAATATATCATGGTAATAAGAGGAAGGATAAAAACTGTATGATTATCTCAATAGAATCAGAAAAAGCATTTAACAAAAAATACAGCATCTCTTTATGATAAAAACTCAGCAGAGTGGGCACAGAGGGAACATACCTTGACATAATAAATGCCATATATGAAAAATCTAGCTAACATATTCAGTGGTGAAAAACAGAGTTTTTCTTTTAAGATCAGGAACAAGGCAAGAATATCTATTCCCACCACTTATATTCAACATAGTACTGGAAGTCCTAGCTATAGCAGTCAGATAAGAAAAGGAATTAAAAAGCATCAGATTGTTAAGGAAGAAGTAAAACTGCCACTATTTGCAGATGACATGATAATATATATAGAAAATTGTAAAGACCTCATCAGAAAACTATTAAAACTCATAAATGAGTTCAGTAAAGTAGGATACAAAATTAACATATAGAAATCTGTTGCATTTCTGTACACTAACAGACTAACAGAGAAATTTAGAATTTATAGTTAACAACAAAAAGAATGAAAGTACCAAGGAATGAATTTAACCAGAGAGGTGAAAAACCTGTTACTATGAAAAGTAAAAGACATTGATGAAAGAAATTTAATATGATGCAAATGGAAAGATAAAGCATGCTCATGGATTTGAAGAATTAATATTGTTAAAAATGTCCATACATCCCAAAGTAATTTACAGATTGAATGCAGTCCCTACCAAAACACCAGTAGTACTTTTCACAGAACTAGAACAAATATATCCAAAGTATGTGTAGAACCACAAAAAACCTCAAATAGCTGAAGCAACCTTGAGAAAGAAGAACACAGCTGAAAGTATCTAACCCCAGATTTCAAGATATACTACTAATCTGTAGTAATCAAAACACTATGGTACATGTCATGGAAAAAAGTAGAGCATAGGGAATATAGTCCATAAAATTGTAGTAATGTTGTGTGGTGACTCTGGTTATTGTGGTGAGCATTGAGTAATGTATAGAGTGGTTGAATCAGTATGTTGTACATCTGAAGCTAATCCAGCATTGTGTATCAATTATACTTTTTTTTAAAGATTTTATTTATTTATTTGACAGATCACAAATAGGCAGAGAGGCAGTCTCCCTACTGAGCAGAGAGCTTGATGTGGGTTTCAGCCGAGATCACGACCTGAGCTGAAGGCAGAGGCTTAACCCATAGAGCCACCCAGGTTCTCCTCAATTATACTTTAATAATTTTAAAATACTTTAATAATTTTAAAAATCACCACTTGAGGGGCACCTGGGTGGCTCAGTGGTTAAAGCCTCTGCTTTCGGCTCAGGTCATGATCCCAGGAGATCCCAGAGTCCTGGGATTGAGCCCCGTTATCGCAATCCATCAGGCTCTCTGCTCAGCGGGGAGCCTGCTTCCCTTTCTCTCTGCCTTCCTCTCTGCCTACTTGTGATCTATGTCTGTCAAATAAATGAATAAATAAATCTTTTTTTTTTTTAAATCACCACTTCAGAAAAGTGAGTAATTTGTTGCTCAAATTGAAATTGCTCAAAATTTCAAAGGCAAAAATATAAAAAAGACTGATGGCAAAGGACTTGATTTACAAACTTCAATGACAGCCCTAACTAAGATCAATGATTGGTATATAAAGAGGGAATATGTAAATTACTCCTAGTAGTATGAAAACATGGCAAGTTAATAGTGTAATGGAAGGAAAAATTACTGAACAGATTCAATATTAATGTTTTTCAAACTAGACTGACTATAAAAGGTATCAGAAAGAAATAGGCAGTCATGATAAAGAAAGCAAAAAAGGTGAGTATAGAAAAATTTTAAATGGGAAATATTAGGAAAACATTTACATTTTATAGTATTTTTATTTTGATATTCAAATGAAAGAACAGTAGATAACTGATGGATATTAGCTGGACCTTTTGGTATAATTATTTCATAATACATATAAATCACACCCAACCGTGCTGTATACCTTAAACTTACACAGTGATACTTGTCAATTATTTCTCAATAAAACTAGGGAAAAAAAGAGTAGTGATAGCCATTGAAAATGTGGAAAGAATGATAATGCAAGATAAGACAGCACATTTCTTAGGTTCTTAAAAATGTATTTATGATCCTGGAGTATTTTTCTAATAAAAGGTCTATAAAGATAGATGTAATATATATATATGAAAGATCTTAAAAGTCTTAGGAGGAGAGTTGCTATCAGTATTAAAATTTCAACCCACTACTTAGTAAGCATAAGAATGGAAAGGTTAGTTCTCTCTCTGTGTGGTATAGGAAAGGTAATTAAAAACTGGATGTTAATCAAGATCTTGGCTTGATTAAACAGTTCAGTACAAATATTGGGCAAAGTGTGTGTTTTTTTTGTTGTTGTTCTTGTCTCACATGAATTGCAAGTATTTTTTGGAGTTTATTGCTTTTTTTAAAAAAAATCAGGTTTATTATATTTACACATGCTAATATTGACACCATTTTATGTTTATAGCTCTGAGTTTTAGTAGTGGTATGCAGTTGTGGAACCACTACCAGAAGTGTACTTTTGAAAAGAAAAAGAAAAAAAAGAAGTGTACTTTTTAAAAAGAAAGAATTATAGGAATGGGTTATTTATATATTTCATATATATATAACTTAATATAAGTAATTGCTGAAATTTGTAAGGATTACAAAAAATATGTATTAGAAGTTATGTATGTGTGTTTCATTTGATTTAGTATATTGTGTTATACTTCCTGTTAGGTGTTCTAAAGTAACTTGCCATCCAGTTGTTGTCTTTATGTAACATGAGAGCCATTGCTGAGTTCTCATTACCCATATAATTCAGCACCTTTGGAGTTACATGGATGTACATTTGCAGCAAGTAACATTTTGACCGCTTCAGGGTTACTTCTAGACCACTGTAGTTTGAATATACACTTATACTTGAACTCCTTCAGATCCTTCATTTAATGATAAAGGATGCCCATCTATATTAGTGAAAGTTGCATCAAGAAATAAATTCACTTTTTTTTTTTTTTTTAAGATTTTTATTTATTTATTTCACAGAGATCACAGAAAGGCAGAGAGGTGGGTGGAAGGGGAAGCGGGGCTTGATCCCACAACCCTGGGATCATGACCTGAGCCGGAGGCAGCCACTCAACTGACTGAGCCACCCAAGCACCCCTCAAGTAGAGATGTTATGTAGACATTCAAATGTATGATTCTGGACTTTAGGAGAGGGACTGGGATTGGAGATACATTGTTGGGCAATTAGTGGCATAAAGACATATTTAAAGCCATGCAACAGGATGAGGTCATTCATTATTAGTGATTAAGACCACATAGGTAGTAAGTGGCAATTAGGATTCAAACTTGGATTTGAGGGGCCCCCAAATCTGTCCTTCCAAACCAGATTACTGAAACATACTTTCACATTTATGTAGGCTAACACATATTTTCTTAAAAATTTTATCACTGTGAGACTGATAGCAGCAATAGTTCATAATTACAGTGATATTTTATCTCCAGTAGTATTTTAATATTATTGGCAATTATTTTAATATAATGTAGTTTGGTGATGCCTCATCTATAGACCATTAGTAGTGAGGTAGATAAATTTCAATTTTTTGTTACTAACACTAATTAAAGGGAAAAAAACCTTAGAAATTTTTTTGTTGAAGTTATCTTTACTTCTCCTTCAGAAATCTAGATTATTAGGGCGCCTGGGTGGCTCTTGGTTAAGTGACTGCTTTTGGCTCAGTCATGATCTCATGGGTCCTGAGACTGAACTCCTCATTGGGCTCTGAGCTCAGAGGGGAGTCTGCTTGAGATTCTCTCCTCTCCATTTCCCACCCCCTTCCCCATCTCAAAATAAATAAATAAATAAATTTTAAAAAGCTAAATTATTTTAAAAGTAGTAAAGTTAAAAGTAAATCATGTTATTAATGCATTATTTGGGTAGTCAAGTGTCATTTGTCCCAGCACCACAGTGAAATCCTCTGCTTTGATACCATTTTGGTTTTGCTTCTATTAAAACACTTAATAAATTGTGTTGTAATTTATGTTTTGTGTCCATGTCTTAGGATATCTTTCATGTTCTTACATCTCTATCATCTAAGCACAGTTCCTGGCACATTGAAGACCTACTGTATTTATGTAGTGAATAAATTAATGAATAAAATGAATATGATCAGTTACATCAATATTATTTTAATGCATTACCACTTTAAAAAGCAAGTCACACAAGTAGCAAATTATCATTTAAAATGTTTTTTTTTTCCATATCTTACAACAGAAACTCCAAGTTAAAAACAAAATAAATTCTATCAAGTTGAGGTAGGATTTATTTATGTGACTTTTTCTTTTAAATAGAGGAATAAAATGTTTTAAAAAGTAGTGTGTATTCTGCCATACAAGTTAAATGCTATTCATATTTCTTTCCTTTCTACTTTTGTTTTAGGCCTACTGAACTAGATGCACTGGTATTTGGCCATTTGTATACCATTCTTACCACACAGTTGACCAATGATGAACTTTCTGAGAAGGTGAAAAACTATAGCAACCTCCTTGCTTTCTGTAGAAGAATTGAACAGCACTATTTTGAAGATCGTGGTAAAGGCAGCTCATCTATCAGATCATCTTAGAGATAATGTCTTAATTTAGTCATTATTTTTAAAAAAAAAACTTAACTTGAACTATGTTACTTGAAAGTTACAGTAAGTAATGGTATCAGAATTTTAAAACCAAAAAAACTGCTTTTTGAAACCTCAGAATATATTATATAATGCATCCTATACATGTACTTTATACTGTTAAAATAATTCTGAATGATTTCATTTGATATGTTGTACTCGGTATCTTGAAATTTTTGTTTTCTTGAAACATGTATGCATATAAAAATAAAGCTCAAAGAACTATATGGCTGATGTATTTACTTCTGTTCGATCTTCCTGAAGCCACTCTGAGCTTTTATACATGGAATAAACTGTCTTTTCTAAGGCAGATAATTTGTGTTCCATACTTTTAAGATGACTTTAATAGATACATGGTGAACCTGGGCATGGGAAAATTGTTCTTTACAAGTATGCACTTAGCATTGGGCTCTCTGATCTGCGGGGAGCCTGTTCCTCCTCTCTCTCTCTGCCTGCCTCTCTCTCTGCCTACTTGTGATCTCTCTCTTTCTGTCAAATAAACAAATAAAATCTTTAAAAAAAGAAAAGAAAATGTAAATAATTGCAAAGCAGTTAAATCCTGGAACACATTACCACTTACGAGCATTCTTCATATTTAAACCTAATTGAATTTGTAAACATTTCATCAGAGCAGCTATATTTTTATATTTGGTAAAGGGATAGTTTCAGAGACCTTATTTTTTTGAGTCAAGAACATTTTAATAATATTTTATTTCTCTTATGGGGAAGGTGGGAGTATAGTTTTCACAGAGGTATCAACAAGAATTTCTGTGTAAGCACTAAGGATCATATGTTTTATCCCTTTCAATTTTTCTAATATTTTGTAAAAAACCAAGAATGCTTTAAAGAGATGTGAAAATCATGTCATTTTAAAAAAAAATCTAGAATAATAGTACTTTTACATTTTCTTTTTATGTAACATCAGGCATTTTTACCTCATTTAATCTTTATTAAGACACTATGATGGATAATATTCCCAGTTTACAGAGGAAGGCATGGTAGACAGAAAGCATAGTGTCATGCCCAAGGTCGTAGAGCTAGTAAGTAGTAGAGTCGGCATCTGTTTGGCTTTTAGTGAATACTATCTGGCAGTTTGGCACCTGTTTGGCTTTTAGTGAATAACATATTTTTTGTTAAGATTATTAGATTTATACCATATAAGGGATATATTAGGTTCACCTTAGTCTAAATCCCATATAAACTTTGGGTAATCTCTTTGGACTATAGTGCTATTTATATAGCTTTCCTAAACTAATTAGTTTTATAATGTGTATTATTAAAAAATGCCAAGTTACCCGTGTTTTAGCAGAACTCTTATGATGGTTTTTTGTGGGAGGGTATATATTTTTGTGTATTTGTTTTGTACTTAATGATGCCTTTTTTCTTTTTACAATAACATTCATTTAATTGAACCCAAACCATTTGTACCTCAGTATAATAAAATCTAGACTTTTTTCTTTGAGTTTTTTGGATATAAAGTTATTCCATCAAAATAAGTTGTAGTATTTTTATCTTTACTATTTGGCTGTATTCTTATTTTAAAATGAGGAACATTGGGAGATAATGGTTATTATTCCAAGTTGAGTTATTTACTCTTCCTTAAGACTTACTGTATCCATGGGTCATTCTGGGAGGTCTTGTTTTTCTCTAGGGTGGAGTGAATCACCACCAAAACAATGCATTAGAAAGAAACCTTGATTATCCCATTATGTTGATTCAGTTACTTCCTTTTATCTTTTAAATTTGGGTCCACAAAACCAATTCATAGTAGCTAAAAATGATCACTGAAAAGCTAGTTTGCTGTCTAAAAAGTTAAATGTTGTTTTACTGCCAAAATACTTAACGTGTGTACTGAATTTGAGAATTTGAGAATAACTAGCATGATCCTTTATTTGAATCAAAATTTATTTATTTCTTTATCTATCTATCTATCTATTTATTTATTTGACAGAGAGAGAGACAGCAAGAGAGGGAACAGAAGCAAGAGGAGTAGGAGAGGGAGAAGCAGACTTCCTGCCGAGCAGGAAGCCAGATGGTGGGCAGGTCCCAGGACCTCAGAATCACCACCTAAGAGACGCTTAACGACTGAGCCACCGAGGCGCCCCTATTTAAACTAAAATTTAAATCATGAGTAGTGAGAAAGTTTTAAATCAAGGTAGAGACAGTCCACAGTGTCATTTGATGACTTCTGAATGATGTGCATTATTGGGTTTAGCATATCTTCTATGAAACCCTTTTGAACAACTTATTACTTTTCAGTTGACTATTGGATAGGTAGACATTGTATTAATTCATTAGGAACCGAAATCCAGGAAAAGTAGTATAAAATGTCAATCTGAGAAATTTGCTTAATACATCTTAACACTTTTTTCTTTTTTTTAAGATTTTATTTATTTACTTGAGAGAGAGCAAAGTAGGGGCAGAGGGAGAGGGGGAAGCAGACTCGCCACTGAGCAGGGTGCTTGACATGGGATCCCATCCCAGGGTCCTGGGATCATGACCTGAGTTCAGGAAAGCAGCCACTTAATAGACTAATCCTCCCAGTTGCCCCCATCTTGATACTTACTATTGTGTATGATTGTCATTTAATGGGGATGGGTTGAATGTAGCTGTACCTTGAGATATTTCAAGATACTGTATTCTAAAATAAAACTTAATAACTTTTTAAAACTTATTTTAACTTACTGTTTTAAAGTATTATATAACCAGTTGTTATGAGCTAATTTATATATTTTATTGAGTCTGGAAATGTTAAAAAGGTTGATGATATCTGGACTGATATAAATATTTTCCTAATCTGTTTTTAAGTTCCTAAGAATTGGGATTGGATTTCTAGCTGTAGGTTTTGTTTTCATTTTGTTTTTTTCTTATGTTTTTGTCGAATTACAGTAATTGAATTTGTGATAAAAATGTAGTAGCTTCTTTGGGATTTTCTATCTTGACAATCCTGTGTTCTGTGACTAGGGATAGTTTTATTTAATTCTTTCTAATCCATATGACTTTTGCTTGTATTGTTTTATTTTATTTGTTGGTTTTGCTACAGCCCTGACTAGGACTTCTAGTATAGTTCTGACAGGAGTAGTGAGAATGGACATCTTTGCCTTATTCATGATCTTAGGGGGAAAGTATTCAGTCCACTATTATGTGTGATTGTAGGCTTTTTAAGATGCCCTTTATTAGGTTGAGAAGGTTCTTTTCTGTTTCTAGTTTGTAGAGAGTTTGTGTATGTGTGTTTAAATCATGAATGAATGGTATATTTTATCAAAGGCTTTTTCTGTACCCATTGAGATGATCTTTTTTTTTTTCTTTAGTGTGTGGAAATGAAGAGTTACATTAACTGATTTTCAAATGTTGCTTCAGCTTTATTTTCCTGGGGTAAATCCCGTAGGATGTGATTTCCTAGATGTTTTTAAGGATTTTTGTGTCTATATTCAGGAGAAATGTTGGTCTCCAGTTATCTTGTAATGCCTTGGTTTTTGTATCCTGTTAATGCTGGCCTCATTAAATGAGTCAGGATATATTCCTTCTTCTTAGAAGAGTTTATGTTTGTATTATTTCTTTCTTAAGTGTTTGGTAGAATTTACCAATGCAGGTGTCTAGCCTTAGAGATTTCTTTGTTGGAAGATTTTAAACTTAAAATTTTAAGTTATTTAGTAGATTTAGGACTATTTAGGTTATATGTTTCCTCTTGAGTGTGCTTTGGTGTGTTGTGTGCCTTTCCAAGGAACTTACATTTTTCTCCACTTTGTTGAATTTATGGCCATAGAGTTCTTGGTTTTCCATTATCTTTTAATGTCTATAGCATCTGTAGTAATGTCCCTTCTTTCCTTTTTCATATTTGTAATTTTTTTTCTTCTCTTTTTCTTAGTCTGGTTAGAGATTTATCAGTCTAATGATTGTTTTTCCAGAAGTCCAGCTTTTGATTTCATTGATTTTTAGCCTTTTTATATCCTTTTATTCAAAATGTTTTTCTTATAAACAACTTAGAATTGGATCTTGGATTACTGACAGTTTCTGTCTTTTAACCGATGTGTTTAACGTGTTAACATTTAAAGTAATTATTAATGTAGGTGGATTCAAATATGTTGTCTTGCCAGGGACTTTTTATTTTTTATACTTGCTCCATGTTTCTTTTAACTCTTCTTTTGGATTTTTTTTTTTTTAAATGAGGCCATTTTATCTCTACTGTTGGTATATTACTTATACATTAAAGTTTTTTTATACTGGTTACCCAGAATTTACAATATATTTTTTTAATCAGAGCCTATGTTCAAGTGATATATACTAGCTTTACTCCCAGTCTGTGACTTGTCTTTTCATATTCTCAATTCTCAGTGATGGTTTTAGAAAAGCAGAAATTTTTAATTTTGATGAAGTCCAGTTTCTCAAATTTTTCTTTTATGGATTATGTTTTTGTTGTCGTATCTAAGAAATCTTTACCTAATGCAAAGTCCTAAAGATTTTCTTCTGTTTTCTTTTAGAAGTTTTATTGTTTTAGCTCTTACATATCATTAAATTCTGAGTTCTGTATTGAGTTAATTTTAGTGGAATGAAGTGGAATGAAGTAAGAGTCTGGGGTTTTTTGCATATGGAGATACAATTGCTTTTGTTTGGCACCTTTTGTTCCATGTGAGAAACAGGGAAGAAGGATCCAGGTGGGGCTTTTGTGCTTTTACTGCAAGGGACCACAAGGGACACTTCTTGATTCCCACCATGTCTCCAGTTTTTTTTGGTAAACTTCCTGTGAGGTCCTTGGACAAGAGCCTATGAGTGAATGTGAATTCTTCTTTTGTTTTTGGCCCCAAGGGTTTTAATGGTCTTTTGTGAGGCCACACTCAGCTTTTAGCAATTAATTAGAAATTTTAGCTCAATTCTTACCGTTGACCAGTATTTTTAAAGTGAACAAATACTTTTGTATCTTCTCTTCTTAGACTGGGTTAGTTGGCCCTGCAGTCTCAGCTCTCTACTGGTCAGGAACTGGGATGAATTTGTTAGGTGGTTCATCATTATTCTAAGGATGGGAGCAATGCTCTTTTCATCTTTCTACATTCTAAAAATGGAAATCTGGAAATCTAGGCTGCTTTTTAATCTTGAGATAAATGCTCATTTAGAACTAAAAGTGCTAAATTCTTACAGAGGTTTTATTGTGTAAAATTTTAAACATGCAAAAAGAAGAGAAAAAAATAAAAACTCCTGTGTACTTATGAGCCACTCCCTTGCCTCAGTTGCTACCAACTGAGGGCCGTCTATAATCCCATTCTTTTTTATTTGCTTTATTTACTTAATATATGTTGTATATAAGTTCATAAATGTTTGCTTTTTAAGATATAATATACATATGTGTTCCTTTTTGTTACTACTGTTGCTATGTAGATCATCTCCACACCTCGATTTAAAAATAGAACATTTACTAGTATCTGGATGACCTCTATATGACACTATTTTCACCTGATCCCAGCTCTTTACCCTCTTTACCCTAATCACACCTCTTTACCCTACCCTAATTGGAGGTTGCCACTCTCCTGAGTTTTGTGTTAATCACTCCCTTGATTTAATTTTGTTGCTTTTGGTCTTTCTATAAATGAAACCATACTATATGCATTATTCTGTTTTGCTTCTTTTACACAATATTTTCTATTTCTTCTATTTAGCAGTGGTTAATTATACAATTATTTTATTCATGAGTGTAACATTTGATTTCTGTGTTCTCCTGTCAGTTGACATTTGGTTGTATCCAAAGTTTTGCTGCTATAAAAAATGTTGCTTGTGAACAATCCTGTACATATGTCCTGGTATGAATGTGCGACAGTTTTTCCAGAGCATATACATAGGAGTCCAGTTTCTGGGTTGTCAAGTAATGTATATATTTAATTTTACAAGGTAATTCCAAATTGTTTTCATAAATATTGTGCCAGTTTGCAGCTTATATTTCTCTTTTTGCCAACATTTGGAACTATTACTTTTTTTAAACATGGTTATCATTTGTACTTTTAATTTTTTTTTAAGATTTTATTTATTTATTTGACAGCACAATCAGGGGGAGCTGCAGGCAGATGGAGAGGGAGAAGCAGGCTCCTCAGTGAGCAGGGAGCCCAATGTGGGGCTGGGAGCCCAATCTGGAGCTTGAACCCAGGAGCCTGGGATTATGACCTGAGCGTAAGACAGAGGCTTAACCAACAGAGCCACCCAGGTGCCCCTATAATTTGTATTTTCAAGATTACCAATGGGCTTAGTATAAATTTATATGTTTATTGGCCACTGCCTTTTCTGTGTGTGTGATATGACTACTTAAGTTGGCTTTGCCTGTTTTTCTGTTGGGTCGTTTGCCTGTTCTTAGTAGTTCATGGGAGTCTTATTTGTATTACAGATATTAATGCCTACTTGGTTGTAAGTGCTACAGATATTTACTCCTAGTTTGTAGTTTGTCTTTTCAGTCCATTTGTGGTGTGTTCTAATTTACAGAAGTTCTTAAGTTTTATATACTTGAAGTGTTGGTCAGTCGTTTTCTTTATGATTTGAGTTTTTTTGTCCCTTGTTTATAAAAAAGGAAACTCTTCCCAATCCTTATGTATAATTCAGGGTTTTAGTGTCCCATCGTTTGTGAAAATAACACCTTATTATTTTCCATGGGAAGTGCGCCTTAAGTCCTTGAGGCTTTTTTCTGTGTTTTAACTTATCAGGTGGACACAGTCTTGAGGAACAATATGGTTGTGGTGGATCTGAATGTCAGAGCCCATAACTGGAAACTAAATGCGTTGTGTGATATTGAGTAAGATATTTCTGTGTATTTTAGTGTTTCCCTTGTAAGTTTTGCCTACTTTATTCACTTAGGGAAGACGTAAAAAAAAAAAAAAAAAACGTATGTCAAAGTAACACAGTCAAAGAACATTGTGTGTAATGCCTAACTAAGCACATTCACTTTACTTTTCATTGAAATTTGTAGAGGAAAACAATGGGAAATCAGATATGTTGAGAAAGATAAAATTTTCACCTTCATAGCCCACCTCTATAAAAGTTCAGGGAAGAAGTCAAGTTCTTCAGGTATTGGTTGGCATGAAGAATTGTCCTACGAAGGACTAAACTCTGCTTACTTGATTCCTGTGTTCCTTGCAAGGCATTTTGATGACAATTTATGATGACTACATTAATGAACAATTCTTCCAAAATAGTAAGAAGCAAAATTAAACAAAATGCCACTAGAATTTACTCTGGGTAGGTTAAGCAAGAAAAAATTTATTACAAGGTATTAATGGCTTACAGAATTTTTTAGCATACTGAAGAAATGCTCTAGGTTATACTTTTCAGCAATGATTCCACAGAACTCAGTCCACCAGTGATGCTCCTGCCTCGTATAATCAGGAAACCATGGGCTCTCCAACCATTCCTTCCCTGCCATGATCAAGAAGCTGCCGCGATTGGGATGCCATTGCCATGCTGCAGCACAGAGCAAGAGTCAGACAATGCCTGCTAGACTATGCATGGGCCAGATGGACACCCACACCCTGCTTATTAACTTGACAGAATTAGTGACCAGATTATCGGGACCTCTGCTGATGCTGCTACGGAAAAAACAGAACCTTTATGAAAACACTTGCTAGAGAAACAGAATTGTACCTTGCACCTTACTTTAACTTTTCAAATCTTTCACAAATGTATCTATCTGGATGACAGAACCTGAATAACATCCAGAACCCTGTTTGTAAAGGAGTCTAGAAAATGTTAAGTTTTAACTTTCTGGCTTCTGCAAGAGAGAAAGGCATCCTAAAAGGATGGTGTAATGGATGTTGAACATCAATCCACCATATTCATCAACTTTAAGGTTATAAAGCCACTCCTCAACATTTTCTTATACAAGTTTTGCCTCTGATATTAAAGTTCTTAATGTACCTGGAATTTTTTTTTTTAATGGTATAAGGTAGCTATTTAATTCCATTCTTTTCTCAAAATGGATAACTAATTTTCTCAGCACTCTTTATTGACCTTCTTGACTGGTCTTGAGTTTTTTTGGCTGATACCTAGTCCCAATTCTGTTTCCTATCCCATTGCACATAGGATTGTTTCTTGGCTATCCTGTTACATTGGTCTATTAAATTAACTGTCCTATTTTGCATCAAAATTGAGTGCTCATAATTACTGTAGTGTATAGCAAGTTTTGACATCTGATAAGGCAAATATCCTGTCTTTTTCTTTGTATTTAAGAATCGAAGTTGGATCTTTGCACTTCCATGAAAATATTAGAATCAACTTTTAAAATTCCACCAAAAGCAAAAAATAGGATTTTGATCGGATTTACATTGAATGGGTTATTTTGGGAAGAAATAGTACCTTTTCAAAATTATGTCAATATTCATAAATGTGTCATGCTTCCATATGTTTCTTTAATGTCCTTCAATAAAGTTTTTCTACATAGAAGTCCATCTTGTTTGTTGGTGGTGTTGCCATTTGCTTGCTTTTTCTATTTTTAGCTATTATAAATAAAATTTTAAGTTGTTAGTATAAAGAAATGTTTTTGACTTTTGTGTGAAATCTGTCCAGTAATCCTGTTGAACCTACTTATTCTTTTTTTTTTTTTTTTTTAAGATTTTATTTATTTCAGAGTGTGTGGCAGGAAGGAGGGGTCGAGTGAAGGGGCAAGGGAGAAGCAGGCTCCCTGCTTAGCACAGGGCTTAGCACAGGGTTCCATATCAGGACCTGGAGATTATGACCTGAGCTGAAGGTAGACTTTTTTTTTTTAAGATTTATTTTATTTGACAGACAGAGATCACAAGTAGGCAGAAAGCCAGGCAGAAAGAGGGAAGGAAGCAGCCTCCCTGCTGAGCAGAGAGCCTGATGCGGGACTCGATCCCTGGACCCTGAAATTATGACCTGAGCTAAAGGCAGCGGCTTAACCCACCCAGGCGCCCTGAAGTAGACATTTTTAAAGATTTTATTTATTTATCTGACAGACAGAGAGAGGGAACACAGGGGGAGTGGGAGAGGGAGAAGCAGGCTTCCCGTCCAGCAGGGAGACCAACATGGCCTCCATCCCAGGAATCTGGGATCATGACCTGAGTTAATGTGAGCTGAAGGCAGCTGCCTAACAAGGGAGCCACCCAGGGACCACAGAAGGTAGATGTTTAATAGACACTGAGCCACTCAGGCGCCCCTAAACCTTATTCTCACAATCTAAGGATCCATTTTTATTTTCTATGGATAAAAGAATACAATTCCCAGGAAATGGCAGTTTTGTTTCTTCTAAATTTTTGTTTCTTTTTCTTGTCATATTATGGTAACTGGTATCTCTAAGTTAATGATGAATAAAAAAAAAAAAGACCTTTTTACTTGTAGATTAATTAGATGGGAATTGACATTTTAAAAATACTGAGTTTCCTCTCTTAAAACATGGTAAATCTCTTCATTTATTTAGATTTTTTTTTGTGTACCTCATGTGTACTTTTGTGTACTTCTTTTGTATACTTATATTTTGCTATATAGAGACTTTTTTTTCCTTAATATAGGTTTTATCTTTCTGCTCCTTTGCATGCCCACTAACTTTTCATTTGATGCAAGATATTGTGAATTTTATCTTTTGGGGACCTGGAAATATTTGTATTTCTTTGACTATTCTCCAGCTTTGTTCTAGGAAGCAGTTAAAGTACTTGGAAATGGTTTGATCCTCTTAGATCTTCTTTTTAATATTTGTCAGACGTGAGAGGAACAGTATTTAGTCTAGGGCTAATTATTTTCTCTTCTGAGACAAGACCCTTCTTAAATGCACTAACATTTTGTGAATTATGACATATAAAATCTCAATGGTGGGAATAGGCACTATTCTTAGCCTTGTATGATCTCTGAGTACTGCTCCCTTTATCCTTTGCTTGTGTTTTCCTCAACCCCAGATAATTGTCCCATGCATGTGCACTGATCAGTACTCTGCTGAATATTCAGAGGGGATCCTCTGCAGATCTCTGGAGTTCTCTTTCTTCTCTACTATTCTACCCTGCAAACTCTGCCTTTATCTCCCTTGACTCACCTGTCTTCCTCCCCAATTTAGGGAACCTTCCAGGCTCTGCTTGGGTTCCTCTTTCCTGTGCTGTATCCTGGAAACCCAAGACAATCAGGGGCAAGCACAGGAATCACTTTGACTTTTTACCTCTCAGGGATCACTGTCCTTTGTTGCCTGATATCCAGTTGTCTCGAAACCATTGCTTCATGTTTTTGTCTGGATTTTAGGTATTTCAGATTGGATGATAAATCTGGTTTCTATTACTCTTATCTTAGCAGAAGCTGCTATCCAAATAAGGGTATTTTTAATTTCCAGGATTTCTGTTTATTTTTGTTTCACAGATAACTAGTCTCTTGAGTCTCTGAAGATCTTATTTTAAATTTATCTTTGGTTGCATAAGTCACTCTTTTTGGATTATAGTTTCTGTTTTGAATTTGGAGTCTTTCTCATGGGGTTAGTTTTCTTCATGAGTTTGAATTCTTGGTTCTCTGCTTATCTTTCTTTGCATTTGAGAATTGTTATACATTTCTTTGGATGCTAGTAATACAACCTTATCTGGTTCTTCTCATTTTTCATGATATACTTCTAACTTGAGTTTGGGGGTAGTTTGTCTTGCGAGTGTGTTGTTTCTCATTCTTGGGATTAGTTTTTCCTTGTGCACTTCGCTGTCTCTCTGGTCCCAGATCTGTACTCACTACGTCATCCTGGGAGCAAATACAACTATTGAACATTTGCTTCTTATTCTTAGCAAAAGCTGGAGATGGAGAAGAGCTTCATCAGCCTGGCTTCTCAGAATTCATTTTTCTAATTTATCACTTGAATAAATCCCTTCCTGCACTTTATATAAAGTGCCACTGACCTATGGAATTTTCTTAGACTCATGTTTTGTGATAACTTTCTGCTATCATTTGGGCCTTTGGTTTTTTCCAAACATTTCTATTTAGATCTAATGCCACCTACATTATTTTTTAAATCAGGAGTTCTTCAGAATTTCTGGCCCTCTGGGAACATTTTTTCTTGCTTTCCACTGTTTTGTTATGGATATATTTTTTAAACATATATATCTTTGTTGACAGTTTATGGGCTATGGGGTAGAAGGAGATGTGTACACATGTTCAGTGGTTCCATAGTATTTCATTATATAAATATGTGCCATTAAGAGTTTTTGGTGGTTTACAGTGTGTATAAGTTACATTGTAATGAACATTCTTGAACATATATCTTTACATGTTTAGGTAATATTTCTGAAGGGTAAATTCCTAATAGTGGAAAATTTCTGTCAAAGAGTATGTGCTTCTTGCTTTCGATAAATCTTAAAAGTATATATTGTCAAATTATCCTCCTAAAAACTGTATTTACATTTGTCCAGACCCATAAAATGTACAAATAACAAGAGGGAACTGTAATGCTCGGTGACCTATGGACTTTGAGTGATTATGATGTGCCATAATGATAATGTGGGTTTGTCAGTTGTAACAATGTACCACTCTGGTGGGGGATGTTGACAATGACTATGCTATGTGAGGGCAGGGAGTATGTGAAAAAAAATCTTTGTACTTTATCCTCAACTTTGCTGTGAACCTAAAATTGCTCTAAAAAATAAATTCCGAATTTTTAAAATGTATTTATTTAATGAAGACATATAGTGCTTACAGTGTATGAGGCCCTGTTCTAAGCTCTTTACAGATACTAATTTATTCTTTACAACTCTATGATTTAATATTATCACCTTTCTTCAAGATGAGAAAACTAAGGAGGTACAGAGAGATTAAGAAATTCAAGGTCACATAACTAAGTTATATCAATTTATATTCCCATAATACTTTTACTGTGAAACATTTATATCTGCCAATCTAAGTGAAAATAATATTTTATTACTCTTTGATTTTGTATCTCTGATTATATAAGTGAGGCTTAACATTGTCATATCTTTATTGGTTATTTATAATCTCTGGTTTTGTCTGTTACCAATTGGATTTTTTCTTATCAATTTACATGACATGTGATCTTTGTATCATAGATAAATTAATCCATTGTTTTCATAGGTATTGTGGATATTTGTCCTTATCAATTAGCCATTAGTTTTTTACTTTATTTTTTCCAGAAGTAAATTTAAAAATGTTAAATGTGTTGAGTTATATCATTCTTTTTCATTAGGGCTTTCTGATCCATGTGCTTCTTGTGGTCTATCCAGAAATTGTGAGGCAAGAGATGAGAGAGTTGAGGACTTGGCTTTATTGTTTGCTTATATATATTTATTTATTTGCTTGTCTATGCAAATGGGTAGGCTGTTGTCCCAATACTATTTTATGAATTCACTGATTAGAAATGCCATTTTTAAGTGGGTAGGAGCAGAATAAATGAAACAAGATGGGATTGGGAGGGAGACACACCATAGGTGACTCTTAATCTCACAAACTGAGGGTTGCTGGAGGGGAGGGGGGTTGGTAGAAGGGGGGTGGGGTTATGGACATTGGGGAGGGTATGTGCTTTGGTGAGTGCTGTGAAGTGTGTAAACCTGGTGATTCACAGACCTGTACCCCTGGGGATAAAAATATATGTTTATAAAAAATAAAAAATTATTAAAAAAAAAAAAAGAAATGCCATTTTTATCATACTAAATTGCAATGTGAAATTTTATCCAGAAATGTTACAGTAACCTTAGTTATTATAGTAAGCTATAGCTTTTCCTGTTACATTGGACTACCAGTTTTCAAATAATTAAAATGCAATAGAATATGCTTAATAGTGACATTGCATCTGGCATAATTTGAATTCCTTGGAATGAATCGAAGTATTCTAAGATATTATAATGCTTTAGGGTTATTTTTATTAAAAGCTGCTATAATTAGAATGAAGAATTTTAGTGCTAATTAATATATGTAATTGCCAGGATGCTAGATATACATTTATACTATAATTATTGATTTTTATAAAATTCCAAAACTTTGATATACCCACACCCACATCATTACTATTTATTTACTTCCAATTTCATTGAGAAATAATTGACATACATCTTTGTGTCAGCTTAAGGCATATAGCTTGATGGCTTGATTTACATATATTGTGAAATGATTACCACAGTAAGTTCAGCTAATATCCATCTTTTCATATATATTAAAGAAGGGAAAAGAAAGAAAAAAAGAAATAAAAGATTTCTTCCTGTGATGAGAACTATTTGGATCTACTCTCTTAATAGCTTTCCTATATATCATACAGCCATATTAACTATAGTTATCATGTTGTACATTATATCCCCAATACTCACTTATTTTATAACTGGACGTTTGTACCTTTTGGCAACCTTTTTCATATTCCCTCTCCCCTTAACTTCTGCCTCAGGTAACCACAAGTCTTACCTCTTTGCCTATGAGTTTTGTTTTTTGTTTTTTTGTTTTTGTTTTGTTTTAGTTTCCATATGTAAGTGAAATCACACAGATTTGTCTTTCTCTGATTTATGTCACTTAGCATAAAGCCCTCAAGGTCCAATCATGTGGTCACATATGGTAGGATTTCCTCAGTTTTTATGGCTGACCAATATATCTCCTGGCTTGAAAAGTTTCTGTTGAGAAATCCACCAGTAGTCTTATGGGAGCTCCCTTATATATAACTTCTCTTTCTTGCTGCTCTTAAAATCCTTTCTATGTGACTTGACAATTTAATTATAATGTGTCTCTGTGTAACTCAATTGAGGTTCAATTTATTTGGTGTCCTTTGAGCCTCATGGATCTAGATGTTCATCTCCCCAGTTTTCAGCCTTTTTCTCTTTAAATAAACTTTCTATCCCTTTTTCTTCTCTTTTTTTGAATTTTCATAATGCAAATATTTTTTCTTTTCCTTGAGTCCCATAATCATTCTTTTATCGTTCTTTCTAATTTGTGCTTCTCTGACTGGGTACTTTCCAATGTCCTATCCTTCAGGTTGCTGATTCTTTCTTCTGAATGGTTGACTACTTTTGTAACTCTATTTAATTCTTCAGTTACTGTATTTTTCAGCTCTAGGATATCTGTTTTTGGTTTGGTTTGGTTTTAATGGTTGCTATTTCCTTGTTTAACTTCTATTTTGTTCATGTATTTTTTCCTAATTCCATTTAGTTGTCTGTTTTCTTGTAATTTACTAAACTTCCTTAAGAAGATTAGTCTGAATTATTTGACAATTCATATACCTCTGTTTCTTTAGGGTCAGTTATTGGAGCTTTATTACTTTGCTTTGATGGTGTCCTGTTTTTTTCATATCCTTGATTTGTTACATTGCTATATGCACAATTGAGTAATCAGGCTTCTCTTTAAGACTTCATAGGTTTACTTTGGTAGCCTAGCCATTCAGCTCATTTGGGGTTTCTGGGTATGTCTTCTGGCAATGTCCTTGAGCAGGTGGGGTCTACCATTATTTATTTTTGGGTGAGGCAGCTCACCCAAAGCTCACCCAGAACTTTTGGGTGAGTTCTGAGGACAGGGATGAAGGAGGGTATGCCTCTGACTAAGAACAGTTGGATTGGACTGCTGGCTTGGTTCTCTACCCAAGTGAGGCTTTAGGATGGGCTCCATGGTTGCCTGAATTCTCTGGTTAGACTTAGAGATGGTCAGGACTGGGTACCATAATCAGTAATAGATAGGGCTATGTAGGACAGGACAAGGATGAATACAACTTGTTGTTTGGGGACCCAGTTGAGTCTAGAGTGTGCACTTAATTCTGTGGTCAGGTGAGGCCACTGGCTTTGCTCTAAAGATAGGGGAAGCCATGGGCTGCATTCTCTGTACCTAGGGCTATTGAATGGGCTTCACAGCTTCCTGTGTGCTCTGATTAGGTTTCCTGAGCAAAGAAGCTGGAGGTTATTTCAGCAGTGAGCAGGGCTATGATTAGAAATAGTGGCACAGTGACAGAAATATCTCTAAAGCTGGTAAAACTCTTTGATGTTGTCTTAACTCAAGCCGACCCACACCTCAAGTTCCCCGACCAAGCAGGACCACTGGCTTTGTTTTGCAAACTCTTGGCTCTGCCTGCTTCTGAGCTTGGGTGCTACAGGACCAGCACAGCTTTCAGAAGTTGTCACCTGCCCTTCTGGTTGGATGGAGCTGGAAGCCACTCCATAGCGAGTGGGGCTATGACTAAGCACCTTTCCTGGGCATGGACACCTGGGTTCTAGGGCCTGCAAAACGCCTTGTTTGAGGATCTGGATAAGGAGATCTGTAGTTCACTGAGTCTCCATGATTCCAGTGCAGCCCTGACTACGTTGTACAGATGAAGAAACCACTTTGGTTGCCACAGTGGTTGGGACCACTACTTGGGCACTGTAGATAGACACTTGGTCTGCCAAGATCTGTGCGCTGGTTGTTGCAAATCCCTCTCCTCTTCTCTGTCACAGTCAGATTCCTGGTGGTGCTGGGCCCTACAGATCCCTCTGCAATCTTGTGAGACAAGATCAGAGTAGAGGTGCCTACAAAGTGACCCACAATGCAGTAGTGGGAGAAGTGCTGGTTGTTCCCCCTCAGTTCTCTTTTCCCAATGGGAATCATAGGCTCAGGGGAGACCTCTCTGAGTGGTGCTGCGCTGGTCTGGGAAGGGGTGCAGTGGTTAGTGTGTAGCTGCTTTTCTTACTCTTCTAATGCAGTCTGTCTTGGTCTTTGAGGTACTGGGGGTGCTTTGGTCTCACCCCATGTTCTAAGATTCTCAGTGGTGTCATGGCCACATGTTCTACCCACTGAGCCAGCCAGGCACCCCAAATGGTGTCTTGCTCTTAAATAATTGTTAGTTGTTCTTGTGAGGGGGAGTGAAGTCAGGAACAACCTATGCTACCATCTTGGTGATGTCACTCTAGCATTCACATCCTATAAAAACACTAAAGATATATAGTATTCATTTTATCCTGGCCTACATACCAATGAGGTTGTGTTGGAGGAGAAAATATTATTCTAATTTGATAAAGGATGGTTTTTGCTCATGACTCATACCTTCTTCCATTAGGGTGAGATAGTCAAAGACTATACATTAAAAAACACTCTGTTATTTACTAAGTATTTTGAAAACTTTACCAAATATGTCAAATTATTGAAATATGAACTTAAGTAATTCTACTGACTGTTATATCAATGTCCTAAGTTTGGCTTATTAGATATTATTCAGTATATTTGTGGTTTTTTACACCTGAGTATTTAATATGTGTACTTTCAATGATTATTAAGTTGAAATTGTGTTCCTGAGATGAGAGTGTACTCTGCTCCCATATTACATGTATATTTTGTTAATGTTCAACATGCAATTATTTCATTTTGGTTTAATAACATATTTGAAGGAAATACCATTCACAGGCACAAAGTTGTTTCTAGGAGATTAGCTCCTTACTGTTTTTCCCTGCCTAGGTTTTCAAATTAAACTTGACAAAATTGTTTTAAAAATAATAATGTGTAAAAGAACTATAAACTAAAACTATTAATTCTATGCTGTTTTTTTTCTTTAAATTAGATATGTTGCCATACTGAACTTAATGCAATATACTTTCATCAGTGTAAAGTGTCATTCCTATAAAACCAGCGAGAATTTAAAACAAAACATTAAGGATATTGCTATGTTTAGGTTTTTGTTGTTCTCAGTTTGAATTCCCGGTCCTATTTATTTTTTTCTGTTGGAATAAGCAAAGTATGATCACAGGAATATTATTCAGAACTAGTACAACAGAGAAAATGAAAGCCAAGAAGAAAATACCATGAGGAAAAAATAGAAGCAAGTCTTATTACTGACAGTTTGTGGAGTCTCAAAGTGAAAAGACAAAGCTAGTAATGAATTAAAGCTAGTAAGGCAATTAATGATTAAAAAAAAACCAGTCTTCTCACTAGGAAAGATCACTCCTCCTCTAGTTGTTTATCATGATAGCTGATGTTTTAAATAGACTGAAAGATTATGATATATTCCTGAATAGAAGGCCATACTTATGTGAGAAAGAATTTAACACATTCATATTGTAGATTCACAGTAATCATTTATTGCCAGTCATTTGACTATATGATGTTAAAATTTTTTCTCTCTAAAAGCAATAACAGATTAGGCATTCCTTATCTGTCTGCTCCCTTGGAGAATTTAGAAGTGTTGCATTTCTTATTGGACAGCACAGGAAGCATTTCATCAAGTTCTTGAACAACCACATAGTCTTTCTCTTGGTCCTGTATTCTTTTTTTTTTTTAAAGATTTTATTTATTTATTTATTTGACAGAAAGAGACAGAGAAAGTGGGGACAGAAGCAGGGGGAACAGGAGAGGGAGAAGCAGCCTCCCACTGAGCAGGGAGCCCGATGTGAGCTCCATCCCAGGACCCTGGGACCACAATCCCACCCAAAGGCGGACACTCAATGACTGAGCCACCCAGGCACCCTCTTGGTACCGTATTCTTATTTCATCTCTAGACTAATACTCTTGAGAGTTAAGTTCTAATCAGATTTGATGTTTCCATTTCCCAAAGTGCTTATTTTTACTTATTTAATAAAGATCTTTAGTTTGCAGGATCTGTGTAATATAAGAAGTCTGGATAAAGATCTGCCTAATTTACTGTTCCTTATCTCTAGAAGTGTACATATTTATTGAACTTGTAGATATTCAACAAATAGTTATTGAGCGAATTTAGGTCAGGGGTAATCCCCCAATATTTGCAAATGAAACAACACACTTCAAAATAACCCAGGATCAGGCACCTGGCTGGCTCAGTGGGTTAAAGCCTCTGCCTTCAGCTTGGGTCATGATCCCAGAGTGCTGGGATTGAGCCCCAAATCGGGCTCTCTGCTCTGCAGGGAGCCTGCTTCCTCCCCTCTCTCTCTCTTCCTCTCTGCCTGCCTCTCTGCCTACTTGTGACCTCTAGGAAATAAATATAAAATCTTTAAAAACAAACAAACAAAAAAAACCAAAATAACCCAGGATCAGAATCAAAATCACAAAGAAAATTAGAAAATATTTTAAATTTAAAAATAACAAAAAATATATCCAAATTTGTGGGATTTAACTTACGCTGTGCCAAGAGGGAAAATTATAGCTTTAAATGTTAATATTAGGAAAGGAAAAATAGTTTATGATCAATGATCTCAGCTTCCACCTTTAGAATCTAGAAAAAGAGAAATTACCCCTAATAGGTACTGTGAAGGAAATAATAAGTAATGGAAATCAGTAAAATAGGAAATGGACACACAATAGAGAAATTCCAAATGACATAGAAAACAGAAACACAGTAGAAAATAATAAATAAAACTAAATAATTCCAAAAGAAAAATGGACAGCCTTTAAGACAGATGGTTCTGGAACAATTCAATATCATATTTTTAAAAATCTTAACTACCTACAAATATGAACTCAAGATATACTATAGATCTAAATGTAAAAGTTAAAACTCGAAAACTTCTAAAAGAAAATACTGGGAAAAATCTTTATGACCTTGAGGTAGGCAAAGATTTTGTAGGTGGGACATAAACACTTAAAAAAAAAAATGAAACTATTAAAAATCTGGACTTCATCAAAATTAAAAACCTCTGTTCCCCCAGAGACACTATGAAATGATGAGGATTGCCACTCTGGGAGTGGGAGTGATTGAGAGAAAATATTTGCAATAATATGTCTGATAAACATCTTATATCTAGAATATATAAAGAACTCTTAGAAGTTAATAAAAAGACAACCCAGGTTAGAACAAAAGATATACACAGAAATTATACAAAAAATATTGTCAATGGCAATAAATGCATGAAAACAAATTTAATGTCATTAGTCATCAGTTAAAAGTAAATTAAACCACAATGAGATACCACTACATGCTTATAAAAACGGCTAAAATTGAAAAGTTTGACACTAACAGGTATTGGCAAAGATGTGTAGTGTCAGTTGAAATTCTCATACACTGCCAGTGGGAATATACATTGATTGATGTGAGCACTTTGGAAAACTAGCAGTTTCTTAAACATGCATTTACTGTATGACTGAACAAATCCACTTCTAAGTATTTGCCCCAGAGGAATGAAACCATATCCATATGAAGAATTGTACCTTAATGTTCATTCCAACTCAATTTGTAATAGCCTGGATTTTGAGAGAAATCCAAAAGTCCATCTATAGATGTATTGATAAGTTCTGGTATACTCAAAGAGAGGAATACAACCCAATAATAAAAAGGGACAAATTACTGTTACTTGCAACAACCTAGATGAATCTTAAAACTTTAGTGAGGGTAGGATGCCAGAAGTGGAAATGTCTACTCTATGTACATATATATGAAATTCTAGAGTAGGCAAATTTAATTTATAGTGACAAGAGATCAATGGTTGCCTGGGGTGAGGTGTTTTTTAATTTTTATTTCATTTTTTTTAATTGAATACAGAGGGGCATAAGAGAACTTTTTGGGGTAATGGAAAAAATTTATATTTTGATTATGGTGTTGTTTATAGGATGTATAACAAATTTTCGCAAAACTAATCAAACTG
Organism: Mustela nigripes; assembly: GCF_022355385.1. NCBI lineage: Eukaryota > Metazoa > Chordata > Mammalia > Carnivora > Mustelidae > Mustela > Mustela nigripes. The sequence continues at coordinate 71,106,694 of NC_081559.1, forward strand.
TATTTTATTCTATGGAAATTATACTATACTTAAATAAGGTCGATTTAAAGAGATGAATCAAGTGACACTTTTCTCTTTGTTCTCTGAAACCCAGGGATTACCATTCTTTAAAATTTACTGGATTTGGGGGAGGAGTAGATTTTTGACTACTAATTCAACTTATATTTTTGGTTATTTTTTTAGGTTTTCTATTTCCTCTTAAAGAGCGAATCAGTGATAAATAAATCAGTACTCTAGATTCCAATTTAAGCTACTTCTCTTTACTTTTTATTAAGAATTATGAGATATTAGTGAGGGAAGAGGGTTCTTTTTCATTCTCTTTCTCCAATTCCTTCAAATCCTAGTTAAAACTATTCCTAAGAGTCATCCTGAGACCTAGGTTTGGTTACCTTCCCCTCCTCTGTGTTTCCACATCACTTCCAACATTGTGCAATTTTCTAGTGGTTTTGATACCATGCCAGGCATTGCTTGTTTAGATAAGGGCAGAAGTAAAATATTTCTTAGCTGAAGAAATTGATGCTTATGTAATTTCATGAATCTTGAAAATCTCTTGATATATTTAGCCATGTATCCTGGATCCAAGTTAGTTTTTAGGTTTTTTTCCTCTGTTGTTGTTTAATACTTCTCCATTTAGCCAGGAATAACAAATTCAGTTCAGAAGCCAGGCTTGTAATGAGTAGAATGAGACAGACTGGATAGTAAGATAATAGGGAATGCTACCTGAAGCATTAAAGAAGAGAAGAGAAGAGAAGAGAAGAAAAGAAAAGAAAAGAAAAGAAAAGAAAAGAAAAGAAAAGACAACTTGCCTGCCAAACAAATATGTCTATAGGCCATATTAAACTGGTTGACCACCATTATGAAGCTATTGGCTTGTGACTTGAAATATACAGTCTCAATCAAAGGAGTTTCTCAATTAGGAGAGAAGGAATATTGTGGGAAGCTTTTCAAACAATACGTATTTCCCTTACCACCTGCCTAATTGAGAACCACTGGTATACTACTACCTTGGTATCTAGTATTAAATTATAATAATAAAGTTGATGGAACCATGTGGCTTTAGTTACTGGCCATTGCTAACATTTTTCTTTTTGCCAGCAGAGAATAGTAATTTTGCTATGGGTTTGAACAAAACTACATTTGTGCACAATTGCATTATTAGAGAAATGACAAGAGATAATCACATGTAGCTCTCAAATGACCCACATTACAATGTCAAGTCCTTGGGCAAAAATTCTATTTTCTCATTTATTATTCATTCATCCATTCATTCAACCATTTGATAAATATTTAAATGCATGCAAAAATGAGTTAGTGATTTCTTTTCTCTGAAGATACTTGAAACTTAGCGTTGGGAAGGAGAAAGCCTAGCACTGGTATTCAAATGGCGAGTGTCACCGAGTTGGGCTTAATGAAGCCTCTTAGGATCAGCTGGCCTGCTAACAAACGCTTCATTTCCTGTGGATTTCTTCCCTCACAGGCTGAGCGGAGCTCCAACAGTCCTCACAACAATTATCACTCACTTGTTCTGTAGGTCTCAAGTTTTTTTGCATTAGTCAGGTTGAAGGATTCATGGTATTAATCACGACTGAAGTTGTTATTTATCACCTGCTGGGTGAGAAATAATAATTTTGGCACTAGTGGGGCAGCAGGCCAGAGGTACCAAATTAAGTAAAACATCTAAACACTAGCAAGGATCATTTCTCTGATTAATGAATTGTTACAAAGAAAAAGTGCTACTCATTATCTGGTCTTACCAATACAAAGTGGGGCATGTAAAGAAAGAAAAAGTACTAGCTTGCTCAGTTCAATTTTTCTGTTTATTTTATTCTTTCTTTTTTGCTCTCTTTTTTTCCTTTTGACTATGAGTAGATTTGTACAGCCAGTCACACTATTTTTTATTTTTTTGATACCAAATAACATAAAGGGAAAAATATCTTAAATTTCAATAGTGTGTCAGCCATTTCAATACAATGCTTTTTGTGACCTTTAAGAAATTAAAGTGATTTCAAAAGAGGTTGGGTAAATCACCTTTAAAATGTTGGATTACCTCTTCATACCTGTATAAATCAAAGATTTTACTCTAAAGAGTTGATGTATTGTACTTTTTCACTCTGAACTGAATACTGTTTTTGAAGGGTTTCTTTTAGAAAGGGTAAATTTTCATTTCTGGGCTTGCTTGTTTTTTTGTTTTTGACAGTTTCAAAAAAGAAAAGCTCATTTTTACTCTATACACTAGAGTAATCTTTACCTTTCAAATGTGGTTTAAGAAGTTCCACTTGTAGTCATGATAGGAGTATAGGAGTAACAGGGACTAGATTTGTTCTGCTATCTTAAACAACTGAAAAAGAAAAAAAAAAGCAGACAAACTATAAGGAACAATGGTTTTCTGATAAGAAATAGTAGTTAGTTCAGGATAGTGATCTTTGCCAGAAGGGAAAAAAGTGAGCCCTTCAATTTTCCCAGCTTCTGCCTAGTGAGCATTTCTAGGTTGCAACACAAGAGAGGGGAGCACAAACAGAGCCCACTAGGTTCCCTGTTGAAGGACAAAAGTTGAGAAGACAAGAGTTCAGTGTTCAAACAGGCCAAGGTGGCCAGAAAACACAAAGTAGAGTACCAGAGAGGAGACAACAGCATAGAGAACTCTATGAGATCTATAAAAGGTTTTGCTTCTGGTCTTGATGTTGCTCATCACATGCATAAGAAGAAACTACCAAGACTCAAGGAACTATTGAAAAAAAAAAAAACAAAAAACAAAAAAAACAAGCAGAATGGTCTTTAGAGCTCATGGTAGGCTGGAAATAGTTTGTGTTCCACCTAGTCAAGAGTGGAAAGAACACTTGATACATGTGCCATTAAATGGGATCCTCAGGAGGGTGTTGCCTCAGAGGGGATTAGGGCCAAATTGGGCCTAGGCTGAAGGCTGTGTGGACCTTCCTATGAAAGCTTGACAGCAAGCTTCAAAAGAATTAATTCCAAGTGACTTAATTTCATTCCAGAACAAAACCTTAAAATATTTAAGGAACATAAAAATCTCCAGCACCCAGAAATATAAAATTCACAATATCTGGAATCCAAAAAAAAAAAAAAAAAAATTACCAGGCATGCAAAGAAACACAAGAAGAAAAATCAATCAGTAGAAACAGACCTAGAAATGACACAGATGACAGAATTAGTACACAGTGATGTTACAACTGCTATTATAAATATACCCTAAATGTCCAAAAAGGTAGACAAGAGAGCTCTGTGTAAAATAAATATTATTCTATGTATATAATTGATGTTAGAACTCTGAAAGTGTGTTAAGGACCCATTAAATGCTAAAAAGCCAGGATTAATATGATTGGCTTTTCAGAAGAATCATTTCAGTAAGTATAGAAAACCTTAAGAAAATTGCTATTTGTATTTTCAAACAACAGGAAAAGAAAATTATCCTGAATGGCAAATTGAAATGCTGAACTTTATTATATTTATGCTTGTGTTAGAAACTATCTTAAGATGATTAATAAATATATGAAGGGTTAAAGTGAAGGCAGATGTCCAGTTCATTTGGTATGTTGTCAAAGCTTTACAATTTATTCAATAATTACTATTGATTAATGACACATTTCTGTCATAGAAGTTGATCAAATGGTTTTCTAATAGGAGTCAGTGAACACCATCTCTGTGTAAACCTAATCAGAAAATAATGTGCCACATGGAAACTTGACTTCCAAATGAGTCCAAGAAAGAAGTTAGTGTATTTTAAACTCCTAATTTGATGATGATTAATAATATGTATAGTATTTAAATTAACTAAAATTTTTAAAAAATCAAATTAAATTGAAAGCATCTAGGAGAGGTGTAGTCAAGATAACTATATATGGAATACTATGATAATAATTTTTTTAAGATTTATTTATTTGACAGACATCACAAGTAGGCAGAGAGGCAGGCAGAGAGAGAGAGGAGGAAGCAGGCTCCCTGCTGAGCAGAAAGCCCGATTTGGGGCTCCATCCCAGGACCTTGAGATCATGACCTGAGCTGAAGGCAGAGGCTTTAACCCACTGAGCCACCCAAGTGCCCCAATACATTTTTTAAGTGTTGCTATAATATGTAATAATAAGGCCAGATCTAAATGCCATCTACTAACAAAACTCAATCCAAATGAATTTAATTTAACTAAACTAATATTTACTGAACATCTTTAATGCTGTATTTATTAGATTCTGAAGGAGAGACAAAAACAGACACAGTCTGTGGTCTCTAGAAGATTATAATCTATAGGGGCAGATAAGGCAAAGATGTGTGCAAAGTTAAATGAGAAGGCAAAAAAGCAACCATTTAAGAAGAGACAGAAGGCCATAGACAATTAAGTATTCCCAAAAATTACAGAGTTTAAACATGTGAAAAATTATTTACATTTAATGGAATGGTTGTGGAAAGCTTCATGGAGAAGATAAACCTGATTTGCATTTTAAAAGGAAGGAAGGAAGATAGGTAGACTTTGAATAGTGGAAGACTTTGATTAAAAGGTTACAGCATGAGTAGCAAGTGCCCGGCAAATTCATGGATGGTAGGTAAATCAGTGTGATTGGATCAAAGGTTTCTGTAGGATAATCATGAAAGACGAAGTTATAAGTATAAATTTGGATGAGGTAACAAATGGCTTTGAGCACACTTTAGCAATTTTGACACTTAGGCAACATGCAGTCGTCCTACACAGTGTGGTGTAATGGTAATTATTCTGGGATTGGAGTCAAAAACCTTGCGTTAGACTCTTGGCTTCAACTGGTAACTGTTTAAATGGTCTCAGGCAAGTTAGCCTTCTCCAAGTTTTATCTTCTTCATCTACAAAATAGGAGTGTCAATACCTGTTCTGTCCACCTCACAGGTTTGGTGTGAAGATCAAACAAATTAAGTTTTATGAAAGTTCTTTGTGGATTATGGAGCAATCTACAAATCCAAGGTGTTATTTTTATTGAAGAGAAGAATAAACTATGATTAAATTGGCTCTTAAGCCAGATTGATAAGGAAATGATGTGCTCTATGCCTCCTGTAGGTAGGAGACAAAAATGAAAGCCCCTTTCATTAAGTTGAGGTAAAAAGAAGTCATTTCTCAAAATCTAATTTACAAAACAAAAATCCATGTACTTACCAAAATGAAAAAAATCCCATTTAGATCTAGTTATGCTTATGGGAGTAAGTGAAATAAAACCTATCAAGGCCAAGATTGCCAAGAAAAAAGAAATAGAGGGGCAGATCTGGGAAAAACTTGGAAGAAAAAGGGTACAGGGCTGATAGCTAATGAGATGTGGTGGAAGAAATAGTAGTGGAAAAATTTGGAGCATCAATGGCAGAAAAACCCCCAGTTGATAGAAAAGCATACTCAGGAGATATTGTCAGTTTGGAAGCCAGTTTTGGACAAGCTGAGTTGGGCATCCAAATGACAATGTCCAGCAGGCAGTTTAAAAGATTAATTTTTTATGATTCTAATTGAACAAATCACCTGAAGAATCTTTTATACATAAGAGAGATCTTTACTATCCATGTCCTTGGTATTTGTAGGGTATAGGAGAACAAAAAGCCTGGGGATTGGAGGAGGGATAAACTGGGAGTAACGGCTTTGCCAACCTTGACAATGCTCATTTTAAAACATGTAAATTAAACTTGTCAGAATAAGTTCCTAGGGGGCTGCTGGCCACATCTTAAAACTCCCCCACATGTAAGTTCACTAAATCCATCTTGCTTGTTTTTCTATCATTTTATTATTAACATATGTATATTTCCATTTTCTTCCCTCTTGTCATTAATTGAAAGAATTACAGGTAATCAGAAGTGGCAAATATTGATTGAAATTCTGTTAACTGGCTGTTCTTTTCAATTGAGAGTATTCATTTTCTGGAAATCATCCTATTGAGTCTGTATTCAGATGGCCTTGATAGGTTTTATTTCACTTACTCCCATAAGTATAACTAGATCTAAATGGGATTTTTTTCATTTTGGTAAGTACATGGATTTTTGTTTTGTAAGTTAGATTTTGAGAAATGACTTCTTTTTATTAAAATTAGGTATTTTGCTCAAGTGTTCAAAGTCCATGTTTGAAAAATTTTTTATGTCCAAATATGGTAAATGATAGAGGACAAGAACTAAATATCACATGTCTTCATTTAGTTCCCCCCACCCCCGCACAACCCGCCATTGAAAGAGGGGGGGCAGGGGAGATATTTTATGTCCATGTGAATTTTATAGGAAAATAAATCCATATGTTTCTGATGCATTTACACTTAACTCATCAAAATGTGTGGTTTTGTAAAAACTATTTGATGTCTAAACACATCCCTTTGGGACAGTCTTTAAACTTTTTAGTTCTTCATTGCTCCCTCTCCCTCCCTGATAAAAACAGAGGATCATAGTAAGAAAAGAATCAAATGTGGGAGCTTTTACAAGTTAAAAAAAACAAGTAAGTAAGCAAGTAAGTAATCCTGTCTCCATAGTTTAGAAATTATGTTTTAGGATTTCACTTGCACCCTGTGTGTGTGGGGATGTGTATCCAGATAAAAGAAAATCTATTTCTGTGTTCCTAAACCTTTTTTTTTTTTTCAAGATTTTATTTATTTATTTGACAGGGAGAGAGACATCACAAGTAGGCAGAGAGGCAGGCAGAGGAAGGGGGTAGCAGGCTCCCTGGTGAGCAGAGAGCCAGATGCACGGCTTGATCCCAAGACCCTGAGATCATGACCTCATCCAAGGGCAGAGGCTTTAACCCACTGAGCCACCCAGGCGGCCCCTCTCTGCTCCTCAACCTTTAGACCTGCAGAAGAGCTGCCTCATCCTGTTGTGGTAGGGATGACCATTCCCTCTCCTTCTGGTCTACAGTCATGGCAAATCCCTACAACTAATGACACCTTCTAGCTGTAGGTGTGACCCTTTCTGTTTACAACGGATGACACCAAGAAGACCTTCCACCACGTTCTCTTCCAAGCAGCCAGAACCCAGGCCGTGTGGAAGGCAGCCGGCACAGCAGTTAACCAGGGGGTGGCAAGAGGGCCCTCAGCTTTCCCCTTTATCAAAATATATTCATTCCCGTTTTCAAATCGCTGTTTTTGAGTCCTAAATCTCTCCCCCGCGCTAATTTCTGCAGGTCAGACTTTGACCCCGATTGCAACAAAACCCGGAGGCCGCTCTTCAGCCGCCGAGCAGCCCGCCTCCCCGCGTGTCAGAAGCCATATCGCGGCAAATGCCTCACACACCTTGGAGCGCAGCTTGTGGAACTGATGAGGTGAGAGCGCGGCACAGCGGCGCGGGCCCGGTAATCACAGGGCTGGGGAAACACATACATCATCTGCCACCCAGGTTGGCATTTCAAGTAAAAAACCTTCACACTGTGTAAGATGTTGGACAAATGACGGCCATATGCATGTTTGTCTGGGTGCAGATGGCTGTGCGTTCTCAGAGAGGAGAAAGCTGAGCTCGGCTCTTTTTGCAGACAGTTTAATATTGGTGACACAGTTTATGTCCTCTGCAAAAACAATAATGGAGGAGAAGGTGACATAAATTATTTGCAAATCGTTTGACATATGCAGGGCATTGTCCTTGCAATAATCACCATCAGTCTGTCAGTTTAAGATATGAACCGTGCCACTGCCATTTTATATCACTGTGTTAAGCTTTCACATGCTGTAATTTTACAGATTTGTTCTTTGGAGAGCTTCTACAACACAAATCAAATCGGATTATGTTTAGTCATGTACTGTATCGCTCCTGCCGCTTAGATAAAAATAAAACCGCGCCTGCTGCGGGACGGGGATCTGGAGGCGCTCTTCCGTCCGGGATCTCCAGGAGGCGCCGGTTAAATAAACGTCTCCGTCCACGCCATTATTCAACTTCCGTTCATTTGTCAAGTTGGGGAGGTTCTTTTTTTTTTTTTGTTTTTTTTTTTTCTTTTGAGAATATTGACTCGCGTCTCTCACTATAAAGATATCTCGGATGAAAGCGGCCATCAGGGGGATTTCTGTTACGGTTTCTAGCAAATTTAACAAGTGAATGTGCAGGTGTTCAGTGATAGCTCATGGTGACCTTTCATTCTGTCTGGGGTGTTACTGGGTGTCTCTCTCAACCCGAGAAAACGACTCTAAACGGTGCGTCAGAAGTCGGCGCGCGGTCCCAATTGCTGCGTTCTGAGCTTAATGCCACACGACACACTGGGCTTACTGAGTTCCTCATGCCAAGTGATGCTGAAGACAGTGTCTTACCGTTGAGCCACGCAGAGCCAGGGCTCGCCCTCCTGGGTTCCTGGGTCACTGTTCTATTGCCTATACTTGGACCGAGTGATCCATGCAATTTGGAGAGAGTTCCTCATTTTCCCAGAGTTTCCTAGAAAACGACCAATTCCAAAACAGGGCTTTCTGAAGTCGAGCGCAAATATTTCTAAAGGGAAATAGGATTTGTTTTCATTTGGAAAAGTTAGCTCTCTTTAGTTACCTTAGCCGAGCTGCGTCTACCTGCCCTCCCTCAGTACACATCCCTTGAACAAAGATATTTTGCATTTCCCTCTTTGAGGTAACATTTTTTTCTCACGGAAAGCAGCCAATATCACTATACCATTTGATATCTATACTGATAAGTGCAGTGAGGCAAGTATTTGTAAATAAGTTGCTTTGATCTGTCTTAAATGATGCACTTAAACAGGGCGTCAGGGAATTTGACTTTAGGCTCAGATGACTTCACGAAGTCTTCATGGTAACATTCAACTGGAATATTCTTAGCATTCTAGAAAGATTGAAATAAATAAAAATGTAAACTCAATGAAGATGCAGATAAAAGAAAATATTTCATTTATAGGACCTATGTGTAAAGACGGCAATTTTTCCTGTCTTCAACAAACTTAACTAGTCTATTTATTTTGAAAGTCATTGCCTAGATGCTGATATGACCTCCACCTAACCTTCTGTTGAACCCATGCAATTCGATGTCCCTTAAGCACTTCAGGTGCTACAGTCCTTTTTTAGTTTATATTTTTAAAGATTTTATTTATTTGAGAAAGAGAGAGAGCACAAGCAGGGAGAAGAGCAGAGGGAGAAGCAGACTCCCCGCTGAGCAGGGAGCCTGACATGGGGCTCCATCCCAGGACCCTGAGATCATGACCTGAACCTAAGGCACCTGTTAACTATTTAACTGAGCCACTCAGGCGTTCCTCTACCATCCTTTCTAGACTGCTCTTCTTCCGGTATTTCCACCATCTCTACAATGGCTGTCTTAATGTGGCCATCTTTTCAGTTGCTCCTTAGTCTATGTTCTCTTATAACTTTCATGCTCATTTCTGCCATAAAGCATTTGTATATATCATAGTTAATTATTTAAATTATTTATCTCTTCAATTAGACTGCCAGGTCTTCAAAGCCATGTCAGACACAGAGTGTTCGGTACATAGTTGTTGAATTCGATTGAATCATCTTTGGCTCCTCTTTCTCCCCTCATCTCGGTATCAAATTCCGTCAGTTGTTCCTATGAACTGTCTCTAGAATTTATAGCAGCATTTTCATTCCATTGCTTTGCTTCTGGTTTCAGATCCTTATTGTCCTTCTATTACTGTGTGTTAGCTATTCCATCCAGACTGAAGTCCCTCATTGCTGTCTCTGCTTTAGGTGGATACATGTTTCCTGGTGGTCCACATGCTGCTTTTGTCTTACTGTTCCAGGAACTCATGGTCTCATTATAGGATTGATTATTTATGTTTCACCAATCAGAACTTACCAAATATTAGCTTACTGTTAACTTTTTGCATAAATTGGGTTGAAAAAATTTTTTTTAAAGATTTTACTTATGTATTTGACTGACAGAGATCACAAGTAGGCAGAGAGGCAGGCAGAGGGGGGGGGGGAAGCAGGCTCCCTGCTGAGCAGAGAGCCCGATGTGATGCAGGGCTCGATTCCAGGACCCTGGGATCATGACCTGAGCTGAAGGCAGAGGCTTTAGCCCACTGAGCCACCTGAGCCACCCAGGTGCCCCCATAAATTGGGTTTTAGAATAGAATTCTTTATATTGAGTTGTAGCTTTCACTAAGTCTGATCTCTCTTCTTTGTGACATCTATTTTTAGCTCATATGACCAGATTAGATTTCTCTTTTCCTTTCAATTATTTACTGATGCTTTAAAAACCTTTCTTATTTTGACAAATTTTAAACATACAAAAATCTAGAGAGAATAACATAATGAACTCCCTGTATCCACTGTCCAACTTCAATAGTAATGAACTCATGGGCAATCTTCTTGTCTGTGTATCCATTTCCATTGTTTCTGTGCCTCATTGGGTTGAGTCAGATCCTAGATGATCTGTCACCTTTAAATATACTATATATTTCTAAATGATAAAGACTCCCTTAAAGCCTTATTAACACCATTATTACACTTAGCAAAATTGACAGTAACACCTTACCATCATCTAATATGTAGTCAATGTTCATATTCCTTGGTTGTCTCATAAAATGTTTTTTAGAAATTGTTTATTCAAATAAGTATATAAATACAGGGTACACATTGGTGTCAGGTTGGTGAGTCACTTAATCTTTTATAATCTATAGAGAACTCCCTCAACTCTTTATTTTTTCTTGGCATTTAGTTTTGAAAGAACTAGGTATTTGTCCTGATTTTTTTTTTAATCCTGCTTTTTCTGCAATCTGAATTTGTTGATGGCAATTTTCTTTCCCTTTATTTACCAGTTTTCCAATTAATGAATTGGTTTCCTAACAATCCTTAGTGATGAATGTGTGTACTTTTTTAAGTACCATTATGAACAAAAGGATTTAAAAATTTGCTTGTTCACTCCATGTATTTATAACCTTTACTGATGCTCAAGTTGTACCGTCTTCAGCCAGTGGGAGGTTCTCGAGTTTTGGCTCTGAATCCTTTTGACTTGGGTAGTATTATGTTGCTTCCAATTTTTATTTGACTTTTTTTTGTTTTTTAAGATTTTATTTATTATTTGACAGAGAGTGACACAGAGAAAGAGGGAACACAAGCAGAAGGAGTGGGAGAGAGAGAAGCAGACCTCCTGCTGAGCAGAGAGCCAGACATGGGGCTCGATTCCAGGACCCTGCGATCATGACCTGAGCCAAAGACAGACGCTTAAAGACTGAGCCACCCAGGTGCCCCTACTTGACTTTTATTATGATCCATTCATACATTTCCTTTCCCAGGCCTGGGATGACCTTTCTCTCTTAAGAACTCTGGCTTTTTTTAAAAAATGGGAAATGGTATTTAGAGAACACAATTAAGATGCTCATTGCAACTGGGTTGATCGTTACTTTAGGGATTTTAGTGAATAGAAGTAGGAAACATAATATATTCATATACATAATTGAAACACAAGGCATATTCAGAGAAGTCTGACCTGCATCTCTGTCCTGAATATATCATGGTCCTTAGGTGTTTGGGTGTTTTTCCTATTGTTCTGCTTTCTGTTGCAGAAAACACAGTACTTTAATGAAAAATTGTGTATATATTTTCTCCATATTTTTGCTAATGCACCTTTGGAATTGATTCCTAGAAGTGAGATATATGAGTTAAAAGTAAATGCCTATGTCATTTGGTCGCTCTTGGCAAATTCCCTATGGATGATCTAATTTTGCACTGTCACTAGTAATATATGGGAGTTTCTATTCCCTCCACAGCAACATAGTATGTTTTCTAACTCTGATTTTTACCAATCTGAGTGGTGAGAAATAATATCTTAAATCTAGCTTTTAAATCAACTTTGTTGAGGTATAATTTACATGTAGTAAATACAAATTTTGGTGTATTGCATTCAGATTTAGAAAAATATATATATCTGTGTGACTACCACCAAAATTAATATAGAGAGCATTTCCATCATCCCTCCAAATTCTTCTGTAGTCAATCCTCATTCCCTACCCCACTCATGATCTCAGGCAAATATGAACTTCCTTTGTATCTCTATAGATTAATTTTTCCTATTCTAGAATTTCATATAAATGAGATTTTATGTATGTACTTTAGTGTTTGATTTTTTTCAGTTCATATGAATTGAGATTCTTTTTTTTTTTAAGATTTTATTTGTTTATTTGACAGACAGAGATCACAAGTAGACAGAGAGGCAGGCAGAGAGAGAGAGAAGGAAGCAGGCTCCCTGCTGAGCAGAGAGCCCGATGCAGGACTCGATCCCATGACCCTGAGATCATGACCTGAGTTGAAGGCAGCTGCTTAACCCACTGAGCCACCTAGGCGCCCTGAATTGAGATTCTATGTGAGATTCATCTATGTTGTTGCATGGATCTGTTCATTTTTTGAAATGCATTTTATAAGTTGTAGGGATATACGGTGCTTTGTTCATCCACTCACCTCTGGATAGATAGTTGTGTTATTTTAGGTGTTTGGCTATTTTGAGACACTCTGTTATGAATATTCAGGATCACATATAAGTTTTTGTGTGGACGTATGTTTTCATTTAGCTCAACACCTAGGAGTGGAATTGCTCAGTAGTATGGGAAGCTTGTATTTAACTTTATGAGTAACTATAAAATGTTTTCTGAAGTGGTTGTACACTATGGTAGTCCTACTGGCAGTATTTGAGAATTTTAGCTGTGCCACATCTTTGGTTTCACATGGTGTTGGCACTTATTCAAATTTTAGCCATTTTAGTGCAGGAGTAGTGGTGATTGTGATTTTATTTTGCATTGCTCTGATGACAGTGATGTTGAGCACCTGTTGTAGAGCTACTGGCCAGTACATATGTCTTTGGTTATGAAGTGTTTGTTTAAATCTTTTGCCTAATGTTAATTGGGGTCTAAGAGTTTATTTATTTATTTATTTATTTTAAAGATTTATTTATTTGTCAGAGAGAGAGCGAGCGAGAGCGAGCACAGGCAAACACAGTGGAAGGCAGAGTCAGAGGGAGAAGCAGGCTCCCTGAGGAGCAAGGAGCCCGATGTGGGACTGGATCCCAGGACGCTGGGATCATGACCTGAGCCGAAGGCAGCTGCTTAACCAACTGAGCCACCCAGGCGTCCCGTAAGAGTTTATTTTTTAAAAATTCCTGGCTGTAAGTCTTTTGTCAATATTGCTAATATATTTTCCCAGGTTGTAGCTTGTATTTTCAACATTATAAAGTGTATTGTTGAAAAAGCAGAAGTTGTAAGTTTTGATGAAGTGCAATTTATTACTATTTTGTTTCTAGGTTTGTGCTTTCTGCGTCCCATTTAAAACATCTTTCCCTAACCCAAGACCACAAAGATTTTCTAAAGTCTTAGCTTTCACATGCATTTCTGTGTGTGGTGTGAGGGGTAGAGTCCTTTTTTTTAGCGCGTATGGATATCCAGTTGTTTTAGCCCCATCTGTTGAAAAGAAGGTTCTTTCCACACAGAATTATTTGGGTACTTTTGTTTTAAATCAGTTGACCACATATGTGTCTGTTCCTAGACACTTTATTCAGTTCCATTAATCCATATGTCTATTCTTATGCCAATACCACACTGTTGAGGTTACTGTAGTTTTACAGTAAGTCTTGAAATTGGGAAGAGTACCTCTTTCTATATTATTTTTCTTTAACAAAAAGGTTTAGGTGACTCTAGGTCCTTTGAATTTCTATGTAAATTTTAAAATCCATTTGTCAGTATTTACACACACACAAAAACTTTCTGAGATTTTTGCTGCGATTTCTTTAAATTTAGGGAAAATTTACATCTAAACAATATTGTTTCCTCCATCTAACTATCATAGTATTTATTTATTATCTATTTATTTATCTATTACCTATTATTTAAGTATCATAGTATTTACTTTTTGTCAGCAATACTTTATTGGTTTTAGTGGATTGTTCTTGTGTTTTGTTGATTGTTTCCCTAGGAATTCCATGTTTTTGATAACATTGCACTTATTACTTTTAAATTTCATTTCAGAATTATTTGTTGTTAATATATAGACATTTAATTAAGTTTTGTGTATTTCTCTTGTACCGTACAACTTTGCGAGGCTTACTTGTAAGTACAAATAGCTTTCTGTAGGTTAGTTAGACTAGTTTTTTACATACGTGGTCATGTTACATCTGCAAATAAAGACAGTTTCCTTCTTCCTTTCCCATCTGTATGCCCCTTATTACTTTTTCTTGCCTTAGTATACTGGCTTGGGCTTCTAATACTCTCTCAAATAGAAATGGTGAGATGTAACATCACTGCCTTATTCTCAATATTAGGACCTCAGATGTTCACCGTTACATGAAATTATTCGTAGGTTTTTTTCCCCCCCATAGATTCTTTTTATCAGGTTGAAAAAGTTCCCTTCTATTACTGGTTTGTTCTTTCAAATGAACTTTAATCAACTTGCTTAACTCCAGAAGTGAGAAGAAGGTAAGTTGGAGGTTCTTGTTCAGAGAGTAGAGATCTATTTGAAGCAGGTCAGTATTTTGAAGCAGGTGTTGTGTAGGAGGGTAATTGGAATAAAGGTCACTTGGGAAGTTGGAACCTGATGAAGACATTAACCTTGATGTTTCAGCAAGCACGTATGAAAAATCAAAGGACAAAAATCCCAAAATAGCAATGAAAGAAATAATGATGTATCTTATTTTTTAAATTTTATTTTTTTATAAACATATAATGTATTTTTAGCCCCGGGGTACAGGTCTGTGAATCGCCAGGTTTACACACATCACAGCACTCACCACAGCACACCTCCCCGCAATGTCCATAACCCTACCACCCTCTCCCAACCCCCTCCCCCCAGCAACCCTCAGTTTGTTCTTCAAGATTTAGAGTCTCTAAACAAGATCCCATCTTGTTTCATTTATTCTTTTCCTACCCCTCAAATCCCCCACATTGCATCTCCACTTCCTCATATCTTATTTTTTAAAAAGACTTTATTTATTTATTTGACAGAGAGAGATCACAAGAAGGCAGAGAGGAAGGCAGAGACAGAGAGGGGAAGCAGGCTCCCTGCTGAGCAGAGAGCCTGATGTGGGGTTTAATCCCAGGACCCGGAGATCATGACTTGAGCCAAAGGCAGAGGCTTAACCCACTGAGCTACCCACGCACCCCAACATATCTCATTCTTTTCATACTTATCTAATTTTATGTGTCTTATTGCAGTTTTTAGTGAAAGCTCTAATTTGTCCAGACTTTGACGTTTCTCATCCTGTAAAAGAACAGAATTGTCTGCTGCCCATTCAGATAGGAAAAGACATCCCCAACCCAGTCTTAATCATGTATGTGTACCAAATTGACTAGCCACTAGCAGAAATGGTCAGCTGTAAGCTGTCTGCTTGTGGTGTAGTGCAGGGCACCATGATGCCTTAGTAAAAGTGCGGCCTTGGAATCAATCAGACCTGGGTTCAAATCTTACCAGTTCTGCTTCCTAGTCATATGACCTTTGGAAGGTAGTTTCTCCAATTGTAAAATGAGCATCTAATACTTACACTGTAGGAGCTGAGCTGATTAAATGTCAAATGCATAGTAGTCTCATTTTTCTCCTGCCATTTATTAAGGCATCGTTAATGCAGATGTAAGTAGGAAGGGCTATGATTTATTTTCATGCCCTGGTTTTTCTCTGTAGTATGCCAGTTGATATACCCAGGGGTTAAAACAGGGATCGTGGCTTTATTATCACTCTGTTGACGAAGAATCTTTTAATTTATATTTCATTTTCTTTGGAGTTAGAATGTTAGAAAAAATAAACAATGTGTTTTTCTTTTTGCTAGAATGGTATTTGAAACCAAACCTGGCAAGGTAGAGAGTAGTAGGTCAGCCTCCTGGGCAGTGTCCTTGAAGATGTGCATAGATCCAGGAATATCCATCATTCTCCTTCCACAGACACAAATGGAATCCTGGATGCAGAGAAAACCAGCACACAGTTTTGGAGATCTTTGAACTAGAGCCGAAAGCCAGGCCAGGGCCTGATATCTGTTTTCTTAGACTCCCAACTATATACATTTAAAAAAAAATTCATTTCTAATCTTACTCAATGAAACCTATGCTAAAGCACATTCAACACTTTTTAATATTGTATGTGCCATCCGAACTATTTTCCAAACAAATCTTGCTGGAAGCATGGCTTCATTCTTCTTCTTCTTTTTTTTAAAGATTTTATTTATTTATTTGACAGAGATCACAAGTAGGCAGAGAGGCAGGCAGAGAAGGGGCTCCTTGCTGAGCAGAGTGCCTGACATGGGGCTCAATCCCAGGACCCTGAGATCATGCCCTGAGCCAAAGGCAGAGGCTTTAACCCACTGAGCCACGCAGGTGCCCCATGGCTTCATTCTTTTAACACAACTTCCTGAGCACCTATGGTGAGTCAGTTATCGCCCAGTGACTTCTTGTGCTGAAGTGATTTCTAGATAAATAGAGGGAAACTAATATGTGTAATAAAGAAGTTCAGTTTCAATATTTTGGAATCAGTTTCTGATTTCTTGATGTGTAATGGGAAGTAATAGGATTCTATGTATACTAAAATACATCAGAATACCCAAGAGTATAGGAGATGGCTGAATAATTTCCTTAGTTTCTAAAATATCCCATGTATTTGAAGATGGATTATGCATGTTATTTTTTTTTATCTTCAGTGGCCTTGGTATTTTCATTTAATTAATTTCTTAATTTAAACAAATGCTTAATCAGAGTTATTCTGTACCTTTTACAGGTACATATTTATAAAAAGGGATATATATTTTACAATGGCCAAAATATTTGTAATTTTGTTTTTTTTTATTGCCGACTCTAAAAATTAACCTCTTTGTATCAGGGCAGTCAGTGCTTTTCTGATTATAAGTCAGTGTTTTTCTGCAAAACCCTCAAACACACATATATCCACAGACACACCAGATCTTAAACCCCCAACAGTAAATAAACCCATTCCAAGTTTGCCCATCTCAAAGTGTAAGTGCCACATTGATACTCCCTTTTTCTTTAATTTAAATATAACTGTGGTGTATACTTAGCCCCTTGTCACCATGGTCTTGTTAGAAATGCACAAAGATTCCCAAAGAGATGGTTGTCTTCCATTTTAGAAGGCTTCTAAAAATGCAAAGCAGTAAGGTTTTGTATTGTATTAACTCAAGGAAATTTAATAAGAACAAAAGCACTGTGATAGCATGCAATGTCCTTCTACTTTAAGCAAGAACAAGATTACCACTGAGGTTTTTCCTTTGTACCAAATCTACTGCTTTCTGCCTAAGTACTCATGGTATTCTGGTAATATTGAACGAGGTAAATTAGTTCAAATTTAGTTTCTTACCTGTAGACTCAACCGTGGTCTCCTTTTGTAACAGCTGTTAGAGTTAACAATAAAATATAGGATGTCCAGTGAAATTTGAATCTCAGCTAAAGAATGAATATATTTTTAGTATAATTATGCCCTAGCTAGCACATGGGACATACTTATACTAAAAAAATTATTAATCATTCATAAGAAATTCGAATTTAATGAGTGTTCAGGATTTTGATTTGCTAAATCTGGCAACCCTAGTTTTTGGGCTTTTTGGAAAAAGACCGTTCTTACAATATCCATATTTATATATCTATAATTTTAGCACAGAAGTATGTCTAAAATAAGCCCAAAATACATGTTTATTTTGTTTTTACAGGCAGACATCTCTGTCCAGAGACCCTGGTGCAGCTTACCTGCTCCACAGTGAGAACTTTGAGAATGATTAAATAATAATGTAAAATATTCTGGGAACGAAAACATTCCCAGGATGTTTGCCTTTCTCTTACCACTAGTCCATAGGGAGTTACTTTGGGAGCTGGATTACACAGCCATTTTCTGTTTTCTGGCTCAGTATGAGACTGGATGTTTCCATTTCACCTCCAATAGGTCACAGTAGGAGCAAAAGTCTTCTTCCCCACATCCAGGTTCAATATTTGACTATTGTTAAATATTTCACAACTACTGATTTTGTATGCCAGTATTCCTTTTATTGGATTTTGATGTTTGATTCCGTTTCCTTCAGAGGAATTGAATCCACTCAACACAAAGATTCAATTTGAAACTTGTTATAAGGAATCCCCCCACCCCTTACATCTGGGCATCCAGGGCCACCAGCAATGGTATTGTTCTCCTATGTTACTCCCATTGTAATGAGCTTACAATCCTGGATCTTTAGATCTATTGCAAGTTTAATTGAAAGAAGCGTTTCAGCAAAAGATCTATTACCCAGTAAATTGAAGAGGAAATAAGAAAATAACAAAATGTATGTCTAGAATCCACAAACATACCAGATGAACAAATATATTGGCTCATAATTTATTTTGAAAAGGGTCTTATAATACAAAATGTTGAATAATCAAAAGTGGTTGATAGGTGCCTATGACTAAGGCTGACATCTTTAGAAAACTACCCCTTTTTCCAAATAAGATCCACATCATAAGTAGTCAGTCCTTAATTATATAGAGAAACAAATGTGGTAGAGTGAGCACATCCCATTCATGGGCAGGCATCTGAACAGGAGAATTACCATTATCAAAGGCCTATATACTGTCACATGAGGGCAACATGTGTTTTAAAAATAATAGGTTATGCATGGGAGTGCCTCGCCTGGTGATGGCTTCTAGTCCCTCTGACATTCATGTAATTCTTTTAAGAAGTCTCCTTGTTGTCGTAAGCTGATTCTGATCTTGGCTGGCAACATTTATTAAGTTGTAAACATGATTTTTACAATTGTTGTACTTGTTTAGGATGTGAGAAATTTTTGTCCGGAAGAAATTTCTCTTGGTCTTCTATGTTAGCCAAGAAGAGGTCCTCCCAGACTTTTCAGACTGGGAGGCCCCATATGGTGAATCAACATCTGTCACTGATTGATTTGTGATCTTTCTTCTGCCATTTGTTGAAGGTTTTAGCAATCAGGGAAATGACTAAATACAAGGGCTCAAATTTGACTCAGACTTATGAAAATATTAACCTTGTCCTTAACCTTTGGTGTTTTCGATTTGGTGCATCGAACAATTGTATTTGTGATTCTAGTTAATTGAGCTCTTACTTAGAACATATTCACTTATCACAAACTATTGAAATACGTGTATGTTTTAGAAGCACCAGGTACCATATTTATTAAGCTTCATATGTCCTGCACCTGCTGGCAACTTAAACAAATCCAAGATAAGACATTATTTTTTTAGGGGTTCCTAGGATGCAGAAACCCCATAATTTTATTGCTTTGGACACTGTTTTAAATGTTCTCAAGCTAAAATTTGGCAAAACCATTTCTAGTCTACATATTCTTTTAAAATCTTTTATTTACTTGGATGCTATTTAAGATGATAGTCATGAATGTTAAAATCCATTTTTTGACAAGCAGGTGAAAATCTTGCCTTTTTAGGGGGATTGCCTTGCAGCAGCGTAGTGCTAGGTAAGTTAAAGCCCGGAGTGGGGTGCAGTGCAAGTCCCAATCCCTTCCTCTGCCATTTATGGCCAGGAAGGCTGTAGGAATGAATGGGGCTGTAGAGAAGGGCATCTGGAGGGAGAGTGGAGAGGGACACAGGAGGACCAGGAGTTGCAGCTGCCAGGTAGTGGCTCCTTTGAATGGCCCGTGACTTCTCAGCTTCCATGATGATTCCTGAAAGGAAGACTTTGAATGGACTTGCTCCATGGGGCAGAACTTGAGGAAACCACAAAGGACATTTTAAAGGAGGTTGAAATTTTACATAAACCTTTGGGATACTGAGCTAGTCACAATCAAATATTGTTACTTGGACCATCATTGTCTCTAGAGGGTCGGTGAGGCTGGTGAGATCTGGGGGCAGTCAAGATAGCCCGAGTCACAATACAACACCCTGTATCATTAAGAACCTTCTGTACTTTTCATTGGCACCATGGCTCAAGGAGATTCAAGCTATTTAATATAGTACTAATTTGCATGTTTGAGATGAACCACTGGCCAGTTGAGAGAATTTTTGCAATTAATTCCATAGATCCTAGGAATTTCCTGTCTATACCTTTAGAATAGTGTTTCCCAAATTTGGTACAGCGTAAGAACCATCAGCCATTTGTTGAAACACAAATCCCAAGACACACCTTTTGTAGATTCTAATTCAGGAGGCCGGGAGGAGGGTGAGGTGGGATGGTGATCTGTGTAATTTGGTCTGGGCTCTGTACTTCTAACAAGCTCCTCAGATAATCCTTGTGATCAACAAGTTTAGGAGACATTGACTTAGACAGGGTTTATGTATGAAATGCCCTGGTTGGCTGGATTTTGTCTAGAATTTGATCTCTGGGATTTGATGGGCAAGTACATCATGTTATCCTACTCATTATTTATCTTATTTTCATAGATTTTGGTACATTTTTCCTTTTTACCTTTATTGGCTAGGGAGTCAATTTTTTAAGTTATTTCTTTCTATGAGAAATGCATCACCCACACGATCATTTTAGTTGCCTTTTATCTAAGCTTCTGGTCATGTGTGAGTATTGAGTATGAGGCCAGAATTGTATACACTTTCCCAGACATGGATGTACCATTGTTGCCAAGAGGGTAAGAGGGAGTGTTTACCTCTCATCCCTGATCACTTCCAGGCCCCATCTCCCCATCTCTGCCTTCCAACAACTCCAAACAGCTTCATCAACACCCCCAAAGCCTCCTCGTGAGCCTCATCTCTTATAGTTTTTTCCTTCCTAGGACACAAAACCCTTTCCAGCTATCTACATTCAACTAACTACTCCCACTTCCTCTACCTTACTTGACCCCGACCGTCTAGGCTATGTGTTCTCCATATAACACCATGTGGTGCAGCTAGAAGAGAATTCATCATATTCCATCCAGCTGTCACCCTATAAGACCAGAAGCTTTGCCTTTCCAATAGCAAGCATAGAGCTTTGCAAGTCCAAGTTCATAACATGTTTATTGAAAGAAATAGTATTTATTTGTTATATTTTCTGATACCATCCACATTTATTCACTTGCACTTATTCACAGCCCAGACTGTGGAATTTCAGTGAAGAATTTTTTTGCATGACTTCTCTAAATGCTGACACTCCTCGTTCAATTTTATATAAAATCAGAGTTTTGAGAGATCCTTTTAGTATTTTGCTCCTATCAGCACTTCACATTTTAGCTCTCTTAGTGTTGTCCATACTCTGGGAACTTTCTCTTGTGCTCTCTTGCAGAACACTTATAAAACATCAGATAGTCTCAATTCTCATCTCTACAGAAGCCAATTTTGTATTCAGGAAAATGTTTACTTTTACTTATTTTTTTGTTGTTTTTTTTTGCTTCTATTCGGTAATCCTTCCTTCTTCTGCACAGAGGATACTCCAAGACCTTCTCAGTGGATGTCTGAAACCATAGATAGTACTGAATTCTCTATATATATACTATTTTTAAAAATGCATACATACCTATAATAAAATTTAATTTATAAATTAGGCACAGTAAGATATTAACAGCAATAATAAAACAGAACATTTATAACAACATACCATAATAAAAGTTATGCAAATATGGTATCTCTTTCAAAATATCTTATTGTACCATACTCATCCTTCTTCATGTGATGATATGAGAAGATAAAATGCCTGCTTGATGAGATGAAGTGAGGCGAATGACATAGGCCTTGTGATGCGGTGTTAGGCTACTTTTGACCTTCTGACCCTCTGGCAAAAGGTCAGAGGGAGGATCGTCTGCTTCTGGACTGTGGTTGACTATGAGTATCTTCCACTGAGGAAAGCGAGACTACAGGTAAGGGAGGGATGGGGGCGACTACTGTACTTCTCTCTTCTTGACTAGACAACAAAACTTTCAAGAATAAAGATCTTGAGCTCATGGATAGCCATTTGGATAAGAATGAGTCCAATGGGACATATACTGATGGTTTAGAATGGAAAGAAGGCCTATAAAAATACGTCAACTGGAATTCATAGCAAATAATGTTATTTTGGGGAGCCATTCCTTGGGAAGAAGTGGATACCTTCAGAATGTGTATGAAAGCATCTTTTAGGAACTCGTGTCTACCAACTCAACTCAAAGTCTTTACAAAGGCCTATCAGGCCAGACATGATTTGGCCCCTGCTACCTCTCAGAACACATCTCCTGTCCTATTCCCTTTACCCCCTCGGCTCCAGCCTGTAGACCTTCGTGCTCTTTCTTGTTTACTCAGCCTCGACCACTTTCCCACCTCTTTTCCTTCATTCTCTGCTCAGATATCACTTTCTTAGTGAGTTATTCCTTGGCTACTCTATAAAAACATAGTACCTCCCCCAACCTGTAGGTCCTACCTGTCTCTCTCTCAAACTCTTCCTCTATAGCACTTACCAGCTTCTGATGTACTGTATGTTTACTTGTGCATTTGTTTTTCTGTCTTCCCTGCTAGGCAGTAAACTCCATAAAGACTAAGGTTGGATGTTCTGTCTTTTTTTTCTTTTTTAACCAAAGAGAGTTGACACACAATGTGCTATTAGCTTCCGGTGTACAACGTAGTGATTCAGCAAGGTTGTATGTTATGGTACCCTCACCACAAATGTAGTTACCATCTGAGATTGGTTTCTCTTGTTCACTGCTCTATACTCAATGCCTACATCAATGCCTGAAAATACAGTAGGAGGTCGAGTCAACATTCATTGTTTAATATTGAATTGGATTCTCTTGCACAGTCTTCATAAAATCAGCATCATGGAATTGAACATGACCAAACTAAGGAAGAATAAAATAGTCATGGCATAATTACCTCCTAAATGATTGAGTTTTAGATAGTTTTACTGAGGTTAAAATATTTCATGGACTACTTCAATCCAGTACTATTAAGCTCTTTTGGAAGGTAGGGAAAAAAATTTACCAAGATTTATTAGAGTGAAAAATGGAAACAATGTAGGTGTCCAGCAAGTTAATGCATATTTGTATGTTGCATTCTTATACAGTAGTGAGAAATAATATTGACATGGGAAATGCTTTTGTTATACTCTTAAGTGTATAAAATAAGATATAAATATGCAAAAATTAAGATTTTTTACTCTGTTGTGTAACACACACACACACACACACACACACCACACAGAGGAATGGAAAGAAATGCACTGAGGGAACTGAGATGCAGATGGGCTAAGTAAACCACCCAAGATCACACTCCACAGTACAGGAAGGAGCTGTATCAAATCTAGGCCATGCAGCTCTAACCTTAGCCTCTTAGCATCTTCTGCAGCACACTGCTGGTTTTGCATCCGTCATGCTGTTCCCCTCAGCCTCACCAGCACCACTCCTTCTAGCTGTTGAGTTTCCCCAGTGCAGGACTGGGTGTCTAACTCGCACCCAGAGCATGCACCAGCTCACCCCCAGGGTTGTAGAGTTGAATTACAGCCTAATATAACTTTGGGTCTTATAGGTCTTCTCTCTGGGATAACAGGGTTAGACTTCAGCAGACATTAGTCAGTCTTTTAGTTTTACCTGGAAACTACTGTTGAACAGTAGTGCTCTGTGGGCTTAAGTAAGTAGTGATTTCTGCAATGGAAGTGAAAGAGCCTACCAGCATTGAGTTGATTTTTATTTCTTTCTTTTCCAGGAGGGGTACCTTTGCTATTGAGCAACATGGCCAGGGTTTAGCTAAAAAGCAGATTGATTGAAAATAAGTCCAGTTGCTCAGTTGGAAGCATGTATGTTAACACCTTGGGCAACTCTTAGGTTATGACATCAGTGTGTTTGAGGGCAAGCTTAGACAAAGCATCTTCCAAGACTCATCATTGGTAAAGTTTGTTTGAATGTTTAATCAAAACAGAGTCAGTAAATACAGCCCTGGACTAGAGTTATCTCAGGGAAGTAGCTTACAAGATGGTCACCATTTGTTCTTCTCCTTCCTTAAACAGCTATCTTGATACCCAAGATGTCCTGTTTATAAACTGTCATTTAGGAGGCCAGGGAGCAGAGAGCCATGTGATGGATCACCCTCAGCAGGCTGACTCCGCCTGTCGCTCTCGCTGGCTCTAATTAAAAGACGACTAAGTCAGGGGTCTAAGGCAGGGATGACAATAGGGCAGCAGTCCCCAAAATAGCAGCAAAGGAAAATGTATGCTTCTGAGTGATTGCATGATGTCTGAATTAATGGCCAGGAAATGAATGATTATTGCATACTTAAAGCTAGGCTGTTTTATAAAGCTTGTGATGCGCTCAAAGCCATCTACTTGAACTTGGGGGAAATTGAAGAGTAGAATTTGTTTAATTATTTCTTGACTGGACATAATGCATATCCAAGCAGTGTTTAAACTAAGGAGAAAAACACTTTCTGTTACCGCTGTTTTGGTATTGATGTTTCTAAAATAAGCATGATCTTATGAAACTCATTTCGTAGACACACGTAGTCTCCAGCAAGTTGTTGACTTAGAGAAACAGCTTTTATTGCCATTGCCTGCTTCTGACTTATAATATTAGTTGGTATTTACATAGCTGTTTTTCTATAGAAACAAAGCTTCTAAGATCTCCCTCCTCCTCCTATCATTCCTCCTCCTCCTTCTTTAAAATATATTCTCATAGCACTTCTATTTGGCAATCAGTGATAAGCATCCTTATTTTTCTGTGGCTGATTAGTTCAGTAGGTTAAAGCACCACACAAAAGAGGCCAAGGTCCAGCATTTGATTCCCCCATGGGGATGAGCTCCTCTAGGCTGCACTCCTAACCCCAGTCGCCATCTTGTAATGGTGCCCATTCATCATGGGCGGAAATGGGAGAAAGGATGAGGGTGGATCAGAGCAAATCCATCACCACTACTGGAAACCCAACTCATCATGCTGGCCTCACAGATTGGGGGCGGGGAGGGGTCAGGGAAGTCATTTTATGCAAACAATAGTGCAGTATGCAAATGGGGAAATTGAGGTACAGATACATTCTATTGCTGAATTTTAAGAAACTGAGCCTTTAGATCAACTTCAAATCTACCTTATTTTTTCTACTTTTCAGTCTGATTTTTTTAGACATAATCCTAAAAACATTTGCTGCTATCTAGCCTGCATCACATATGGGCAGCTAATTATTTCTTAAACTATCTTTTGTTCTAAAAATAACCACCACAAATTTAATAGTTGGAAAACAGATGTCAAAGGAAACCTTGCTCCCATATATCTTCTCACAGAGAATGGCCTACCTTAGAAGAGCCTATAGGGAATAAAGGAGAAAAAAATACCAGAACATCACACTGACTTCCAAAGGCAGATGATTTTGGCTGAGGTAGGAGACGTTATATTTGGCCTGGTTTTTGTTTTTGCAGGACAGTTATTCTTAGAGTGGCTGACCTTCCTACTGCGAATTTCTTTTATCTTGACTGACTTTGATTCCTCAGTTTCTCCCCCCTTTTATTTATTTCTTTTCCCTCCAGCTGGTGATGCTTCTGAGAAGCCTGGTTGCTCTCAGTTTGCACACAGTGCTATAGGCTGCTCTCAGAGACCCTTGGTGGCTGATGTCCCCACTGAACGTCTCATGCGTACCACGCCCACAATCAAGTTAACTGCAAACACCTCGCTAAGGTGAGAAAAATCTGGGCCCTGCTCCTTAATTCATTCTGTCGAATGTTATGCTTTCCTCATAGAAGGCCTTTATGAATGTTCACTGAGTTGCAAAGAAGCCAAGGTCTGTATATGCTATTTATATGCTTCTCTGATGAGAGTGATTTGGCTTCATTTTCCAAAGTGCTACATCCACAGATAGCCAGTGTCCTCTTATCAGTTCAGGCAGGCTTTAACCTCCACCTTTGGTTTATTTCCTAAATATGAGTGGCCTCTGGGACTGGAGTCCCCTCCCCTATCATAGCCACTAGCATTGTCTGACCCCACATATGTTCTGGCCACAGAGTACCCGATTCTCACTGTTTAAAGATCCTGTCCCCCAGGACTCTCCTTCCCTGATTCCTGTTCTAAGCTTCTGTCCCTCTGCCTGGCGGGCAAGTCTCTCGGCTTATATCAAGCCTTTGCCCCACCCACACTCTCTCTGCCTTCTGATAAAAAAAAACAGTGTCTTGATTATCCTGGGCATTAGGAGGATAGACACTAGGCTTTCTATTTCAGGCTCACAGAGTCATAATTAAGAGCCACGCTTCGTGGATCAAACCCATCACTTTACAGCTGTGTGACCTTAGGTAAATTCCTTAACCTCTCTGGTCTCCCTCTTTTCATCTTTCAGCATAAATAATATGCCTCACACGTTAGCCTTTATAAAGCACTCAGAATGGGCCTGGCAAAGAGTACATGCTATGTGTTACACAGTAGATGTGAATGTTTTCCTCCCCAGTCTTCCCTCTAACGATCTCGCTCTTTCCTTTCGCGTTTTCTAGGTGGCAGGGGGTTGGAGTTGTTTGTGTCAGCATCGGGAACCGGGCCTCGCCTGCCTGCAGTCCGTGGCCAAGACATAACTGCATGGTTAGTACATTTTCTTGGAACGAGCTCATGTGAAACCTTAGTCCTGATGTAGGATCACGACTGCGGGTTCGGACCTGCCAAGCACAGGGTCCTGTTGGCTGTGGGAGCTGTCAGGTGCATGCGGAGTGTGTGTGTGTGTGTGTGTGTGTGTATGCGCGCACGCACGTATGTGCGCGTTCTTGCAGTGTGTAAATCACGACGTATCTGTGTGGTCTGGGAGGTGTGTGGAGTATGGTATAAACCAGGACCTCTGGATGAAAACCCATTTGGTACTGAGACACTCAGACCCATTTTTTAGGATGAGAGGAAGAGATTCAAGAGAATTAGAAACTCTAAAAAAGAAGGCATATTAGAGAGAGAGAAAAAAAAACAAGAAATCATGGGAAAAGTTGCTTTTTGGGGAAAATTTAGCAGCTTTGATTACTTTCTCAGTATTAACATGTACTCTCTGTATCTGTGACCTAAACATGCCCCTGGGGGCGCCTGGGTGTCTCAGTCAGTTAAGAGCCTGCCATAGACTCAGGTCATAATTCCAGGGTCCTGGGATGGAGCATCAGGATCTTTGCTTAGTGGTGAGCCTGCTTCTTTCTCTCACTCCACCTGCTGCTCTCCTTGCTTGTGCTCTCTGTCATATAAATAAATAAATAAATAAATAAATAAAATAAAAATGACCCTGATCTTGACTAATAAAGTAGTCATCAAGGATGTCTTCATCAAGGGAAGGGGAAGGACCAGCATCATCAGCCCTTAGAACTTAAAAATGGGTCCCTGCTTGGACCTACTTGGAACTCTCCATTTTCCTAATAAAATCTGTTTTTCACAAGTGCCCACAATCAAGCTAAAACCAAATCACTTTTTCTAATCCATTTTATTATTGCTTTTCATTTGTGTTTTATGACCAGAAATGGGAGGCATAAAGAACTGCTATGTGTGTGTTTTTAACTCATTTAGAATAGTCTATATATTTAAAGATAATTTCAGAATTTTGAAAGATAAAGGTAATTCTTCAGAGCCCATAGGGCATAGTCCATGTCTCTTTCTCTCTTTTTTTTTTATTATTTTTAAGATTTTATTTATTTATTTGACAGAGAGATCACAAGTAGGCAGAGAAAGAGGCAGAGAGAGAGAGAGAGGGAAGCAGGCTCCCCACCAAGCAGAGAACCCGAGGCAGGGCTTGATCCCAGGACCCTGAGATCAGGGCCCGAGTGAAAGTCAGAGGTTTAACCCACTGAGCCACCCAGGCGCCCCTCATGTCTCTCTTGATTACTGTAACCAGAGGATTGCGCAGTGCCTTACCCCTTAGGAGATGTTTAATAAATATTTATTGACTCAAAAAGACAAAACAAATGAATAAACAAATGCAAAGCAGAATCAGACCTGTAAATACAGAGAACGAACTGATGGTTGCCAGAAGAAGAGGGGTGTGGGGTTGGGTATAATGGGTAAAGGGCAGTGGGAGCTACAGGATTCCAGTTATGGAATGAATAAGTCACAGAAATAAAAGGTGTAGCTTAGGGAATACAGTCAATGGTAGTGTTATAGCATTGTACAGTCAGTGACACATAGTAGTGACACTTGTGATGAGCATAGTGTAGTGTAGGGAGGTCAGATCACTATGTTGTTCACCTGAAATTAATGTAATGTAATGTATATCAACTATACTCCAGTAAAAAAAATTTTTAAAATAAATCAGTCAACCCTCAAAAAATATACTGAGCAATATTATTAAAAATAAATATGTATTGTGTGTAATTGCTGAATATATGGGCAAATGTGCCATCTGTTATATCATCAGTTAAACAGGATTTGGGGCTCATACATCTTTTGTCTCTGCTGGATTTTAGGTGCATAGATATGGTTTGATAATTTTTGGTTCGTGACATACTCTTATCACTGGACCTAGTTTTATTGCTTCCTTAATATGATTTTATGATTTATTCTATATGATTTATACTATATGATTTATAATATATTTATACTCTGTGATTTATACTGTAATTTTACACCAAATGTCCACAAACCATCCAACACAGAAGCTCAGTTTTAACAACAGTCTACATCTGACTTCTGGTTGCCCCCATCCCTTTGACCCTAGAAAGCTACCATCCAGAATTCTAAGAGGAATAATCCTCTAAAACATGTCTTATGGGGTGGAGGTGGAGAAGAAAAACACTCCCAAGTTCCAGACAACTAACTGGCCCAGGAATTTGTGCAACAAATCCATATGCAAGTTGGAGACTGCTGCACATCTGTATCTTATTCAGGCCAGTAGAGTGTCTGGTCTGAGCCAATTCATCTTGGTGAAGAAGACTTTGCAGGCCTGTGATGAAGGGGCAGGACAGGAGGAATTTCTTTGCCTTTGGATATGACATGCTGAACAAAGACATGATAGTCTACTTTTTAAAGTATAGAATTAAGGCTGAATTTTTGTAGAATATCAGGACTGGAGTTCATCTTTAGGTAAAAGCTTATAAAGGTCTTCCATGAAGAGGAAGGGTCTCACCATATAATGAAGCTCTGGTCTCCATCCTTCAACTACTTTCAGCTCTTTGGCTTGTTTCTCCTGGTAGAACTTCCATATTCCTAAATAAGTGTGTGCTTCTCTCTGCTGAGTCATCACTCTTACTCATCACTGCTCAAGACCTAGCTCGCTTACGCCACCCTCCAGTCTTTCCCCATTACTTTTGGTTAGCTCAGCGTTTCTGAATTTATAAAATTATGATGGTCAGCATTGTTGTCTGAGCCAAGTAGTGTACCATGATTACATTTCTCCTATCATGTAAATTTTACCTGGATTTACTAATTCCCTGGACTGTCGCTGGATTTGTTTTCTTTGTACTGATTTATAGGTTTTTCCGTTCTTACAGTTGCTCAGTTCCCTCAGTTTCCCTCAGAGTTAATTTATCTGATACTCTGTCAGGTTCTCCCTACACCCTCCCTTCTGACTATTTTTCCTTGAAAACATCTTTCCTGGATCCTGGGTCGTCTTGCTCTAATATGAACCAGTTGCTCTAAGGCGTGTGTCCTGGGGTTTTCTTTTGCCTCTTGCCTACATTGGATTCCCTATTTTCTTGAATCACATGTTTTCCTCATCTTTGTTTTGCTCACTTGTTTTGTGAGAAAAAAAGGCCCTGAGAAGGAGGGGCTGGAGAGGCAATCGTTTTAATATTTTGCATCTCTTACATGATCTTTCTTCTGCCTTCACAGTGGAATGATGATTTGGTTACGGAATTCTAAACTGAACATGCTCTTCATTGTTCCATTGTCCTCTGGGTTCTAATGCAGTCTTCCGGCATCTGATGCCATTCTTACTCCTGAACCTTTGTATGTCCGAGTCTAGACTCTCCCATTTAGAAGCTACTGGGATCTTTACTTTATCCTTAGTGTTCTAAAATTTCCCAGTGCACACATTTTTCATTCATGATACTAGGCTCTCAAGGCCTTTCACTTTTCAGATTTATAAACTTCAGTTCTGGAAGTGTTTCTTATCTTACTTACTTGAGAATTTTCTGTTTTCTTTCTTTTTGTCAGTTCTAATTATCAGCTGTTCAGTGTTCTACACTGATACTCTAATTTTCTCGTGTTTTCTTTCATTGTCTATTTCTTTAGATTTTCTTGACTTTGTCTTCCAGTCCTTCTACTGGAGTTTTTCTTTTGGCAACCCTGTTTTCCTTTTCTAAAGCTTTTCCTTATTATTTGTTACCTTTTTAGAGCTTTGCTTTGTTTCATGAAGCAGTATTTTTTCTTTTTCCCCCTGTGGACATTAATTGTAGTTTTTTGGATGTTTTCTCCTGCTCCCTGTATGGTTTCCCTCACCTTAAAGGTCCTCTCTTTCCTCCACCATATTTATTGGTTTACATTTCTGTCCAACATCTTTGAGGATTTCCCCAAATGTCTGGTATTTCTTAGCTGTAAGTTTATGATTATAAGATCAAGGGTCATATTTAAAATTATCTTTAACATTTTATTCTTTAAATAGGAATCATCTTTGATATTCTGATATAAGTTTATAAAATATTCAAGTAATGCAGAGAAATGAAAATTCTCTCATAATTCTGTCTTCAAGAGAACCACTATTTTTAAAAATCCTTCATGTTTTTATGCATATATAAACTTATTTATATAAATGGAATTATAACATACAGTGTTTGAAACCTGTCTTTTATTACTATCACTAGGCCCTTAGTATCTTTCTATGTCAGTACACATACTGTACCCTTTTTAATGGTTATAACATTTATTTAACCAGTCATCCATTGTTGGAAACATTTAGGTTTCCAATTTGTTTCTATTATAAGTAATGTTGTGCTATGTTTTGCTGTATACACATTACACATTTTTGTCCACTTGTCTGTCTGCTCCCTTAGGAAGAAATTCCTAAAGGAAAATTGCTGAGAACATAGAGAGGTACATATTTAAGATTGGAGATACTGTTTGTATATGAGAAACTTAGCTGGTGAGAGTCACTGCAGAATAATCAGACTATGAATTGACTTTTCTTCAACAAGTCCCCAGATGTAGCTCCATACTGGTCTGTTCTCTGGGCCTTTCCATTAAGGGGCTGTAATCTTTTGTTAAGGGAATATAAATCGGACTGCTGCATTTAGAAGGGAGGTGAGACAAGAGCCAGGCATCTTGTTGTTTCATATGAAGATGGGCAGCCACAGCCATCTCTCTGCTGCTTGCTGCTGTGCTTGTGTCCCTGAGTCTGTTTCTATTTCTCCAGGGAATACACTTCCCATCTGCTGGCCTCGCAGGGTGGAGATGAGGATCCAAGATAGAGAAGGGAGTGAGTAACTGCTCTGTTGAAGATGTCAGCCCAGCACTCTGGTTTCATGGGGCGTTTAACTCCCACTTCTGAGCCCCTGGTGCTTCCCATTCCTGAGGCATTCCCAGTTTGGGGATTCTGTTGGCTGGACTGACTTCTTCTCAATGTCCTTCTGTGGTCATTTAGCTTTTACCCTTTTTGCTTGGTCAAGTCAATTACCACCTTTCACCTGTTTCCCACATGTGTATATTGTGGCTGGGGTTTCAGATGACTCCGAGTCTCATCAGAGGTGGAGTTTGTGTTTTTGTTTCTTGTTTCTCCTATTGTTCTATGGGTGGTTTTCAGATGGAATATAGGGGATAAGAGAAGTCAATTTATAAAATCTTAAAATTGGAAGTATACAATTGTTTAAATACAGTTATGATAAGGGTCCCCAAGAGATATATAATGAGAGATTATAATAGTGGGACCTGCCAGGGTTTGGCCATGAGTAGGGAGGAAAAAAGGGTCTTGAGGAAAGAATATACTTGTTATCCATGAAGAAAATTGGTCAGTTGGTCATATTGGTCATTTTTTTTGAGACTTGGAAGACTTTGCCAGGCATTTTATCTTTAAAATTAGGTATATTAAACTTTATGAGGATATAAATTTTTCAAGATTTACGTATTTTTAGAGAAAGCACATGAGCAGTGGGGATGGGGTGGGCAGTAGGGAAGGACAGAGGGAGAGAAAATCTCAAGCAGATTCCCTGCTAAGCACAGAGCCTGACTAGGGCCTCAATCCCATGGCCCTGAGATCATGACCTGAGCCAAAATCAAGAGTCAGACACTTAACTGACTGAGCCACCCAAGCACCCCATGGATGTAAACTTTTTAAAAGCAACAAGTGTTTAAACTGCTTAAATACAATGTCCATTGCAATCTCTTAAAGTGAAGGTATATTTTATTAGAGGGTGGAGATTCTTACTTTGAAATATGAAGTCATTTCAATATTTAAAAATACTTTCTTCAAATCCTTAACTAGTAGTTTGTGTTGCTCTTTCTTCCTTTGAACATCCTATAGCTCAGAAAACTGAATCTGTATGTCTCAGGGACCACCCCATTCTTCTTTTCACTAAACAGCCATTCAGGCAACTTATACTCCAAAAGGAAACACTGACACTTAATCAACAAAAGAAAGTTGTACTCTGTATCCTGTTTGTATGCAGACAAAAATAGCTCTTCAAAAATAGCAGATTGAAGTTGAT
Organism: Mustela nigripes; assembly: GCF_022355385.1. Lineage (NCBI taxonomy): Eukaryota > Metazoa > Chordata > Mammalia > Carnivora > Mustelidae > Mustela > Mustela nigripes. The sequence continues at coordinate 71,139,009 of NC_081559.1, forward strand.
AATAAAAATGTCCACTTTGATAGCAAGCCTCTCTCTATTTCTAAACTCTACCATCCCAAGAAATGGGGTGTTGAATGCAGCACCATCGGATCAGAGTTGCTCTGTTTTGCACTCCTGCAAATATAGCCATTTTACACTGAAGGTTGTTAATAAAGACTTGTGTGGGACCTACCTGTTTGTACTTTTGTTATAGTCCCATTGTTAATACGCACAGTAGCACTTTTTTTTTTTTTTTTTTTTTTAATTTAAATGAAGGGTAAAAGAGCAGGAAGCAGTAACAAAATCCCATCGGTAGACCTGTCCTCAGTTAGGTTCTTTGAGTTGTGGCGACCGGGCCTGCAGCATTCAAGGCTTTCCTTCACAGACAGATGGAGGTTTAAAACAACCAATGTCAGCCTTCCCTCAGCTCCTGGGGCAGCCGAGGCTGTGCCTCAGGTATAGTGTCTAGAGGAATTGTCTCTAAATTCCGATCACACGTACGTTGACCTATTTTTAGGAGGTTCCATGTTCTCTGCGTAAATCAAACAGAAAATTGAAGATGATAGAAGTAGTACACAGAAATTTAAAAATTTAAAATTTCTGCCCAGATCCCAGTGTCCCATTCTTACTTTAGAGCCCACCAGTTTGAAAACAAGGCCCCATTTTATCCCTAAAATGCAAGTTCCTAGAATTTGTTTCTACCGTAAGTGAATCACGGGGCTAGAAGGACCAGTGTCTGGACAGGCTTAGGTAGGTGGTTTTTGTCTTCCCAATGTTCATCTAACCCTGTCATTTAGGTCACTCTGCACTCATGGAAAATTCCCTTAGCAAGGCATTGGTACAGAAACTCAGCTCCCAGAAATCACGTTCCCTTCTGTATGATTTGAAAATCTTCTGCTGGCTATTTTTATGTCCTCAAAGTCCAGGACAAGAAATGGAACTTCTAGATTAGTTGCAGATGCCATCCCCTCCCCCTTTCGTAACTGGATGTGCTTTAATTCAAAAGGAAACTTTTCAGGCCATTAAGCTTCAATACAGTTTAATGCCTTTGGGCTGTGGGGCTTGAAATCATAGAGAAGCCTGAATAAATGTTTTAAAAGAAAACCTGGAACACAAAGTACTTTTTTTTTTTTCTTACAGCAAATTTGTTTTTAGTTTTGTGATTTTCTGCCTTATTGAAATAAAAAAAATCTTGGTCATGTCCAGACTGCAAAAGCCCCAGTGGACGGCCCAGCCCCACGCAGGAGTGGATGGGCCAAGTGTGAGGAGGTCTGGCTTGTCTTAGAGGGAGGAGGGCAGTGACCTCGGCCTCCTCCTGCTTGTAGTTTTAAAATAGTCCCAAGTGACCAGTTTGCATTCTAGGCCATAGTAACTCTTTTGCAGAATGAATAATATTTTCTTAAGCACTCTTAAGTTCTCATTCACGGCCTATTTTACAAATGATTTAATGAATAAAAATATGCTGTTTATAAGTCCCCAAGTGCATATTTTTTAGAATGGCTAAGAGAGTCGCTTTGTTTACACACATTTAATACAATGGTCAAGTGGGATGTTATTGTGGTCAGGATTCCCTCAAAATGATTTATGGGGAAAAGTGCTATCGGCCCGGTCATCTTTTTTCAGGATCAAATTCGATTTTAACACTTGATTCGCCTGAACTTACACAGACTCTCGCCCTCCCCTCCCTCCCCTTTCAAGTGGGGAGCCTAAGGTTTGGGGATGCACAAATAGCTTGCTCCAGCGTGAGCCAAAGGCCGTCAGGCATTCCGAGCAAAGTTGGGTTATCTGAAAATCTAGCCGATGTGCTGCTTATAAACTTAGAGTGAAACCTCCTTAGTCAGGAGAGCTCTGATAACCGAGATAAGACTGGGCTCTTCCTTCCAGACTGCAGAAAGGATCTGTCAAGCAAATTAATAATCGACCAAGGCTTTAGTGTACATGCTGTTTGAAGCCTGGGGAAGCAGCTGATCATGTACAATCAGAATGCTAATAATGAATTGTTTCTCTATGTGTTAATCAGGTCCCTAAGTTACCTCTTTTTTTAGCAGTGTCCTGCAAGCTGTATTAGTTCTTGTGTGGGATTTAAACAAATAAAATGGCATTGATTTAAAATATTCTCTAATTCAGAGGACACTGAGTTCAAAAGTCTTACGGTACCATATGCCACCTTTTATGTAGCAAAGTGCTAACTTTAAGTGTCCTTATTTTTAAAATTAGCTTTATTCATAAATTTGCTGTCATCTAACCTATGGGGGGTGGGGTTCTGAATACTTTTATTGTTTAAATTTAACAATCATTCTCATTTTAAATATGAAATTGCTTTTGAAAAATCATCCCCCATCAAGAAAGAAAATTAAGTTTATTGTTTTTTAAGCAGTATCTTCATGAGCCACTTCATTAAGAGTAGCATAGCTTGGGACAAAATTTAACTGAAAAGAGTATGTCCTTTCAAATTGTTAAGTGGCTATATTAACATTTTATTTCCTTTTTAGGTGGACTTCCCAGGAATAATCCATAACCCTTGAATAAATTTCTAAAAATGTATCCTTTGTTGTTTTAGTGGTGTTTTAGGAATATCAGGAAGCTTATAATTCTGGTAAAATGGAAAAAAGGACTTAAGTATTTATTTCTAAGTAGCAAAGAGGACCCAATGATATTATACTTTATTATGAAGCCCCCAAATTTAAAAAAAAGGAAAAAATAACTATGGGTCACATATTTATATAGCCCTGTAAAGGCAAAGTCAGTATTTGACTTGAGTTGTTTAACAAATCTAGCCCAAATCAATCCAACTTCATCAACCACAGGCCACTGAAAACCACACAGAGGGATTTAGGAAGTGCACTGCCCAGGTCAGGGATGAGTGAATCAGAATTCTTTTGAAGAGCTAAAGCTTTAAGTTGTTAAGTGTTTAAAGTGGGAAAAGTCATTTTTTTTTTTAATTGAAAAACTGAGGTCAAGCTAGAGTAGTACAGTGCCTCTTTTCAGCTGAGAATAATATTGAATTGATTGGAGGGTGGGAGATCTTGATGATCAGTTTTCATTTAAGGACGCCATTCTCTGGAATTCTGCATTAAACACAGTTTCATCTTCACCTTGAGAGGTAGTTATTCTCATCCTGCAAAAAGCATTTCCTGTGTGGTGGTAATAACAATGAAATTTTATCAGGAGCCTCCGTAATGTATAGTCATCAATGAATCTAACAAGGATACATTTTATAAGAAAATCAATAAGAGAAAATGATTATATTGTTGACTGGAGCCAGCATCCAGAAATGAAAAATAGGAGGGAAAATACCACTTTGCATTGGACGGGGTTTCAGTGTATATAATGTGCGGGGGACCTTCTCTTTGAAGTTATTAGGTCTCTCATGAAACAACAGGCAGCGAAGGAATAAAGATACTTCAGCCCTTTTTAAATGTCAAAAACAACCTTAAAACCACTCCTTCATCTCTAATCTATTGTTTGAATAAAGTGCAGTTTTCTGTCCCACTGAAATGTTTATATGTTTCTGTTGAAATGTGTTGTGAGCCACTGTTTGGAGACGCTCATATTTACAAATGGGAGAAACTATTCAAATTGTGAACTGAAAAAAAAAAAAAAATCAATGATGGATTCCACCAGAGAGACCCCTGGAAAACATGGGAAATGAATTTTTTAAACCTCCGAGGACGGGAGATTTTGTATTTATGTGTCATCTACCCAGTGTTGTTTCTAAATACTCAGAAGAATGAACACATGCTTGGGAAAGAGCAATTGAAACACATTATAAAGCAGAGTACCAAATAGTTAAGATTCTGAAGTGTACTCAATGTAATTGAGACTATCTTTAATAACCACTTTTTAATACGATGGCTATATAATTTTATCATAATCCTCTCATTTTTCTTCCTTAAAAAAGTATCTTAACTTGAAATTGTAAAAGTTGATAGATTGTTTGACAGGTGTCATTAAATTTAAAATATGCATTTATTACCATAAATGCATCAGATTCTAGGTTATGGTTTTATTTTGATGCCTTAATTCCACCTATCTTTTGTTTTTAATTTTTTTAAAGAGAGAGTATGTGCATCCGTGCAGGGGTGGGAGGGGCAGAGGGAGAGGGAGAAAGAGAATCTCAAGTAGCCTCCATGCCTGTGGCCCTATACTGGGCTCCATCTCATGCCCTGAGATCATGACCTGAGCCGAAGTCAAGAGACGGTAGCTTAACTGACTGAGACACCCAGGCACCCCTGATTCTTCTTATTTTTATCCTTTTATTTTTAAAGCTTTTATAAAGGTGTATGTAGATACAATTTTTTTAAAAAGACAGATTATTTTAAAGGCTTAAAATTAAGAACAGCAGCCCCTGGCAGCCTTTCTTTCCTGACTCCTCTTCAGTGGCAACAAGTTTTAAATCTAACTTGTTCTAGTATTTGTGATCGTGTTTCTGAATAGCATCCTTACACTGGTATTTAAAATTTTCTTTTTGGCCTTTAGGTATTACCTTTGAGTTTCCTACCTTTAATGGCGAGGTTTAGCTTTCACACCATTCCTCCCTACAAACACCCCCACTTATTTTGGTTAGATCCGTATTCAAAGTCTTTGACTATGTACATCTTTTCATAGCTGTCTATGATGATAACAGTTCCTTTACTGTCTGTTCTGGTTATTCTCCCTGGAATCAACAAGTCTCTTTCTCTCTTTTTCATTTGCTTTTATTTTCTGTTTTAGTTCTAGTTTATCCCCAAATCTTGGACATAGGGGTAAGTTTTCTCGGATGACAATCAAATCAGGGAGTCCTTCTCTAACATACATCCTTCCAGAATCCCTTCTCACCTTGCTCTTGTTTAGACTGGCTCCTGGCTGATATCCAGCAAACTCCCTTTACCATTACTGCATAGACTCCCTTTACTTTTTTCTCTCTATTAGATCCCTTGTATCCTGGATCCCAAATCTTCCTCCTGTTTTATCTCCCCCTTGGATAGTAAGCCTCTAGTCTAACAGCTTCCTAATAAAAAATGCAGGGAAAGTGATTTTTTAATAAATTTTTGCTTTTCCAAAAATGTTTTTATACTGTCTTTACATTTGATCAATAGTTTGGCTGCAAATGGAATTCTTTTATGCAAGTGATTTCCCCTCGGTATTTTTGAGGCATTATTCCATTGTCTTCTTGTTTCCAATGTTGCCATTATGCTTTCTTATGCCATCCTTTGTATATATGAAATCACCAGAGTTCCTGGATTTCTTCTTTGTTTCTGGAGTTCTGAAATTTCATGATTATGAGTTTTGATATCAGGCTTTTATCATTTATTTATATTGGTTACTTGAAAAGCCCTCTTCATATGGAAACTTACATACTTCTCTGAGGGTTCATTCCTGGTGTTATTTCTTTGATGATTTCCTCCTCACCTCATTCCCTGTTCTTTCTTTGTTAAACTTCTATAACCAGAAGTTGGACTTCCTGAACAAATTACCTAAAATTTTTCATTTTATTTCTTCCACAGTCATATATTTATTTTCTTTATTTGATTTGTGGGAATTTTCCTCAACTGTATCTTCCAATCATTCTACTGCTTTTTGTTTCCATTTCAGGGATCATAATTTGCAAGAATTCTTTACTGTTATTTGAATGTGTCTTTTAAAATAACATATTTTTGACGATCTCACTTATTTTTTGATGTCTTCTTCTGAGTCTACAGTATTTTTCATTTTCTCCATGTCGGATCCACCCTTTCTTCCTTCCTTCTTCCTTTTCTGTCTCTCATGTTAGAAGTGTTTTTAAATGTCTAATGATTTCTGACAGTTTAGTTGTCAGAGTGTTACTGCCATGGGATCTGGAGGCTGTGTTCATGTGTGTGCATGTGTCCAAGTCAGTATCAGATGACCAGTAAGCCTCACTGTTAGGAAACTTCCATTCTTCCACGGGGGAGTGCCCGAAGCTTCTCACATTCACAGATTTCTCTCTTGAGCATGGTTGGTTTTTCTCAGAGAGGAATCCTGCCTGGCCTCCCAGCATTCTTGGAATTCAGTTAGGGAAGGGTGTTATTCTGTATGCAGACTTTCTATTAGTCCCGTTTCCAGTTAGGAAATCCTGTGCTTTGCTGTGATTTGTAATCCTGTATTCAAAATCACTCTGATTCAACTTTTCTAGAGAATAGACCTCTAGAATTCTGCCAAGTTAGGACTAGGGCACTGTCTAAGCATGCTGGCTGAGGAAGGGAGTCTGTTGTATATGACTGCTGTGGAATATATAGAATTGTATCAATCCTTCTGTTTTCAGTTCACATATAGGCCTACCTCCAGAGGTATCAAGTGCCTCCAATTCCTGTGCCTCTCAGGGTTCTGTAGTGCAAATATATTTGCTCCACTGCTGGCTTTAGGTTCTGGTTATCATTGTTTGTTTGTTTGTTTTTGAGTCTGCTGAGACAGTTCCGACTTCTTCATGGCTTTCCAAGCTTCCACAATTTTATTACTGTTACCTCCTCACCTGTTTTTTTAATCCTTGTGAGTGAATGCTTTTTCAAAAATTATTTAATTAGCACTTCAGTGGCAATTTGGAAGGGAATAATGGCAAGAGCATCTGCTGAATCTAACCATGTTTAAATAGAAATTTCTATTTTCTGAACGTTTTGATTGTCCTTCCTCTGTTAGACTTGCTTACTCTTTCTTCTCTGGTTTCCAAAAGAGAGTTCTCTGAGGCTCAGGCTTATGTCTTTCCTTCTCTTTGCTGTTTACTCCGAAGACATCATAAATACAATTGCTCTTAGGCTGCATACCTCAAGCCTGTATCTCCGATCTTGTTTGTCATCTAAACTTGTATTTCCATCAAAACTCATAGTTCCATATTTCCATCAGCCCAGAATGGCAGAGATGAGGACAAAGCAGTTAGGTCCCAGGTGCAGAATTTAGGGAGACTCTCCCTCTCAGGGTCATGCGATCTGAGACGTGACAGTGAGCACCTTCTTAAATTTTGCATCCTCGGCTCCTTGTTATTCCTACCCTAATCCCAGCCCTGCCACCTTGTACTTGTGGCCATGTTGGTTATCTCATTGTCACCTAACCTATTGATGTCCAGTGCCAAGTTCATCAACATTCTATTCACAATCCTTCTCTCTTCCGTCATCTGTATTTCCTGTCTTTGTCAATAGCACCACCAATCTATTTGTCAGATCCAGTCGCTCCTTTGCCAATTCCTTTATAGTCTGACTCAACGTTTTATTTATTTGTCCTTCAAAATATATTTTTCATCTATCCCTCCCAACAGGGAATTTAGCTCTTGAAGCCTTGAACAAAAACTTTGCCTACACCAAAATTCCTTACTGTTTTCATCACTTCTCTCCTAAAATCTATAGTTCTTTTTCCCACCCATTTACATACAAAGCACCTACTGTACTTCCATAGTCAGCTATGTATTTGACTTCACGCTGATGAATTCATCTCTCTTTTAAAGTTCAGGAGTTTTCAGCCACTACTCATGGCTGACCATTCTGTTTAGTTTCTTCCTTTCTGTTCCTTTAGTCCTCATTGTCAATTTCACACTGAAACATACACTGACTTGTGGCAGTCTATGCCTCATGGCCGTTTCCTACTCCTTGGTCCAAAGCTAACTTCATCATCTTCCCATTCACCATCCACCTCTCAGCCAAATTCATTTGTCTGCCTCTGATATTCTCACTTAAAATTCTATCAATTTTTCCTGTAAAACATATCTCGGGTTCTCATGGCTGCCTCCTCACCTAGATGGTAAGCTCCTGAAAGGCAAGGTGCATGTGTTAACCTGGTTTCTTACAAAGTCTAAGCAAAGAGAAGGGCCTCAAATTTTCCTGGATAAGTAAGAAAAGCTCCTCTTAATATTTCACACAATAGCTCCCCATGAGAACAGAGGACTAATTTGTCTTTCTCTTAAAAGAATATCATTTCAAAAGCAAAGGATATTGCAAGCTTATCCCAATCCAAGATCCATATCACCATTAAGTATATATTTAAAAATATTTGTGTAGTTAGGTAAGACATTTTAAACTGAGTGTTGAAATTGTCTGAAATGCCTACAGTATAGTCGTTCAAATATATTTATGATTACTCTAATTTTTATGAAGCTAGAGCTCTATATAAAAGTTCATACAATGTAACTTTCTAAACACCATGAAACACAGTGCTTTAAATACAGTGGGTCCAGTAATGTCTCTGCAGACCATCTCTACTTCCCAGTTTCTCTCCTTGATAAGGGTCTACGGTTCCATCACTAATAACAGAGATTTGAAAGCAAAGAAAAGGCAAGCAATAATTGTCAGGATTCTGTGATAAACTTTTCAGCCTTTGCAGAATACTTCACCTGGTATCTTATTCAATTATTTCAAACTTTTCCCAGCAACAAATCTCTGCAAACTATCAAACTACCAGTTACTTGAGAAATATTCAATTAGGAAATGGTAGTGGTATTGACAATTACTTCTTTGGGAAGATGTGAAGTTTGAATTTAGGACTGAGTCTCGAAGGACCTAGCCTCTGTGAGCAGTTTATGAGGGCAGAGTGTCCCAGATTGTGGCAGGTTTCCTGGTTGTTCAGGCCTGGACTCAACATTGCTCGATTCTCCAGTGGAGTCTTACCGTGTTTGTGGTGGTGATCCAGTCACTCATGGGATTCCTGGCTCCATGTTCACCGCGTTCCCAGCACCTCCCCACGGTCACTAACAGGGATCTACTGGTTGGCCCTAGAGCTGCTCTAAATTAACTGTGCCCATGAACCAACTGAGATCTTAATGTGCAGGTACTGATCAGGTGGGTCTGGATCTACAGAGGCTCCAAATGGTGCCACTGCTGCTCGTCTGAAGAACATTCTTTAAGCAGTAAGGATATAGGAATATTCAGAAGAACTCGTCATGCTCCATGGTGTTATTTTTACAAGTTAAAGTGCTACAGACATGCCAATCTTCCTTACACTGAGTTGATACGATCTCTTACTGACAATTACAGACCCATGATTCTGGACTTGATTTCCATCTCCTAGTGTCCCAGTGGGTATGTTGTTCTCCCATCGGAGAAGCAGGCAGTGCAGACAAGCACGTTTTCCTTGAACTCACAGGGTCTGTGCTGATTAGACCTCTTGGGAGCCAAGGGAACTATTCACAACCCCTCAGGGTCCTGCTCACTTGGGGACTTGGGGTGTTTCTAATGCCATCCAGCTCTGAGTAATTGGATCTTCATTTTTAAGAGTGCTGCTCCGAGGTCCTTAGCTTTGACGAACATTCAGGGGTCCCACTGCCGGCTGGCAAGGCTGCCTGTGGACTCCAGGACTCTGATTTATGGGGCTTCTCCCCTGCCTGTTCAACAGGGAGTCACTTGCCAGATACTCAAACAGAAATATGACTCTGGGTGGTGATAAACATTCTGAGAAGAGGGCATGAAATGTGACTGAGAAAGGAACTGAGAAAAAAAATAACATTTTATTCACTGAGCTATACTCGGCTTCTATCTCTGTGAGATAGATGGTGAATGTCCTTCCTTCATGCTTCAGAAGCATGAAGCTCTGGGTTACGGAGGGCAGGCTGAGCAGATTTTCACAGGCTGCTTTTGCCTGGCAGTTCAGAAGGATTGATTCATTTTAAGATGGGGATATCTCCCTTTACAAATGGATTTTATTTAATTTTGGGTAACCTATTTATTTTCCAGGACCATGTTGAGTTGCCATTTGTTTGAGCTGAAAGACATTGGATCTGAACCGATATTTGTCTGTATTTGCCTATTTGAGAGAACTGGCCTCTGTGAAATTTGACATAATAGCTCAGATTAGTTTTTGCAGCTATCTAATCACTGGATTAAGGAGGATTTTAAGATCAGACCAAACAAGGGAGAACTGAATTAATTGAGCATAGTCTTTAATCTCTGGTTCTAAAAATGTGGCCTCCAGACCAGCAGCATCAGTTTACCTTGGAACCAATTAGAAGTGCAAATTCTTTTTTTAAAAAAGGCTTTATTTATTTATTTATTATAAAGAGAGATAGTGAGAGAGGGAACACAAACACAAGGGAGCTGGAGAGGGAAAAGCAGGCTCCCCACTGAACAGAGAGCCTGATATGGGGCTTGATCTGCTGGGATCATGACCTGATCCAAAGGCAGAAGTCCAGTGACTGAGCTACCCAGGCACCCCTAGAAATGCAAATTATTAAGCTCCACTCCAGACCTACCGAATCAGGAATCCCTGTGTTTATCCCCCCTGAGATCCATCTGTATTTTTATTATGTATTTACCCCAACCATTTCTAGAAGCCTTTGAGGTAAAAAGTAAAATATCTGCCTAGTCCCCAGCCTTACTCTCCCAAGTGCTTCATCCTTTGCAAAAATAGCTGAGTTTATTTAACTCTTAATTTTGAAATAATTATAGATTTATAATAAGTTGCATAAAGAAATATACAGGGAGGTCTACGTACCCTTCACCTAGTTTCTGCCAATGCTAGCGTCTTGTATTAACAGAGTACAATGTCAAGACCAGGAAATTGACATTGGTACACTCTACAGAGCTTATTCAGGATTCCCCCGTTTTGCATAAACCCGTGTGTGTGTGTGTGTGTGTGTGTGTGGGTGTGTAGCTCCTGGCAACTTTATCACATGCATAGATTCTAGGAACCATCATCACAATCAAGGTACAGAAATGTTCCATCATTACAAGGTCTCTTGTGTTATCTCTTTGTAGCTACACCCGCTTCCTTCCCCTCCACTCCCCTCCTTAACCACTGACAACCATTACTCTGTTCATTTCTGTAATTTTGTTATCTCAATTTTCTTTGTTATTTGTAAGTTTATATTTGTTATATTAATGAAATCTCATACTTTGGAGATTGGCTTTTCTTAAAGACTTACTATAATTCCCTGAGATTCATTCAAGTTGTCACATGAATCAATAGTTTCTTCCTGTTTAGTGGCTAAGGAGTAGTCCATGATAAGGATGTCCCACAGCTGGCTTAACCACTCACTCATGGAAGAACATCTGGGTAGTTTCCAGTTTTTGACTAATACGAATAATGCTGTTATAAACATTCTTGTACAGGTTTTTATGTGAACACAAGTTTTTATTTCTCTGGGCTAAATGCCCAAGAGTGTATTTACTGGGTCATAGTGTAGTTTCATACTTAGTTTAAGAAAAAAACCTGTGAAATTGCTTTCAAGAGTGGTTGTATCATTTTATATTCATAACAGCAATGTATGAGACCAACCCAGTTTCTGGCCATTGCTTTTCATTTTATCCATGTACACTGAAATGTATATAGTGATATCTTATTATGGTTTTAATTTGCATTTTCCTAATAGTGAATTATTTTGAACATCTTTCCATGTGCTTGCATGTCATCTATGTATTTTTTTTGTGAAATGTTCGTTTGCATCTTTTCCTATTTTCTAGTTGGATTGTTTGATTTTTACAATTGAGTTTGAGAGTCCTTCAGATATATGATTCATAAATATTTTCTCCCAGTCTGTAGCTTATTTTTTTTTTTAATCTTCTTAACAGGCTCTTTTGCAGAGAAAAAATTTCAAGTTGTAATGAAGTGTAATTTATCAGCTTTCCCTTTTATGAACTGTGGTCTTGAGGCCAAGTCTAGGAGCTCTTCTCTTAACTCTGGGTCCCAAAGATTTCCTCTTATTTTTTTTTTCTTAAAGTTTTACAATTTTCCACTTAAGACTGTTAACTATGTTGAATAAAAGCAGTAATAGAGGACACCTTTACCTTGTTCCCAGTTCTATGGAGAAGGCATCCAGTCTCGGACCATCAAGTGTGATGTTAGCTATGGATGGTCTTATCAAGATGAAAAAGTTCTCCTTTATGCCTATCTTGAGTGTTTATCTTTTTTTTTTTTTAAAGATTTTATTTATTTATTTGACAGAGAGAGATCACAAGTAGGCAGAGAGGCAGGCAGAGAGAGAAAGGAGGAAGCAGGCTCCCTGCTGAGCAGAGAGCCCGATGCGGGACTCGATCCCAGGACCCTGAGATCATGACCTGAGCCAAAGGCAGCGACTTAACCCACTGAGCCACCCAGGCGCCCTTGAGTGTTTATCTTGAATGAGTATTGAATTTTGTCAAATGCTTTTCCTTCCTCAGTTAATATGATATGATTTTTCTTCATTAACCTGTTAATTTGTTGGATTACATTGTTTGATTTCTGATTAAGGGAACAGATTTGCATACCTGGAATAAATTTCACTTAGTTGTGATATATAATTATTTTTATATATCATGGGATTCGGTTTGCTAAAATTTTGTGGGAATTTTTGTGTCTAAGTTCATGAGAGATATTTGTTTTTAGGTTTTGTTGTTGTTTGCTGTTTGTCTGACATGAATCAGACATGAATTTCATATACTCTCTCCGAGTTTTTGTCTCATAGAATGAGTTGTTCCCCCCTCTTCTTTTCTCCGAAAAAGACTATGTAAATTTCATATTAATTCTTCATTAAGTGTCTGGTAGAATTCTCCAGTGAAACTATCCAAGCCCAGTACAGTTTTGGGAGGACTTCTACTTATGAGGACTACTTTTATGAGTTTAATTTCTTTAATGGTCATAGGACTATTCAGATTATCTATATCATCTTGGTTGGTAGTTGGTAGTTTGTGATTTTCTAGTGTGATTGGTACATTTCTTCCAAGTTATCAAATTTATGAGTGTAAAATTGTAGTACCCCCTTATTATCATTATAATGACTGTACCATATAGATTGAAGTATATGTCATTCCTGATATTAGTGATTTATATCTACTCTCTGTCTTTATCAATCTTGCTATAAGTTTATTAAATTTTTGGCTTTCAAAAAAGGGTTTTTTAGGGGCGCCTGGGTGGCTCAGTGGGTTAAAGCCTCTGCCTTTGGCTTCGGTCGTGATCTCAGGGTTCTGGGATTGAGCCCCACATCAGGCTCTCTGCTCAGCGGGGAGCCTGCTTCCTCCCTTCTCTCTCTCTGCCTGCTTCTCTGCCAACTTGTGGATCTCTCTGTCAAATAAATAAATAATTTTTTTTTTTAAAAAAGGGTTTTTAAAATTGATCTCCTCTACTGTTTTCTTATTTTCAATTGTATTGATTTCTTTTCTTTATTATATCCTTTCTTCTTTTTGCTTTGGATTTATTTTGATCTTTTCCTGTTTCTTGAGGCAATAACTTAGTTTATTGATTTGAGATTTTTTCTCTTCTCTAATATAAACATGCTTTTTTCTCAGTACTGCTTTAGTTGTGTCCCACAAATTTATTATGTTGTATTTTCACCTTCAGTTTAGTGCTATGAATTTTTAAGATTTCTTCTGAGATTTCCTTTTTTACTCATGGATTATTTGGAAGTGTGCTGTTTTATTTCCAAGTGTTTTGAGATTTACCAGTTAACTCTCTGTTATTAATTCCTATCTTGATTCCATTATGGTCAAAGAACATACACGTACGATTGCTATTCTTTTAAATTTGTTGAAATTTGTTTTATGTATATGTTCAGTGGCGACTTGAAAAGAATGTGTATTCAGCGCTTGTTGTGTGGAATTAGATCCTGTTGGTTGATGGTGTTCTTCAGATCTTTACATCTTTGCTGATTTTCTGTCTAGCAGTTCTATTAATTGCTGAGAGGAGTATTGAAGTTCCCAGCTGCAATTATGGCAGTCTGTGTTTGAACAAGCCTTCCAGATGGTTCCGATCACGCTGAAGTTTGGGAACATGTACCTTTAACTCTTTGTGAGTTTCAACTTTATGAAAGAAATCACTTTGAATGTAGAGAAAATGTAAGTTCTTTCATGACGTTGAAACTCCCTAGCTCTGGCCCTTTCTTCCAATCTATCTTCCTGACCATCACTAGGTATATTCTCCCCACAAAATTTCTCATCATATCACTTCCAGGGAAGCCTTCAATGATTCTTTACTGCCCCTTGAATTAAGCCATCCTCTATGGTCTCTATTCTCCATCAAACTAGATGGGTCAGAATATAAAAAAATATATATTTTACCTATATATAAAAAATACGTATTTGTCTTTATTCTTGTTTCTGGCACAGAGCTCATAAAAGCCTTGGAATTTTGTAAGTATTGAGAGTGGCAAATGGGTCTTTTGTTATGTTAATGAAGTGACTTTTGGATGGCACCTAAAGTTGAAAGCTGGTTGCCAGGAGAACTAACCATGTGATTTTAAGATGGGAACTTTCAAATCCCACTCACTTGATCTCTTGTGGGGGGAGATCATCTGGAGGTTGACTCCGTCCCTAAGGACCAGCGATTTAATCAACACTGCCTATGTAATGAAGCTTCCAAAAAAACACAAAAGGTAGAAGGTTTGGAGAGTTTATGGGTTGGTGTACACACAGAGATGAGAATCTTGTGCTGGGAGACAGCTTGGAAACTCCATGCCCCTTCCCACATGACTTGCCCTGAATTATATCCTTTTTTAAAAAAAGATTTTATTTATTTATTTGACAGACAAAGATCACAAGTAGGCAGAGAGGCAGGCAGAGAGAGAGGAGGAAGCAGGCTCTCTGCTCTGCTTCAGGGCTTGATCCCAGGACCCTGAGATCACGACCTGAGCCGAAGGCAAGGGCTTAACCCACTGAGCCACCCAGGTGCCCTGAATTATATCCTTTTATAATAAAGCGGAGATCCAGTGAGTAAAACACTTCTCGGAATTCTGTGAGCCGCTCTAGCAAATTAATTGAATGCAAGGAGATGGCTGTTGGAACATCTAATCTATACCCAGTGGGTCAGAAGCACAGATGTGGCATCTGAGGTGGAGGATAGTCTTGTGGGACTGAGACCTTAACCTGTGGAATCCAATGCTATCCCCAGGTAGATAATGTCAGAATTGAGTTGAATTGATGGACACTCGGCTGGTATCTGAGAATTGCTTGGTAGGGTAGGAACTCTGCAGCCTTCTCTACCATATTGGAGTTGGGTCCCAGAACTATTTTAATCTTACATCCACCCTGTGCCTTCCTTCCTCCGAGTTTTCCTATGCAGTTTGTTTTTACCTGGGATGTCCTCCATCCGTATTTAAATCTGTTGAAATTTTCCTTGTCTTTCTGACCATCCCAAATAACACCTCTTCATGAAGACTTTTCTTAGTACCTGAACAATATATAATTTCTCCCTGTTTGGAATCTTTAAGGGAGTTTATTTCTCTCTTTCCCATTTTTCACATTATCCTTCTTTAAATTAGTTGGGATTTTATCTTCTCTCTCTTGCTAGGTTGAAAGTTTATTGAAGCAAGGACACCATCCTTGTATTTTCTGTAGTATCTCTTGGATGGTTCCTTAAAAATACTTCGGAAGTATTTGCTAAATTGAGTTTTCTGGAAAGTTAATGGCACTTAATGGTCCATTGCTTAGTTCCTCTGAAATTAAACATTTCCAAAAAAGTTAAAAAAGTTTTCCCTTTTTAAAACCTAGAAGTAAAATATTTTTTGATAAAAGAGAATTCATTGTAAATTTATAATGCATTTGAAGTGGACTTGAAATAGATTTTAAGTAGTGGTAGCATAATAAGATACATAGAAATATTATATTATAGCTAATGTTCATAGTGATTCTTCTAAGTGTGTCTGTCTGTACCCCTCTTTTCCATTCCTATTGCTATTTTCAAGGGCTGTTTCTAGTGATTTATTCTATGGATTATTGCACTGTTTCTCAAGCCTGCCCCACCATAAGGGTAGCCTAGGACACTGACTAAGATGCAGATTTCTTAGCCTTACTCCAGAGCTTGAGAGAATGATCAAGAATCTATATTTTTACCAAATATTCTATTTGATTCTAATGAATCAGGCCATTCATTGCCTTCTAATAGTTACAATTTCTCATCTCTCCAGTCCATGGTTCATCTGTCATGTTACTTAATTATCAGTTAAACTGCAAACTATTGTCATTAAAGATTTGTAATTGAGGGGATAGTGTCTCTGAATGCCTGATTTTCTAAATGAAAGGAACCATCATAGTGGTCTAATATATTTATTAATTCTAGAATGCTTTAGTATCCTCAATATGAGTATGAAAAATTCCATTCTTTTCCTCTGCCCAGAACAAAATATTGGATATTATGAGAGCAAAAGAAAAAAAAAATTTACAGCGTTATATAGAAATATAGCAGAAAACAATACGGTACTGCCTTGTCTGTGTTTTAGGGCAAATGGAAGAACTGATACAAAATGATTTTAGGAGCTTCTGGGAACGTGATGGATAGACTAGCTCAACACATTTGATGCTTTATAAAACAGCTAACTACTTGCGAATAGTATGAAGAAAATGTATTCCAAAATTCTTCTAATGTCTACAGATGTTGACATGCAATTGCCAAGTAGCAACTTTGAGTACCATAAAGCATAATAACAACATTACCATCTTACCTTTTGAGTCTAAAGAGACTTTAGGAGGTATCTCATTTAGGGGTACTGGGTGGCTCAGTGGATTAGGCATCTGACTCTTGGTTTCAGCTCAGGTCATGATCTCAGGGTTGTGAGATCGAGCCACGGAATCAGTACGGAGTGTGCTCAAGCTTCTCTCTGTCCCTCCGGCTGTGCTCTCACTAAAATATATAAGTAAATAAAAACTTTTTTAAAAAGTATTTAGCATTTTATTTTATTATTTAAAAATTTTATTTATTTATTTGAGAGAGAGAGAGAGAGAATACAGAGGGAGAGTGAGAGGGAGAAGCAGCCTCCCCTGGGATCATGACCTGAGCTGAAGGCAGACACTTAACTGACTGAGCCACCCAGGTGCCCCAATCTTACATTTTAAAAGACAATAAGCATGGAGAAAGTTGAGCTATTATATCATGAAAGACACTCTTATAAATGTTTTGAATTTATAGCATCATTTAATCTCATTGCCTCTGAGAGAGGGGGCCATCTGCATACCAAGGAGACAGGTCTCAGGAAAAGCCAAACCTGCTGACACTTCAATCTTAGGCTTCCAGCCTCTGCAACAGTGCAAAAATAAATTTCTGTTATTTAAACCACCCAGTCTGTGGTAGTTTCTTATGGCAGCCCAAAAAAAACTCCTACAGGATAGTTGTTAGAGCCTATGAAGCCCCGTGAACATGGATACTTGAGAAAACCCTTCATTAAAGGGTTCTTTGTTTACTAACTGCTTTGCACAGAGCCATTAGCACAAAGCCTTGTCCTCGGTACAACTGTCAGGGGTAGTGTCCCTGTGTACCACTCATCTCCCTTCACAGGAAGTTTAATTTGAATTTTCTCTGCTAAGGACTCCAGAAACATCTCCTCATTTTTGTTCACCTCTTCAATCACCAACTTCTTTAAACCCAGGACAAATATAGTAACCGAAGTAACCCTGACCATCCTCCTGGCTTTCCATGTCTTTAGCCAAGGTTCCAGACTGAAGTGTAGCAACAAGACGAAAAGGGCGGGAGTTCAGCCTTCACCTGAAGCCTGTGGCACAATCCGTAGTTAGGCCATTTTACCTCGAAGTTGTCTGCTTGGAGGAAAATTTCTGTTCTGCAATACTTGGTGGGGATAAATTAAAAGAAAGAGAGAGAGAGAGAGAAACATACTTTTAGAACATGGGATTTGGAAAGCTCTAGCAATTATAAGGGACACTGAGGAAACTGTATTCTTTGCCCCGATGCTTCCACACTGAGGGACCGTGACAAATGTTCTTAGGGAAAAAACATGCTTTGAAGGGTTACTCTTCTATCTGGAACTTTTGAATTTAAAATCCTACTTGAACATACACATTATTTGTCAGTTTATCTTAAAACTGTTCATTGGATGCCCTATATCTCTTCCTCCAAACTCAAAGGAATATTAAAATTTTCTCTTTTAGGTCTTTTGCAAAACAGCATGAGCAAAAGAATATCACTTTTCTGTTGGAATGAAATATGTGTATGGGTGAAGAGAAGGAGCCTGGATTCCCTGCACATTTACTTCTCAGTCTTGTCATAAATATCAATACATAAGAATAAAAAACAATCTTGCCAAATACTCAACCACCAGAGAATTCCTCAAGCAGAGTTATACTGGGGCCAGGCGCTGGTTGTCAATTTCAAAAGAATGTAAAAAATTTTAGTGCCTTTAGATCCCTAAAGTACCAGGAAATGGCAAAAATGACAACCGTAATAATAAGGAAAAAAGAAAGAAAGAAAGAAAAAGACAATTCTGACATGTTCTAGGATTTCTAATTGTGTCAGATTTTAAATAAGTTTTGGTGTCATTAAGTCCACAAAGTATTAGGAAGTGGTGGAAAAAAAAAACACAAACACAAGAATAGTTAAACAATAAGAACAAAATTTGAAATGATGTAGGAGTTCTAATCATGTCAGATTATATACGATTTTTAGTTTTCTTTAGTAGATAATACAATTCACTAAATATGATCATATGTTGGTTGGATGGAAGACTAAGAAGGAAATGTGTATTTTTTTTTTAAGATTTTATTTATTTATTTGACAGAGAGAAATCACAAGTAGATGGAGAGGCAGGCAGAGAGAGAGGGAAGCAGGCTCCCTGCTGAGCAGAGAGCCCAATGCAGGACTCAATCCCAGGACCCTGAGATCGTGACCTGAGCCGAAGGCAGCGGCTTAACCCACTGAGCCACCCAGGCGCCCGGAAATGTGTATTTTTAAGCACATTGCTATAGTTACTGTTTTCCAAGAGCATACAAGGAAGTATAATATTATGAAGCAAAAGTAAGATGATTTTTAAAAAAGATTTTATTTACCTATTTGAGAGAAAGAGCACAAACCGGTGGGGGTTGGAGGGGGAGAGAGGCAGAGTGAGAAGCAGACTCCCCAGTGAGCAGGGAGCCAGACCTGGGGCTCAATCCCAGGACCTCAGGACCATGACCTGAGCCAAACATAGATGCTCAACCGACTGAGCCACCCAGGCGCCCCGATTTTTTTTTTAAACCAGTGAGTTTTGTATGAAACAATGCTGCCAGCAGCAATAACAATGTGAACATAAAACTTTGTCCAACGTTTCTGACAAATTCTTGGTTGTCCAGTAGAAGACATCTGCGTATTTCTGAGATCTTGTAAGTTGCTATGTCCGTTTTTCTCGAAGGATTGTCCCACTGAGGGTGAAGGTATTTTTTTAACGCTTCTCTTCTACAGCTGATTGCTCTGTCGATAATCAGCAGACAGCTTCCCCAAATGAGCAATGCTGCATTGAATCCTTAAACCAAAACCTTGCCTGCCTGCCCAGAGGGTGGGGGTGGGGGGTGAGCTGTGAAGTAGAAGGTGGAGGGCAAAAGTGGCAAACGGAACATGATCAGGGGGCTGCTTTCTCCCTCAGACTCAATAACACTCTGGAAGTGGCAGCTTACCCTGTGGAAAGGGCTGTGAAACTTTCAGAGCAACAAGTCAAATAGATGGCAAGGCTTGGGGGATTTGTAAAGGGATACGGACTTTTCTAGGGCAGATTACCAGGTCATCGGTTCAAACGCAGCTGTGCTCAGCCATTACTAAAATGATGGCCCACGAGGGCTTCCTAGGCCAGCTGGGGAGTCAGGCAGGTGCTCGTAGTTGCCTGGTAGACAGCTGGGCAGCAGGGAGGACCACCATATCAGCAGGCACTGGGGAAATTCGAACTCTCCAGAACTCCCCTGGTCTGCTGAGCCCTGCTGCCAGCCATCTGCTTTCTTAACACCTCCCCAGGGTTCTGCGGGCCTGTGACGTGTGCTGGGGGAAGGCATGTCCTGAGACTGTGTGAACTGCATCAGTTCTCTGAGCCCAGGGAAAACCTTTCATGCCTGAATGCAGCTGCCGGGAGTCGTGCTGGTGTTCAGGGGACTCAGGTTCCGGGTTTGACTCCGTGTCTGAAAAAGTCACGTAGCTCTGACTTCTCTCTAGGGCCCTGTCCAACCTCCAAGGGCCGGGATGGACCCTGGGGAGTTACGTCTAGGAGAATCATGACACAGTCCTTTGATTTGGCTCGGTGGCAATAAAATTTGCGGAAAGGTACGTACCAGGCTCAGAGAAGTCCAGTTCTATGACACAGTGCCACTGTGTGGGACCCAGTACCCAGGACTCAGCTTCCCATAAAATAAAGAACAGAAAAGTCATCACATCCTGGGTCAGGTTAGGATTCTGCTATTTCAACAAGCCCTGTGTAGAGGCAGGTCGAGGCCGCCTGGTCTGCCTGAGCTGGAAAAACTGACAAGTCAGATGTTACCTTTCTGTGACCTCCCTGCCCCCCACTTACCATCTAGGACCTGGCAGAGATGCTAGGGGCTGACAGGAGGCAGCTGTGGTCGGCTCTGGTGTTCTGCGATCCTGGGTTGCAGTCCTGGATCTGCCCAAGAATCATCCTGGCTAATCCCATAATCTCTTCAGAACCTCAGTTTCCCCATCGATAAACATGAAACATTGCACTAGGAGGGCTTCTGAAGTGTGACGTGGTCTCCAAGGTACCATCTTGAAATAGTTTGAATTCCTCGGAAGGCAGTGATTATCAAAATATAAATCACAGTGACTGAGGCCACTGAGAGTCATTAGAGCATGTGGGCTCACAGTGAATGAATACAATCTATTCATTCTGGAGAAAACTGGGGACATGTTTATAAGTTGAGAAAGCAAAAACTGCAATGGCATTTAGGATTGTTTTGTTAAATGCGTGCCTTCAACAAAGCTCACCCTGAAAATAGAGGGGCTGCGTGAGGAGGAGAAACACGGGTGTGGCTTTCTATATAAATTTTTTCCTAACATTTTATTTACTGCATCCATTATTTTTTTCAACGTCTAAAAACAGCTTTCCAAACAGCTTTTATCTTTAAATTTACTTTATGGAGGTCGTCACGCTGCCTTTAGAAAAACTTTATTAGGCTGCACTTACTACATTATCTAGAAAATAATCCATTTATATGCCTATAGATCCACCTTCCCCCAAAGCCACACAGAACACAAAATATAGATGTCTGGTTTTGTCAGTCCCTATAAATAAAGGAGGCAGAGACAGTAAATATAGAAAGGGAGCATGTTACATTACCATAACACACCAGAAACCCAAGGTGAGGATAAAAGTGCTATTTATCAACCCACCGAGAGCTAGGAGTCTATGATTTTCATGTCTTTGGCATTACTGGAGCTCAGATAATTCCAGAATTTGATTCTTTATCTTAGAACTTCATTTTCGGAAAGCATTTTAGTAAAACTGAGAAATAGACTCGGGACGGTGGGAGCATGATGGGGAAGAAAGATAAATGGTAGCACCACTGAAGTATCTCCACGCCAAATAGCAGCAGAAGGCGGGGAAAGGTTTAGACTCAAAGGGAATCCCAAGTGTCAAGATACTTATCATCTCCACAGCCATGGACTTGTTTGCAGCCCTTAGTCCGGCGACACCACCAGAGTTCTGTCTAGTATCTTTCCAAGAATGCCGTTCTGCTCAGGAATTCCTTCATCTGATTTTAAACTATGAATTTATTGCAAATAAAAGCGAAGTCTGAATGACGATATCTGCATTAATTGTATGTTTTTCACCTTAAAGGAGTATTCCTCTCACTCCCCGTTTCTGTGTTTTTTTTTTTTTTTTTTTTTTTTTTTTTTTTAACGCGCGCGTGTGTGTATTTGCTATTAGGTATCTATCTTTGTAGAAAACGTAATCATGGCTTCCTAACATTAAAGTGAAGCAAAGCTTTATTGAATATGAAGAATATAGCCCGCCTGCCTTCCTCCCGCCCGCCCTTCCTTCCTCTTTCCTTCCTTTTCTCGTTTTAACTTAAAAGCTTTCAAAAAGCAGTCTGGGTTCCTAAGGTTGGTGAGAGACAGAGAAGTATGTCTGCCATGTCCTGTCCTACCATGAAGCCTGTCCTACTCTAGGCACTGTGCTATATGCTTTTAATGCTTCATTTCATTACCCATCACCCAGGCTCTGAGGTCAGTACTGTTCTCCCCAGAGCACAGATGAGGTGACTTGCGCAAGGTCACAGAGCTGGGGGTCAAGTGACACCTGAAATGGGTAGCAAGGTGAGGAATTTATACTCCACCGTTTAAAGGAAAAGTAGCTTCTTTATTTAAGAAAAATGGATCTTGTATTGCTCTTGAGACACTACTCAGCTGCTACTAGGGGGGAAAAAAAATCTTTTTGTCAATTAAGGGGAACTAGAAAGAGAATGAGTTAGACCGGAATAGAATGCTTGAAATGAGAAGAAACAAAGCCACCTCAGCACAGGAGACTTACACATAACAAAGAATGTCATAGTTTCCACGCATTTCAGTCCTCATGTGCGACTGCTGACTTGGGTACCTGGGTGATCCTGGGTATACACTGTGGGCAGGACTTCCTCGGAGAAGGAGTCCCTCCTGCCCTCCATTCTCCCCTACTCAAGCTCCCAGGCTAGTGGGAGGCCCAAAGCGCCCTGTGCTTCTCACTTGCACAGCCCAGCCCCCTTCTAGTCACTTCTTCCACAGCTGTCTTCCCAGCTGGGTCGGAGGCTCCAGGAGTGCCGGGACAATGTCTCTCCTTCACTATTCAACACCCTGCCCGCAGGACCTGAGACTGCAGCCAGAGGCTATGGCCTTGGTTAACTGCCCCCACTTCTCTTCCAACCCTGACCACCACCACCAGCCTTACGCTCATGGCCATCCTACTTTACCCACCATATCTAGTCCTTTGCTCCTCCCCGGGGCCATTTATAGGCAATTCTGGGGTCTTGGGGAGCTGGAGCATGGCTTAGAGAAGGTGGCATGTCCGGAATGAGCTTTGTAGGTCGTGAGGCCCAGGGTGGGGTAGCGGTTGCCAGGGCATTAGGGGGACATTGCTAACACTTAAGAAACTCCGTTGAATGAATGATTAATGATGAATATGCTGAAACAAAGCCACAGAGAGAGAGCACTAAGCTGACCTCTTGGGGGTCTTGAACACCAAGAGGCTTCCCAGGAGGGGAAGGTAGTCTGAGGGGGGCTTTGGTAGACCCTGGAAGAAACAGTCACTGTGGCTTGTGGAACTCCTGCTATTATTTTCATTGCTTTCCTACAACCTTTAAGGGCATTCATTGCCAAGAAATTTCCATCTACCTGGAAATAAAGAGATAATCACAGGCCGCCTCAGAAATGACTCGAACCAGTGGAAGTTGGACACCCTGAGAAATGCCCCGGACCTTCAGGTTCTCTCCTTCTTTGTCACTAGTTGTTTCTAGATCCGCCTGGCACTTCTAACTCATTCCCAACAGCATACGTAAAGTACCGATTACAAATAAAATTACAAGCAGGATAAATTCCTGCCGGGGTCATGTTTACCCACCGTGTTCTATGGGATAGAGGCCAATTAAACGAATATAAACCCAAACCAAATTTTGCCAAATGAAAACAAAACGAGATTATCTCTCTTACAACTAGACCAATGCCAACTGCAGTTTCGATGGTAACATTCTGGGACCGTGTGAAGACGGGGAGTGCGGAGAGAATCTTCACGAAGCAGTAGAGGGAAGGCCTGAGATGGACCACAGCTCCATTGGTTTCCCTCGATTCTTTTATCTTAAGAACACAAGAATGATTCTGAGAAATTAGAGTGCACCTCACCTACAGAAGAAAAGCAAAAAAGGTATGTATATTCAATAGGCAGGAACTCCATTAGAAAAAGAATTGACAATTACTTTAGAAGTCAGGAAGCCAATTTTAAAATCAATACATTGCTTGAGAAGGATAACATGATGTAGTGTCAAAGTAGGAAGCATTATCAAAGCTACATTTACTTTGCAGCGGTCCTAAAGTAGCTGTGGTCAAAGCTGAAACATCGACGAAAAGGGGAGTGGGAAAGCAGAGTTACAACCCGACCTAGATCTTCACACTGACTAACCAAACCTTACGATACCACACAGAGCCAAAAATCAGGTTTGAACTGTGCTTATATTTATGTTTGCTTGGTTTAACCTCACTGTAAAAGAATATCTCCATCCAGGAGTGCCTGGGTGGCTCAGTCGTTAAGCATCTACCTTGGGCTCAGGTCATAATCCCAGGGTCCTAGGATGGAGCCTGCGTGGGGCTCCCTGCTCAATGGGAAACCTGCTTCTCCCTCTCTCACTCCCCCTGCTTGTGTTCTCTCTCTCGCTCTGGCTCTCTCTGCCAAATAAATAAATAAAATCTTAAAAAAAAAAATATCTCCATCCAGACCCCACCCCCAGAATAAACAGCGTAACTACAAACAGAAACCACCACAGCATTGGGTCCCCTGCGTCCCACTCAGATTGTTGGTGGCATTGCAAAACACAATCTGAATGCTATTAAAGGGGAAGTGGAAAACAAAGGAAGATTGCAAGTAAATTACATGAAACAAATTTTCATCATCTCTGCTTTGCTTTGTGAGAAATTCAGTGTCAGCCACATATGTACATCATTGGAGAATAATTTCAGCTTATTCAGCTGACGGGGCAGAAATCTATTGAGTCTGTGGAACAATTAACTGTAATTTGCAGGATCCTTATCATGTTGGAGATGATGCTCAGTAAAGGAACAGCCGATGGCTGCAATGGAATCAGGAGGGAACGAAGTTCCTTGTTTTCAGTGTTTGGGAGAAAGCCTTTTCCCATTCGTTTTAAATTACTAAGAAAAGCAAACATTTTGGTAAATGCTTCAGAGAGATTTATAGGTGACTCTAAATGCAATCTACTTGGTGACTGACTCAATTTTAATTCCTTTGGTTCTTGGTTGCAGAAAGGCCAACGTTGTTACCACTTGCCGGGTCAAAGGTTACGCTTCCTGCCCTCCATCAACCCAGCCGGGACATCTGAGTGTTTTTAGATACTAGTCAGGTCACCTTCCAAGGGGAATCACTCACGCTAACCATCTGATTAAGGGGCCTCTGTAATGAATCCTGCTACCAGGTATGCAATTAGCCAGGCTCTAGCTTTCCTGGTTTAATGAAATGCGTGTTAGATGCTCATCTGTGTAAGACCTCAGTAAGCGAAGGCTTCCGGGAGCTGGGACGTTCAATCGCCATCCTTCCCGTTTTAAATTTAAATTTTAATTACATTTAATGACACTTTGTATATATGTGTGTGTATAATACAATATTTTTGTGCCCACGCTGCGGGGAGTTAGGAGACCCAGAGTGTGATTTTGGGTCATTGCTTCTCTGAGGAGGTTTCCACACACCCAGCTTTAATCATGCACTTGTAGTTCACTGTGAATGCCCTTGGCCATGTTGTAAGCATGCTTTCCCTGAGGTCTCCAGTAATGGAGGAAGCCTGACTGAGAGCTCACGAGAGCCAAGCCCTGTCTTAAGGTCTGGCAAAGTCTGGTACAGACCGGCAGTTACTCTTTTTCATACATGAGGAAACAGAGGTGCTGAGAAGGGGCTTGTCTAAGCTAGGGAGCGGTGGAGCTGGAATCTGGACCCAGGCAGCCTAGAATCTGTGCAAGTAGCCACATTCCAGATGCACAAAATTGGGTCAGAGTCAAATGGTGAAGTCCTGAAAAGGCATTCTGCGAGCTCCAAAATCCTCTTTCTGCCTCTTTGCCAGAAGCCCCTTCTCCTGGCCCTCCAACGTTAACACGCTAGACTCTAGCCACCACACCCACTCAGAGCAGAGATCCACCAGCTTAAACTCAGGACCATCTCCTAAACTCACGATGTGCGCCTATAGGGTCCCTCTCACAGGTGTTCGCTAGCCAGGCGGCCAGTCCAGCTCCTGTCTCCTGGTTCCCGTAATTAGCTCAGGAATGGGACCACAACCCAAAGTGGTCCCCCTCCCCCCAAAAAGTCTGAGTTTTTGTTTTTTGTTTTTGGGGGTTTTTGTGAGGCCTAGAGAAAGGAGGCTGATTTTTCATGATGTACCTGAACCTTGTGGGGGCAGGCGTGACTGGACAATGATGGATCTCATGGAGCCTGAGAAGGGACTCAACAATGGAAGGAGAGCAGAGCCAGCCCAAGAGCCAGAGCAGGCAGGGTCCTGGAGGCGTCTTCAAGCTTCATCCCAGCTGGGTCTAACACATTATACCCCAGATTTCTTGGCTGGGATCCATTTAATTACCTTTCTGCTAAAGTAATTTGCATTAGGTTTTCTGACACTTGCCTCTTTTTGCTTCTGGACAATTTTTGAATTCTAGTTAGAAAGTAAAATCATTTTATTGTCCAGTGGCGGCGAGAAGCCACTGTGACCCTTCAGAGAAGCAGAGGGTGAGGTGGGGGGTTTGGCAGAACTGGCTGAGAAACCAGGGAATTAATGTGGAAAAGCTACAACACTGGAATTTATTTTCTCATTTAGTCCCCCTGGTGATCTTTCAAAGAAGGTAGCATTATCTTCAGTTCCCAGATGAGGGGACCGAGGCACCCCTGTGCGTAGTTAACATCACCCATTTTACACTGTTTGCAAGTGGCTGATCTGGCCTTCAAACCAGGCCTCTATGGCTCTGAAGGGCACAGCTGACCTCCTGTCGCTCCGGATTGTACTACAAAGTTCTGTGTGCAATGAGGGCACAGGACTCGAGATTGTCCAAGGTGTCCCTCGTTGGTATGCCCTGGACATCTTCAAAGCACTCAACAGACTGTCATTGGCTGAGTCCAATGGCTAAGGTGGTAGATGTTATCTCTAGATCTTAGAGGTGGGCTGCTGTCATCAGGGTGTATAGGAGCTGGGCAAATGCTTTGGCTGTGCAGAATGAGGAATGATGGGCATGAAAATGTGATGTATTCAAAACATTCACTTTCTATGACCAGTGAGGAAGAGACACTGTGGGCTCAACATGGCTTGTTTGTTTGTGTTTTGGCCTGGGATGAGTCTGACAGGCCACTGTTACCATGGTAACGAGTACATAGAGCACTCTGGTAAATTGAGGAAGGAAGAGAAAGAGGATAGTGAGGCAAATATTTGTTGAACAACATTTTAAATGTACCATGAGTACAGTTATATACTAAGTGCTTTTAAAAGTATCAAACAAAAGGGAAAGTTATTGAGGAAGCCAAGATACACAAAATCAGGGAGCAATTAAATAGCAGCACATGAACAAGAGAATATAGAAATGCATGTACGCATATGTTCACAGTATGTCATGGATGAAAAGCGTTACCATGCGTTCAGTGGGGCTGGCCAAAAGCAACTTTTTAGATCTCTCTCTTTCTCTTTTTTTTTTTTTTTTAAGATTCATCCAGTCACTTGACAGGGAGAAAGATGAAGAGAGAGAGAGGAAGAGAGAGAATCCCAAGTAGACTCCACACTAAGTGCAGAGCCGGACCTGGGGGCTCAGTCCCACGACCCTGAGATCACCCCTCTGCGATCACCACACTAGCCAAAACCAAGAGTTGTTCACCCAACTGACTGAGCCACCTAGCTGCCCCAGCTTTTTGGATCTCTTAAGTTTTGAGTGAAGTTTCTAAGAATTAACCTGATAAGTAGGATGTGGGGGCAGATATATATTGGTGATAGCAATATGGTGGTCGAATGGAAGCGTCACTTTTCCTGCTGAGCCAGAGGAAGCCATGGCTGTGTTCCTGAAGCAGGGGCAATGGAAAGTGGGTTTGGATTTACACTGATTTACCCTGTACCTATATGAAGAGCCGGGCGGGAAAGGAGCCCTGTCATAAGCTGTGAAATACGGAGAAGGTGAATCCAAAGAAAGGGGGATGACTTTCCTGGCTCCGTTGCTCAAGGACAGTGTGTTATACTGGGATGTGATTCAGACTCGGTCTTATTCATCTTCCTTTAGGGTCTAGAACTCTGGGAGGATTGATACGTATTTATTGAATGAGTAAGTGAAGGCAGGAGGGAAGAAGCAAAGGGCGGAAGGAAGGAAGCCTCACCGACCTGCTTCAGAAGCAGGGGCAAGATAATAGGTATTGATCAGCAGCCGGAAGCTATGGAGAATTCAAGAGGATTGAATGGAGAAGAGCTATTTTTCTTCACAAAAGTGAAGAAGTCATTAACTACGTGGGAATTGTGGTTTCTTTTTGCAGTGGCACTGGTGGGAGTCCAACTGGAGAGGATGGGTCTTTTTGACTGGGTTGGATGGCCTGGATATTCCTGGTCTCCTGCTTCCCCGCCAGTCAATACTCACATCCTTAATGCTCCCCAGCATCCCCTCTCACAGAACAAAGACACATCAGGAGCTGGATTCCAGGGGCCTTGTTCCCCCATAGATGAATTTGCTTTGGTGTGAGAGTTCCTTAGTGTGGACTACCTAAGTAGTTTCTCCCTGCTTCCCGGTCCCAGCAGTTACATACCATCTTTGGCCGACTTGCCTTCTCCCTTCAAAGGGCATTTTGCTTTTCTTCAGACATTTTCTAATACACCCGAACAAATCAATTAAAATTTGAAAAAGCCATCTCGTGGTTTTCCAACAGATTCTGTGACTTTATAGAGGTTGAATCTCTTCATGTACACATCCTAAATCAAAGACTCTCCCCTCATCTTTCTTCGTTCCTCCCAATGCAGGAAATTGTTCTGGTAAGTGGAGCCCCTCCCCCACGAATGCCCAGCGTGGCCTCAGCACCAGAGTCCTCTGATCCTTCTCCAAGCTGATGGGTCTGTGTGCAGGGCTCTGCACTGCTCCAGTGATCCCAGGAAATGGAATTCCTTTCCCAAGCTGGAGCCCCCGAATTTACCTCTTTCCTTTTGCATTACTTTATAGATAGATGATCTGAGTTAATTCGTTCAGGGTTCATACGCATTTAGCCTTTGCCTCTTAATTCTGCTGCCGTTCTCCAGTTCAATACCCAAGGCAAATTTCCCAAGCTCATTCTAGTGTGGATCCTTATTTTCTTTCATTAAGATAGAGTTGCATTGGGGCACCTGGGTGGCTCAGTGGGTTAAGCCGCTGCCTTCGGCTCAGGTCATGATCTCAGGGTCCTGGGATCGAGTCCCGCGTCGGGCTCTCTGCTCAGCAGGGCCCCTGCTTCTCTCTCTCTCTGACTGCCTCTCCATCTACTTGTGATCTCTCTCTGTCAAATAAATAAATAAAATCTTAAAAAAAAAAAAAAAGATAGAGTTGCATTAACCTAAGGTTTCTTTAGGGGAAGTTCTTATGAGTATATATTTTCTTCTGTATTCAGCAGTTGGCTGTCATTCTTTAAAATGCCAAATCCTTTCTTTTTTTTTTTTTTTTTTGTAAGATTTTATTTATTTATTTAAGAGAGAGACAGTGAGAGAGAGAGCATGAGTGAGGAGAAGGCCAAAGGGAGAAGCAGACTTCCCATGGCGCTGGGAGCCTGATGCGGGACTCAATCCCGGGACTCCGAGATCATGACCTGAGCTGAAGGCAGTCGCTTAACCGACTGACCCACCCAGGTGCCCTAAAATGCCAAATCCTTTCTAATTGAGCTTTCCAAGATGAGCCTTTCCTTTCTATTTCTTCTAGCTCACTTTTCAGAAAGAACCCTTCCTAGTGTTTAGGGATAAGGATGCTTCGACCAAGGAGTAAAAATACCAGTTTTCCCTTTTCCTTGTCTTTTGGGAAATCAAATGATTTGGCAAAGGAACATCCTCAGGACTGCCAAGAAACAGCTACTTCTATAAATCAGTTCATTAGGCCCTTAATTTCTGTGACATTTGTCTTCCTGACTTAATTGTAAACTTTGAAAGTGGGGGGGCTGGTTCTTCTTTGCCTTCTCCTCCACACTCTGAGCTACCTTCAGGATTGGCGCCTCCCCGTCACGAGGGTGCACTCCACACGTGCAGGGGACTCCCAGGTTGAGGTGTTCATTCTGTGGCTGCTTTAGCTGTCCTAGTCCTGCCTTATGATCCTGCCTCGAATGGGAAGGTACGTACAATTCTGAGGTGCGAAAACAGAGCTTGTCAGCACATTTTGGTATTTTGTAATGACTGTGCAAGGTTTGTGTTTGAGCCATGCTTGAAACGTCAGTAACCGCAGTAGCTAATCACCTGTGCCTCTCCGTGAGCTGATGTGACAGCACTGATGGCCACAGATGAACAATATGGACTAGCGCATTCCAGTACAGGAATGAACGGGCTTTAATGCGCTGTTATTGTTGCTGGCAGCGGGACTATAAAGTAGAGCACAAGAAGTCCCAAGCAATAAAAAGCACATTGCCTCATGCCCCTGTGAAAGTCCAAGTGAAATGACACGCCAGCTCGGGTAAATGCCCACGAATAACACAGAGCAGCTCTTCACCTCTTGAGGACCCCGGCTGTTAATGCTATAAAAAAATTGCCACTGAGACAGTGAGAATGGAGTAGTGACGATGTATTTGAAGCCTCCCATCCCAGTTCTTCCCCTGCTGTGGATGAGAGGGTGGTTTCCTAGAGATCATTCTCTGGGAAAAACTGGTTTAAAAAAAATGAACATGCTATGTCTTTATTACACCAAATTACTGTCTTTATGTCAACGCATTCATTCAAACAGTAAGTGTTTACTGAGTTCCTACTATGTGCTGGCTACCCTTCCAGGCTCTCGGGACGGTAGGTTGGTAAGCCAAACAAATACTCCTTCCGTGGAGGAACTTAGATTCCCAGGGGAGACTGACGAATGGTAACTGTAGCAAACCATGAACTGCATTTTATTTGAGAAGGTGAGAAATGTCTTGGGAAAAGAAAAGGTCAGGCAGGTTCAAGGGGATCAGAAGTGTGAGAAGCGCAGTTGGAAAGGACGAGTAGTGTTCACAATTTTAAAGAAAGTGGACAGAGGAGATGTCACGGAGAGGCAATATTTAAGCAAGCAGTCAGAGGGAAGGGAGCTAGCCATGCAGACAAGAAAAATCAAAATCCAATTGCATCTCTCCCTGACATTCCCCTTACACTTAAAGCCTTTCAAAGTTTTCCCTCAGCTCCTGCAGGAAGGTCTAAACCCTTTCACAAGGAAGATAATGTCTTCTTCTCTCAAAACTTACCTCGTTTTTCTCTTTCCCCAGCCCTTACATTACTCCAGCCACACTGGTTGACCGTCTGTGCCTTCGGGAACCCACTCTCTGCCGCCAAAGTCCTCCCTCCCGGAGGTTCATCGTGGCTGACTTCTTGGTGTTCTCTCACCCTACAGGTCTCAGCTGAAATGTTGTCTTTTCCGAGAGGCCTTTCTGTTCTCAGGAAGTCTAAAGTGGCCAGCCCCCAGTGATGCTACCATATCACCCTATTGATCTGATCATAATCTGACATCTTGCTTTTATATTGTTTCCTTATGTTAACTGTCTTTCTCCTTTGAAGTGTAAGAGCCGTGCAAGGACCGTACACATGGAAAGTGACATTACCCATCTTATTCCTTATTTTATCTCTAAAATTTAGTACATAGAAAGCACCCCCAAGCATTTGTCAAGTGAACAAATACATACATGTCCGGCCATGTGAAGCCTGAAGGCCTATGGGTCTGTAGCAATTTAAGTCTTACCCAATACTCACCAACCCGCCTATCCCCACCATCACACATGTGCACACACAAGATAGAAAGAACACACGGTCCTGCATGCAGGGGAATCAGTCTGTACCCATCTGCTCTCTCCTACGGAGGGACACACCATTAGTCAGACCTGAGGTGGGTAATGGGTTTACAGATAGACCAACCTCAGGACATACTTACTGTGAGTGACTGATACAATCGCTGTTTCATAGAATGCTTGCTCCATAGTAGATTAAATTAGAGAGTGAAACAATTATTCATTGTTATTTCAGAGACTATCAACCCATCATCCATCCATCCACCCATCCATCTATCTATCTATAGAAGACTCTGAACTAGAATCTTGTCAACGCTTGGAGTTGTTCCCAACAAAACTGAGAATAAGTGGACATCAGCACAACCAGGTACGTGGCCTCATTAAAGAACCTATAGTTATGGAGCCACAGGTGCTACCATCTGCTCAATTTCCACTGTTTTCAACACAGCTGTTCTCAGTAATATGCTTTGCTCTTTGGAAATGAGGTGAAAGAAACAAAGAAAAGTAAAAGATTGGGGGGAGGAAGCGCTATCCTTGCATTTCCTTTCTTAAGGTTTCTTTAGAAAACAAATTGAATGTAAAAGGTCCACAGAAGGCGTTCTACTAGCAAAGAGTCTGTGGAGTTAGAGGATGTGAGGACTTTAAAGACTTTCCATAAATGTTGTTTAAGGATTGCATGGATGGGTGGGTGAATAAATGAAATAAAGATGGCAGATATGGGGGTGCCTGGGTGGCTCAGTCAGTTGAAGCTTCTGCCTTCAGCTCAGGTCATGATCTCAGGGTCCTTGGATTGAGCCCCGCATTGGGCTCTCTGCTCAGCAGGGAGCCTGCTTCCTCCTCCTCTCTCTCTCTCTCTCTGCCTACTTGTGATCTCTGTCAAATAAATAAATAAAATCTTTAAAGAAAAAAAAAAGGTGGCAGATATGCTTTATTTGGGAGGCAGCCTATTGTAATAGGAAACTCTAGGGCTTATGACTGCTTCATGATATGCCCAATACTGGAAGAATTCACGGAAATTACATAACCTCTGAAGAAGACCACTGCGTTTTTAAAAAAACGTGAAAAATCAACTTTCATCTGTAGGTTCAAATAAGAATGGTATGTCTAATTTTTCACCTATCTACTAGCAAAGATAGAAAGTACGATTGTCACAGTAAGGGTGTTGTGACATAAACCTTCTCAGTCACTGCTGGCATGAAACCCATACTACGTTCCCTGAAAGAGAATTGGTAAAATGTGATAAGAGTCTTAAAATTTCTCACACCTTTTATTAAAATTACTAATCTTTTTTTAAAAAAAGATTTTATTTATTATTTATTTGACACAGAGAGAGAGAGAGACAGATCACAAGTAGGCAGAGAGGCAGGCAGAGAGAGAGGAGGAAGTAGGCTCCCCGCTGAGCAGAGAGCCCGATGCGGGGCTCGATCCCAGGATCCTGAGATCATGACCCGAGCCAAAGGCAGAGGCTTAACCCACTGAGCTGCCCAGGCGCCCCATAAAATTACTTATCTTTTAATTGATTTTCTTGCTGAGGATTATTTGTGTATAAAGAGGTTTATAATGGTGCTTTCTGTAACAGTGAAAAACTGCTAACATTTAAGTGTGTATTAGAATGGTTACCTACACATATGGAAATGTGTATAAGAGTACATTATGCTACCATTAAAACTCATGAGCATGAGGTAATGTGAAATAAAAAAAAAACCCAGGATATGAAATTATATATGGACTATGAATTCAACCATGAGAAAGAAAATATGCTGGAAAACCACTGGAAAGAATTGGTGAAAATATTAAGTGATTGCCTCTGGACGGTAGAATTACAGATTTTTTTCCCCTCTAAATAATGTTTTCCCCTACTTTTCCATATCTTCCCCCACAAGTACGAGCTATTTTGATCCTAATAAAAAAGGTCTTCATAAAAACTCTGGAGGAGGAACTAAATTCTAATTTAGGCTCCACAATGTCATGTTGGTATGTTAATTTAGTATGATGTTTGGTAAGTTATTCACGGTCTCTAAGCCTCAATTTATTATCAGAAAAATGGGGAAGACAACTTCCAGCTTGCAGGGTTGCTGGGATGCCTAACCAAGATGCTGTTTAAGGAGGCCGACAGAATTCCTGGCATGTGCTAGAGAGAGAATGGTACTTAGAATAATTGTGGCTTCAGGATTCAAGGTGATTGGAAGCTAGTTGAAGTATTTTTTCCTCTTTATCTGACCAGTTAATCTGTTATTTTTTATTGCATACCTCAACATGCTACAGAAAAAAGGATAAAGAATTATTTAATGTTAAACTCTAGTTAATTACATATATGTCTTTTTTGATACTTTTCAATTTAACATCCAAATTTTACATAATTATCATCAGTAAACAAAATAATTTCTGTTCTATTTAACATTTTGGGTCTCACTGAAACATTTTTTTTTTTAAGATTTTTTATTTATTTATTTGACAGAGAGAGATCACAAGCAGGCAGAGAGGCAGGCAGAGAGAGAGGAGGAAGCAGGCTCCCTGCTGAGCAGAGAGCCCGATACGGGGCTCGATCCCAGGACCCTGAGATCATGATCTGAGCCGAAGGCAGCGGCTTAACCCACTGAGCCAGCCAGGTGCCCCTCACTGAAACATTTTTTGCATACAGTTTTACATATATCAGTATTATTTATTTATTTTTTAAAATGATTTTATTTTTTTATTTTTTATAAACATATAATATATTTTTATCCCCAGGGGTACAGGTCTGTGAATCGCCAGGTTTACACACTTCACAGCACTCACCATAGCACATACCGTCCCCAATGTCCATAACCCCACCCCCTTCTCCCAGCCCCCCTCTCCCCAGCAACCCTCAGTTTGTTTTGTGAGATTAAGAGTCACTTATGGTTTGTCTCCCTCCCAATTCCATCTTGTTTCATTGATTCTTCTCCTACCCCCTTAGCCTCCCCTGTTGCATCTCCACTTCCTCATATCAGGGAGATCCATATGATAGTTGTCTTTCTCCGCATATATCAGTATTATTTAATGGCTACTTAGAATCTATGATAGTAATAATACACCAAAGTTTACCTATCCACTTTCTAATTGTGGGAATTTTTTTTTTTTCTGACTTAAAAGACTGGAATTGCTAGAAACATCTTTGTACGAGTAGATTTTTTTCTTTTAAATATTTTCTTGGGCATATGCTCCTCAAAGTGAGTTACTGTGTTAAAAAAGATTGATTATAGAGGGGTTGTATTCTTCTAGACAACTTTTTAAAAAGACTGATATGCAATGCCACTGGTATGAGGGTACATGCAATTAAACACTTGCTAATATAATAGCACGAACTAGGTCACGGTTCTTCAGTTTGCATTTTTAATATTAGGAAATCTAAATATTATTTTAAGCACTGACTTTTATTTGTATCTTATCTGTTTTCTGTCCTTTTGTAAATATTTTTAGTAAAAAGTAGAAAGCATTATGGATTTGCTTCCACTCTAAAAATATTAAGCATTTTATTCATGTGTAATCAAATAAGTTTATTACATCTTATCTTTTGTTTTCTTTCTATTTGGGATATATTTTTCATCTTCCCTTTAGTTGCTCTCATATACCTTGTTTCTCAGTTGCTATAAAGTTCCTTTGTACTCCTATTGGGATGAGAATTGTAGTCTTTTTATTTTTACTTTTTTATTGTTTTATCATATGTAAAGTGAATTTAATTTCTTTTTCCATGTAGCTATCCAGCTGATCTTTCTACCAGCAGTTATTAAATACTATCTTCTTTCCAATCAATTTATTGGTCTTAGTTCAAGTTTCTATTCAGCATTGTAGACTATTTAGAAACATTGCTTAATAAGGCCAGAGTATTTCCATAGGAAGTTTTTTAATACTGGGAAGATAACTTTATCACCAGAAATTCCCATTTTATATATGAAACAGGAAATTATTTCCCAAGGCTCTAAAGTGATCATTTGAATGGAGAAAAACAAGTTTAAATGTAGCAGAAAAGCTACAGTTCCAACCAGGATATCCTTAGAGATAGCCAGCATTTTATGTAATCGGTTGTATAGAGTTTGCATGTAATCTATTTTTTATGTAGTTTTAAAAATGCATAATTTATAGATTATTCTCAGATCATTACATGACTTTAATGACAGAGTTTGCACTATTGATAATAAAGGAACCTTTGATAGCTCCTAATTTCTTATCAGATAAGTGGAAGTTCCGTATTTGGCATCACATCATTGAGTTCCAACTTCCCCGTCTCCTCGGACATCCCCACTGCAGCCCCCACGTTCATCATTCCTGGCCCTGGTGCCTTTCCCATTTGTATCTTGTCCAAGAACTCCTTCCAGACAGGGTCCCTATGTTACTTAAGATACTGCTTTGGATACTTTAACAGAGACACTTTAATTGTGACTGGAGCAAAGGGGAAGCTCGGTTTCTAGTTCACGTAAAACTCTGAGCTGGTGGACGGGCTCCAAGTAGGCTGTGCTGTTCCATTGGGTCATACAGCCCAAACGCTTTCTATTTTGTTGCTCTGCCATCCTCTGACATTTGTCCCTGTCCGCGTGGTCTAAGCAGGCTACTAACACCTGCATCTCAGCCCACGAGAAGGGCTAAAGTAGCCAATAGATAACCAGGAGCTTCTTTTTAAGCGTGTAATCCAGAAATTGCAAACATCACTTCTCCCCGCTTTAGAATTTAGTAACATAGTCCCAATCAGCAGGGAGGGAGGCAGGAAATAGACTCTCTAGTGACCTTGTGCTCATTTGAAACCTGAAGTGGAGATAGGGAACAAGGAGTGTATCTTATTAGGAAAAGATGGAGAGAATGGACGATGGGGCTTTCTCTTACTCTGTGATGTCTTTCCTGAGCAACTTGGGCAGAATTAGTTTTTCTGTCCTCTGGGTCCCCTATTTATGATAGGCAATTTTGTGCATTGCTCTCTCCCTTGAGTCTCTGGTCTCCTTGAGGTCAAACGTAATGTTTCCTTCTTGAGATTTACTTTCTTATTTGATACTTATATAGATACTACTTTTATTTTTCAGTGTCAGACATTAACTATCACAGTGACTTCTCACTTGGAAGATAAAGCTGTAACCCTTTCAGCTTCCTCCCATAAAACGCACCCTTCCTAGGTCCTCATCCACTCAGTATTGTTATATAGTAATTTTATCTACGTCCACGTTTGGGTTGTGTTTAAATAATTACAATTAGGTAGATGCTATTCATGCACGTGGTATGATTAGTAACTTTGTCTATCTTGTCCAATATTTTGTTTTCCCTAGAGTTGTGTAATTGTTTGTGTAAGAAAATTACTGTAATTTAATGTCCACATCCTTATCACTGAATTCAATCCAGTCTTTGCTGAAACTGCATAGATCTATTTTCAATATATTCAAACACCTTACACATGAATTGCATCTTCTTGAAAAGAACAAACCTTCTGATGTGCTCCAGTTGAGACCGTTTTCTAGGATTTTTGTTGCAGTTCAAGTCTGCTGTATGGATATACCCCTAAATGTTTTTGGTTATTCACCCATATTGCTAAAATTTTTTTGAGCGTTCACTCTGCTGTATGTATATACTCAGTGTATTTGTACACAGCATTATCTTTTACATCTTATAAAATAACACAAACATCTAGAAGTGAAGAAAAAAGATAAGGGTGTCTGGGTGACTCAGTTGGTTGAGCAACCGCCTTCAGCTCACGTCATGATCCTGGAGTCCTGGACTGGAGTCCCACATTGGGCTGCCTGCTCAGGGGTCTGCTTCTCCTTCTAACCTTCCCCCTCTCATGTTTGGTCTCTCTAATATAAGTGAATAAGCAAAATCTTAAAAAAAATAAGTATAGCCTATTTTCTTTTTGCATTCCAGGGCATCATCTGGGTAAGTCTGTGAGTATACGTACTTGGGGGTTGTTCTACTCTGCCACTTGGATGTGCATTGCCACTTGGCTATACCTCATGGTGTTTCCAAGGTGATTCCTTCTCTTTCTCCTAACTTCAGATCCTCCTGCTTGTTTTTCTCTGCATTAAATCAGTTTTTTTTCACTCAATTAGACCAGATTAGTAAGTTAGTTTCACTCATCTCTTTCTTAATCCCTCCAAACAGTCTCAAACCCAAAAATATTTCTTGGATTCATCAATAGGTTGCCCATGGTGACCTCTTTGTATACATAGTCTATTCACATTTACTAGATTTTGGATCAACTATGAAAATTTGTATTTTTTCCAGGAGGTCATCTGTTTTCTTCAGGTTTGCAAATGTGTCACTCTATGTTTCATATAATATTCTATGATAGTCCTTTTAGCCCCTCCAGAGGCTAAAATTATTATTATGTTAATAATTATGCCTGTTATTATGTCTCCTTTTTCACATTCCTAATATTACTGTCTTATTGTTTTTTCTTTAATCAAGCTTGGGAGGGATTTACCTATTCTATTAGTCTTTTCAAAGAACTAGTTTTCAAATTTATGTGGTTTTGTTTTCTCTTCTGCTAATTTCAGCTTTTATTCCCCTAAGGTATAGTTTAGGTCACATTACTCCTTTCTTGGTAAGCCCTCAATGGCTCCCTATGGCCTTCATGGCCTTCTAAATTAAGTATGCACTCTTCAGACAGGTTCTCTTGGCTGTCAGGAGATATGTATTGAATGGAGCTCTTTCTCCATTGTCAGAAAAGGAGAGCTATAGTTGTGTGGGGAAGAAAACCATGTCTGCACACCAGTCTGTAATCTGTTTAGCTATGTTATACAACTCCTTTTATGTTTAACATCGGGGGCAGATCCCTGACCTTTGGCAAGGTTGTGAAATAGACCTTGCTTTCCTGAAAGTTGGGGATATAAATAATATTTATATATAAGGTCTGCAATACCATAGGATCAGTTTCATGAGCTGTAATTAAATAGGACTCTTGCTATAAATTCTTTAGTTCTTGATGGCATGCAACAGCTGGTGACCTTAGTTTTTTAATAGTGTTTTCAGGGGAGGAGGAAAGAAAAAGAGAGGGTCATTAATATGGTCTAGCCTCTGAGATTTTTGTGAATATTTTGATCTAGTACATACCACCACTCACTAAGTGAAAGACATCTGTTTCTTCTGTCTATAGCAATTGGTATTAGCATTGAAAGTAGCCTGACTTCGGGGATCATCTCACTCATGGTCTATCCATTTGCTCAATGGAGGCAGTATTTATCAATTTTGGTGGACCTAGCCAATTGAGCTGATCTTTGCTTTTATTCCTCCCAGAGTAACAATCTCAAAAGCACAATTAACTGATTGATCTGAGATCCCCTATTACTTACTACGAGAAAAAAACCAGCACTGGCCGCCAAAAAATTGTCCTAGTCAGGAGAGGGTGGCAGGGGGCCTTGTGAGTTTTCCTGAACATGTTGCATGAGAAGGCCATGGCCATGATCACTTCCTCGAAGCTGTCCTGCACTGATTGTGATTTTAAGGCTCATTATGAATTGCCAGACATGGCAGGTAAGCAGCAGGCTAAGACACTGAGGAGATTTATTGA
This sequence comes from Mustela nigripes, assembly GCF_022355385.1. NCBI lineage: Eukaryota > Metazoa > Chordata > Mammalia > Carnivora > Mustelidae > Mustela > Mustela nigripes. The sequence goes on from NC_081559.1 coordinate 71,177,741, forward strand.
CACGAATGTGATAGAAAGCATGTATGAATTCATGTGTAATTTGTACCTGAAGGTTTTATGTGTGATAGATTGCTCTGTGGTGATTTTGGAAGATGGATATGTGGGGGAAAGTGCCTCGCTAGTAAAGAATATGGAGATAAAATATTAGTTAGCTATTAATTTCAAACTTGAAAAATTAAATATTTTTATTCAATTTGTTTCTGATCACAAAATTTATAGATATTTGGGATAAAAATTCGGGTACAAAAAGATGAAAATAAAATTCATCCAAATTCCAGAGAAAATCACTCTTAATATTTTATTTACGTCCTTATAATCTCCTTTTCCTAGCCACAAGCCAACTTAACAAAAGCGTGTGTTTTATTAGAAAAACTCTTTAATGACATGGTACAACAGCTTTAAAAATTGGTTGCAAACTTTTTGATATTCCTTTCATTGTTTTCTCGCCTTGTACCTGAGTAGGCTTGTGACTCACTTGTAACCAACGGAACGTGGCTAAAGTGACTCTAGGTGACTTCTGAGGCTAAGTGGGAAAAGGTATTCAGCTTCTGCCTGTTCTTTCTAACACGTGTGCTGGAGCTCCAAGCAATCAGGCAAAAAGTTCAACTTGCTATATAGGAGTGCAAGCCATCCAAAGACACCATGTGTGGGCTTTGCAGCCAACAGCCTCCAAACTCACCTTCCAGCTGCCCAACATCTTGGATATCCAGTCCAGGTGAGGCTTTCGGGGACTGCGCTTTCAACCTACTGCAATTGCTGGGGAGACCTCAAGCAAAAACTGCTTGAGCCCTTCTCAAATTCCTGACCTACAAGTTTTTGAGAAAAAAAAAAAAGGGGGAGCAATTCGTGCACTTTGTTATGTATGCGATAGTAACCAGAACCAAGCTTAAAACAAAGAACAAATTTAGCGACATGCTGTGAACTCTTCAGGTTCATTCCATTTCCTTCTGCATCATTTTAATGTTTTCATAGTATTTTTACTATATGTAAATAAGGTACAGTTTTTAAGTTAATCCCCCAGTGTTGAATATTAGTTTACCTTCTAGCTAAGCCTTTCAGCTATGTACATATCTATTATTTCTTAAGGTGACCTAATAATAGTCAAAATTAAGTGCCAAAATTATTGTTTTTAGTGCCTTTAAAAAAAAAAAAAAAGATTTTATCCATCTATTTGACAGAGACCACAAGTAGGCAGAGAGGCAGGCAGGGAAGGGGGAAGAAGCAGGCTCCCCGCTGAGCAGAGAGCCCGATGTGGGACTCGATCCCAGGACCCTGGGATCATGACCAAAGCCAAAGGCAGTGGCTTAACCGACTGAGCCATCTGGGTGCCCTGTTTTTATTGCCTTTAACTTTATCTCCTTTCCCAACTGAGTCTGCCCACCTGCACAGAAACACACACACACATACCCACAAACATGAGAAACTGAGGAAAGAACACAGGTTTCAGAATCAGCAGTCTTGAGTTTTACCTCTTTCCACAACTTGCACAACAATTGGCACGAGCCAATCACTTAAACTTTCTGGGCCTCATTTTAACCCTCTGTAAACTGAACATAACAATACTAACCTCAAAGGAGTATTTATGAAAATTAATTGAAGTACAGTATTAAAGTGCCAAACACAGAGCTGTCATTTAAAATGCTAACTGTGGGGCGCCTGGGTGGCTCAGTGGTTTGGGCTGCTGCCTTTGGCTCGGGTCATGATCTCAGGGTTCTGGGATCGAGCCCCGCATCGGGCTCCCTGCTCCGCAGGAAGCCTGCTTCCCTCTCTCTTTCTCTCTCTCTCTGCCTGCCTCTCTGCCTACTTGTGATCTCTGTCTGTCAAATAAATAAATAAAATCTTAAAAAAAAAAATAAAATGCTAACCGTTGTTCTTGCAATGACTTCCTGAGAGCCAAGAAATCATCTCTAGATGTCTTTTTCCTACTCTTCCCCACGTACTGCGTGATTCTGCTTCTTTCTCGTACTGAGCCTGGCTCCTGTCCTTTGAGACTTTACACATATCTAGTTGATCAGTCTGGCAAGGGCTACTCGCTAAAGGTGTTACTTCTCCTGGTGAGTAGATGTGGTCTTGTTTTGTTGTTTTTTTTAAGAGTGGATGTGTTTTAAAAGGTGAGCCGTGCAAGCAGAGGTATGTTGAAGACCCGTGAGTGGAGGCCCTGATGCTAGGAGCTAGGATGCTTGGTACCTGAGGCACAGAGGGAGCGGATGTACCCAAGGAGGAAGGCCGTCCCATCATTACACTCTTCAAACCACATGCCTCAGGCAGTCCCAGTCATGAGACGGGCCCTGTTCCTAGGTAGCCTGCGTTCCTAGGTAGGACAGCTGGCCTTCCTTCTAAATAAGAGAGAAGTGCGAAAACAAAAACATGCAGACTGTTCTTTCACATTGTTTGAATTACTTTGGGGACATACCATGTGAGCTCTGAAAAGTGTGTGAAAGAAAAAGTGGTCACAGATGTGAAGCAGCCCCGTGTCTGGGGCCTGCTGGGCTCCAGGTAGCCAAGAGGGGCCGCTGTTCACAAGTGCTGTCCTCAGACCTGCAGCAGGTAGCTGAGTGGGAAGGAGTGAGGTGAAGGTTTTCCGAGCTATTTCTATTTCTCTATCCATTTTTTAAATTCTCTGTCATTCCAGAAATCTGGATGAGTTGAAGACTAAAAAAGGAAACCTTTTCTGCATCTTCAGCTTTACTAATGCCTTTATATGGGAACCAGGCCTTGGCTGGAAAGATGTTTACTTTCCAAAAATTTCGACAGTCTTATTGTAAATATGCACTTATGCAACCGCCACAGAACCTTCTTCAGAGACAGGGGCTAGGCAAAATGTTCTTAAAAAAAAAAAAAAAAAAGTAAAAAATGAAAAAATAAATTGTTTTCATTTTGGGTATTTCCTTTTAATCATTGTCTACATACCCATTTAATAAGATCACATGCTTCTTCATAACACACTCAGGCAAAAATATATAGCTTTTTGATTATTTGAGACCAATTTGGTCTTCCTTGTAAATCCTCACTTATGTCTCCGGAGCAGGAAAAAAATGTTAAACACTGGATTTTTGCTAGCTGGTAAATTTACTCTGTGGTAAACAGTCTTTAAACAGTCTTTACAGATGCTCACATGCTTTAGATAAAATGGGCTCCACTCAGGTCTGCCCATACCCTCGTCTCAGAGGAATCTTGGTGTATGAAGATGAGGTGGAGGGGATATAGATCCTTGTAGCTTTAGTGCTTCCCTTGGGATCTTTATTTGTCTCTGTTGTAAAGTTGTTGGGAAGGTGACTGCAGAGGTGGGATGGATTTCAAATGAGTGTTGGCTGGCAGCTGTGAGGGAGGCCTATTGCTGAGGTAGCCTTCAGTCTGTGTGGCCGAGGCTGGAGGCCCCCCTAGGAAATTGGAGTCCCTCTCATGGCACTGTGGGTTCCTTGAGTCCGTGTCACATGCTAGTTCTGGTCCCTGGACTACTCCTTCCATTTTATTTCTTACCCTGGTGGGCCCCGGGCTGGTTCTCAGTGGCTACCATCTATGTCTGCTTCAGGGGCCTATAAGAACTTCTGGGTCCTATCCAAGCCACGTAGACTCCAGGGTGGCCTAGGAAAGCCCTCCTTTCACTACCAACACCCTACTCCAGAGTTTATATGATGTGGCACCTTCTGGTTTGGTGTGGGCCAGCTTCCTGCCAGAGTCCAAATACCACGTGGGGCCAAAACTCTCCTTCCTTCAGAAATAAGATCTCCAGAATATGGGGGAGTCCATTGATCCCCAACCTCCTCCCCATCCTTGATGAACATCACCCAGATCTCATTCACGAGGCCTCTGACTCCTTTTTTTAGTCCTCAACTCATCCAGATTTCTGGAATGACAGAAAAATTTTTAAAATGGATAGAGAAATAGACTCAAGGCCTGAGTCTTGTCTGCAAGTGTGTCCAAAACCTGCAGGGGAATCCTTCCTTCCTCCTTCCTAGCTTCTGGTGATCTGCTGGCGATCTTTGGCATTCCTTGGCTCAGAGACTTCATTCATATCCTTCATCTTCACGTGGCATTCTCCTGCTGCCTCTTCACATAGTCTTCTCTCTGTGCATCTCTATGTCTGGGTCCACATTTCCCCCTGTTAAAAAGGAACAGTCATATTGGCTTAAGGCCCATCCTAAGGACTTCATCTTAACTCAACTACATCTGCAGAAACCATATTTGTAAATAAGGTCATATTCTGAGGTACTAGGGGTTAGAGTGTTAATGTAACATTTGGGGGTGGGGGATACATTTCAATACACAACAAACGTTGAGGTTGTTTCCAGGTTTTTGTGATGGGTGGCAATGGTAATAATATTGTTACAGATAAAGCTGTAATACGTATCAAATGCATAACATTTTAATTCTATTGAAATAGAAGACTAAAATTTTAAAGGGATAAGGAGGAATTGGAAATAAAAATTTTTAACTTAAATTATTGATTTCCATTTTTCATTATTCACAAGTCTTTAATTGATACCATAAAGAGAAGTAGAACAGAGATAGTTCCGAGCTTGAAATTCAGTTCATTCATAAATAATAGGCCCAGAATGAAATGGACATTGTCCAGTAGTTAATAAGGCATCATGGGCAAAATAAAGTCTTAAGAACTGTAACTTTTAACTGAGCATTAATCCTGTCCTAGAAGAGTTGTTTTGAGAATCATGTTGTCTTGCTATGTGCAGTAAAGTTTTTCCAGATATTTTTCCATAGAAAATAATTGGTAGTCATGTTTTTAACATGTTTTAAAGTTGTAACACTGCCACAGGCTTCCAAAAGGAAGAAATTTTCGTTCTGGAAAGATTTTTCTGAAGAACCAAGATCTCTTATGACATGGAGGAAGTCCCTTGATCCTCAATCTCATCCCCACCTTAGACAGACTCCCCCAGATCTCACATACTAGGCCTCCGACTCAAGGCCTGAGTCTCCCCTGCGTTACTGTCCTGGGACTCCTGATTTGATCCTGCTATTTGGTTGTCTTTCTCTTCGTTTAGTTCCACTAGTAGTTAGAATTCAGGTAGACTGTTCTTTGAGGAGTCCTGAGATTTCTTGGCAAAGCTTGGGCCTAAATTCTTCAGTGAAGACCAGCTTTTTCAACTCTGAGTCTTCCAGATCCTTAGTACAGCACCACTGTTTTTCCATTGGTAAATGCTTCCTCTTTTCTAGTAGTTTTGGTACCATGATTAGTGGGAAGGATCAAAATAGGAGGGAGTTAACATTATCCTGCTTTTCTTGGGTGCCAGGCAATGAGTCACAGTGTTCACAGACTCTTATTGAATATTTAAACTTGGATGTAGGCATTGTTATTCCCATATACAGCTGAGGAAATGGGGGTCAGCGGAAATAAAAAATATTATAGTGAGCGGCAAGTGCGTAACAAAATCTGAATTTAAACCTAACTCTGGCAGGTGTTCCATTTTATGTGCCTTTTCTATCTCACCACCATTCCTCCCAGGAAAAGAGTATGGACTTCTCACAGAGGAATACTTCTAAAGCAAGCCTGGGCATATCTGAACCTGGGTTTGGGCTGAGGAATCATTAGGCAAATCAAGCTAGGTCTAGAGAAGTGAGATCTCAACTGGAAGCGATTTTGGCCCCTGGGGAGCATTTGGCAAAGTCTGGAGATATTTTTGGGTGTCACAACTGGGGAGATGGGTGCAACTGACATAAAGTGGGAAGAGGCCAGATGTGCTGATAATTTTCCTACATAGCACACACACTGATACTATAAAGAGACGTAGAGCTTGGAATCAGTTCCTACATAAACAATAGGCTCCAATGAGAGTAATATTGCCCAATAAATAACAAGACACAACAAAGTTCCTACAAAGAAGAAGTATCTGGTCTGAAATACTCATAGTGCTGAGGGTGGGAAACCAGGTCTAGAGGACTGGCTTCTCATCCTGGCTTTTCCAAAGGGTCGTGAACTTGGGCCTATCACTTTGCTTCTCTCTGTCTCAATGTTTTCTTTCTTTCTTTCTTTCTTTCTTTCTTTCTTTCTTTCTTTTTTCCTTCCTTCCTTCCTTCCTTCCTTCCTTCCTTCCTTCCTCCCTTCTTTCTTTTCTTTCTTTCTTATTTATTTATTTATTATTTCAGAGAGAGAGGGAGAGAAACAGAGAGAGAGAGAAGAGGGAAGGGCAGAGGGGGAGAATCTCTAGCAGACTCCCTGCTGAGTTAGGAGCCCAGTGCAATGCTCCATGTGGGGCTTCACTCGGGCTGGATCTCGCAACCCTGCGATTATGACCCTGAGGTCATGACCTGAGTGAAAACCAAGAGTCGGTTGCTTAACTGACTGAGCCTCCCTGGCGCCCCACTGCCTCAATGTTCTCAACTGGGAAGTGGGTTTGCAGAGCTACATGAGCTCTATGATTCTAAGGTTTATTAAAGAAGGTAAATAAAGGTACCCATGTCTGAAAAAAACTAAAATGGCAGATTCTGTTCTTTATGCAATCTGGGCAAGGATTAAGGTGTATGAGAATTGTAGTTAAAAGGCTCTGTTTACACTGAAATGAACTAATGGGAAATTGCCACCTATTTTTTTGCCCCAATTATTATTGGGTGAGCTATTCTCTTTTTCCAGACAGCTGCTTCAATTTACCCTGCTATCCCTGGCCTGCAAGCAGGGCCTACATCTCCACATGGATATTACTATGTTCTGAGAATAATTTCTGTCTATCATTCAACATTAGTTTTCTGTTGTATCATTTGAAGGGTCTTGAATCTTCTCAGAGAGTGAAAGGATTTTTTTTTAAAGATTGTATTTATTTTTTTGACAGACAGGGATCACAAGTAGGCAGAGAGGCAGGCAGGGGTTATAGGGAGGGGTGGGGAAGCAGGCTCCCCACTGAGCAGGGAGCATGATGTGGGGATCGATCCCAGGACCCTGAGATCATGACCTGAGCTGAAGGCAGAGGCTTAACCCACTGAGCCACCCAGGGGCCCCGAAAGGATTTTTATTTTTAAAAATGAGTTGAGGGGCACTTGGGTGACTCAGTCTTTAAGCATCTGCCTTTGGCTCAGGTCATGATCCCAGTGTCCTGGGATGGAGCCCCACATCAGGCTCCCTACTCAGCAGGAAGCCTGCTTCTCCCTCTTCCCCTCTCCCTGCTTGTGTTCCCTCTATCACTTTCTCTCTCTCTGTCAAGTAAATAAAATCTTAAAAAAAAATGAGTTGGATTTCTATAAAAGTTTGACTATTACAATAAGTTCTTTCAAATATGCAATGCAAAGTTGGCTAAGAAGAGTTTCAAAAGCACATCAGAAGACAGAACTGTTGGGGTTTTGTGTCTAGACACAAAAATCCCAAATCAGCTTAGAGTTGTTGTGCTAGTCTAACATCAGAACAGCTGAGAACAGTATATACCATGAGGGTTATGGCCAGCTTTTTAAAATATTTTCAATAATATATATTATTTCCATAATAGCACATGGAACTTAGTGGCTGGAATATTAATACTAACTGAAAAATATCTAGTTTCTTTTGCTTAGAAAGGAAGATAGATGATTCTTTTCTAAAAACACTAAATAGGAAATACTAGGTAATGTTTTCCCATGCCCCAGTAATAAGATATATAATAGGATTTGGTAAAAAGAAAATTTGCTTTTGGTTTGACCGCAAATATCCAAACTAAATCACATGGCTGCCAGTCAACACAGAAATCAGTTTATGTGAGGAAAAAAAAAACAACAACAACACTTTCAACAATCCTGGCTTTTTCTTCTTCTTCTCCTTTTTTTTTTTTTTAATTTGTTTTTTCCTAAGATCTGAAAGTGCAGAGCACAGATTTACCAGCAGGCTTGGTATTAGCAATAGATGGACATAATACTCTGGAGTGTTTCATTGCCAAAATTGTTCTTTAGATGTCATTATTTAAAATGTCATTTTATTTTATTTATCATTTTATGTCATTTAATCATTATTTAATGGCTTGTGCTAAGGTAGTGTTCTACATGTTTATCTTGAACTAACAGATGTCTTGACCAGAAGAAACCAGGCTGTGGTAGGTTTCCTTGTTATTAATCTAAAAGAAGGCCCAAGAAGAAAGGCCCAGTGAGACTATTTATTAATAGTAATCAAGTGTTTTATGTACTGTGAGGTAAAAGAAAAAAGATTAAGTCTGGTATCTGGGAAGTATAGGAGCTTTGCAATCAGAGACAACTAGATTCAAATTCCCACTCACTCCACCAGTGCTGGTATGTGAGGCTGGACAAACTCTTTAAGGTTATTTATTTATTTACTTATTTAATCTTATTTCATTCTTTTTAAACTTAATTTATTTTTTAAAGATTTTATTTATTTATTAGAAAGAGAGAGAAAGAAAGAAAGCAAGTGCCCGAGTGGGGGAAGAGGCAGAAAGAAAGGGAGAGGGAAGCAGACTCCCTACTAAGCGCAGACCTGAGATCAGGACCTGAGCTGAAGGCAGACACTTAACTGACTGACCCTCCACCCCACCCCCACCCCAGGGAGCCCATTTATTTATTTATTTTTACCCTCAGTTTTCTTATCTGCAAAATAGAGATATTACCCTCCTTATCGAGTTTTTAAAAATATGACTTAAATAAATCAGAATATATAAACTGCCTAACTTGAAACTGGTGCTTAATAAGTATCAGTGTCCCTTGCACGTTCATACCTGCTCATAGTTCATCCTATCCTTTTCCACCATTTATATTACAGCCGGAAAGGTAAGGCTGATGCCGAGTGCCACGCAGGCGATGTGACTGGTGTCCTGTGGACCCGGTATTCTGGAAAGGGTGAGGTTGCTTTAGCCTAGTGAACCAAAAAGAAAAATCATCTTCGTGGTGACTAATATTTAACATCCCTCCATCCTCTCTTGCTGTGGCACCTCTACCCCCTCCCAGTTAAGGATTATGTGTGTGTCCCCAGGGGCTCTACACATAACTCTGGTACCGCCCTTCCCTTATCCCCTCCTGCATCCTTGGGCCTGCCTGCATGGAGCAAGGAGAAAATGAATGTTCCTGGAATGAATGAATGAGTGAATGAATGAATGAACGAACGAACAAATGAACATTTGAGCCGTGCTGAGGAGAACTGTGCATGTTTGGAAATATCTAAGGAGGAAGCGCGCATTTCAGGATGTGGTGGACACCTGGACCAGCTTTCTCTTCCCTATTCAAGGTGTATTTTTAGTAAAACTGTGTTTGTCATACTTTGTGATTTAGTCTAGGCAAATGGTTAAGTAGCTGTTGTAATGACTGAAGAATTTTTCTTTAAGCTCAGGCCCATGAGGTGAAGAAGGTCAGAGTATATTTCACTAAGATTTCACCAGAATCTTCCCTACGGTGTAGAAGGCCTGAGCAGAATCCAGCTCTGCCTCTTATTCTACAGATTTGGGACCCGAGGCTGCAGAGAATACCAAACTCCTGGCAAGACCATAATGCTGGTCAGGATGGTCAGAAGAGAGATCTAGCTCTTCAGCTTAGAACTGACATCACTGTTTGCTTTTTATGAGTCATTGTTCTGGCTGTGTTTATTTATGGCTGATGGACTGACTGGTCAGAATAGCTCACTAAAGGCCTCTCAACCATCTGCTGGGCCACTGGCTCCTATAAAAAAAAAAAAAGTCACACTGATTCTCTGTCATTGACTCAGCCATTATCTTTAGCTACAAAGTCATAACATGTATGTGTTCGAAAGTGTGCAGGAACAACATGTTGAGAAATTCAGCTATTACAGGGATAAACTGGTTTACCCTGAAGCTACTGAGGCTTAAAGTTTTGGGCTTCTCTCTTGCATAGATTCCGGATGAGGCAGGGCCCCTGGAGGGGCGAGCAATGTGTTCCCAAGATCATATGTTTTTGTAACATTTCCAAAAGTTCAATATTTTTGTATTATTTTTCTTGAAAAAAGACCTCCATATACCACTTCCTCCAGATTGTATAAGCTTCAAGTTCCAGAAAACTTGGATCTGCTCCTGATTAGGAATAGCTATTTTTCCAAATTCTAATTGCTTAAAAAAAGAACATGTAAAAATACTCCTTGTGTCAGAAGTGGCTAATGGTCCCCTGGTTTCCACTTCCTCTCCCCACCTTCAGTAATGTTTCCCCTCTTAAATTTTCAGTGGGTGCTTGTCCCCTTAGTTAGAAAGTACATTTCCCATCTTCCTTTGCAATAGTTATGGCCATATGACTGAATTTGGGCCAATAGGAGGTAAACCAAAGTGAGACGGTACAGATTCTCAGTCTTAAAATATAAGCTGCTTGCCCCAAACTTTCCTCTTTCTCATTTGCTGGGAATGGTGATTCCAGAAGGCGCATGTGAAGGAGAGTAGCACTACCCTGCCTTTCCTGGCCTGCTTATTCCAGACCCCTACGTTTGTGAGAATTTAAGTCATGTAACTTTTGAGTCCCTTAATTGTGGCAATTTTGACTATACTGTAATTCACCCATTTCCTGTCTTCTCTCTTAAAGAAACTAAGATAAGAAACCCAGTTCAGCAAGGATTTATCTCTCATCCAGATTCTATGAACTAAAATCCAGTTTTACTAAGATAGGCAAAGTTTTAGAAAGTCCTTATCTATAGAGTCACTCGAGTTCTATTGGCCTAATATGGTAAAGAGCACCTAACAGGCAGTTAGATGATAATTTTACCATTTACAAGATTACAGGTATGGGGCATCCTTGTCTGTGGGCCTTGGCATCCTTTTCTGTGTAATGTGAATAATTTTGATTTCATCAGGGTCTTGGGAAGGTCAAGTAAGTCCATGTGTGAGATATCACATTAGGTGTGTGTTTATTATTTTACTTTACTTGTATCCCGTCTTATTCCAGAAATGATCTGGCAAATTTGATAATAACACAAACCTACTGGGGTTTTTGTTTGTTTGTTTGGTGAGGATTAGAGATAATCTATGCAAAGTGCTTAGCATTAGCCTAGCACATTGTTAGCACAGTGTAAGTGGTAATTTACCATCAGAAAGTCAGTAAGTGTTCAGTGAATGATAGCTTTTTACAACTAATAGAAAGGTGCCATTAATAATAATGTATGCCAAATGTTTTGAAACTGTAAAACTGCACAAACATCAGGTGTTATTTTGTTGTTGGGTCTATCCTGGAAAAAAAAACACGCACTCACCACTGGCAGATAAAATAGAACCAACGTCCCTAGGGGTTGCTTACAACAACCAAGGCGCGTGGTGCCCTCCCGCGACCTGTCTGAGCTTCCCTCCCAAGCTCCTGACCGCATCTGATTGGCGCAGAGGAGGCAGTCTAGATCCAACTGGGCCAATCACATGCCCTATCCTGAGAGACTGAAGGTCGGTGTGTCTACCCAGGGGCTCTGATGGTGACCCCGCCCGTTCAGCCTGGGACCCACCATTCAGCTTTCTCAGCCCAGGCTGTCCAGTATCCTTCCCACCACCTGTTTCTGGACTTCCATTAGCCAGTCTGGTTCTTTGCCTTGCGTCCAAAGAATCTTGACGGATACCTACAGGAAAACAATGTTTGTTTTTCTCAAGTCTTTTGTTACATGTTTTGGAGATTTGTATAACGGACAAAAAGTGTGAGAGTTTACTAATAAGGCTGAACAAAACTAGGGAGATAATATGAAACAGAACCCTTCTGGAGATTTCATTCAGCTTCCTTCAAATTACTGACTTGGCAGGTACAAACTGAAGAAAAATATTAAAGCCAGTTAGAGATGTTTTTCTTATCAAATTATAAAACCATCTGAAACTAAATAGAACCATGTTAAGGCTAAATTAATTCATTTTGTGTAAAGAAGATACACAAAGAGGTGCTTAAATACACCGTGTTTTGCAGGATCTTTAACTAAGACCACAATGCAGGGAAACCTTGACCCAATTGTAGCAAGGTAGGAGCCCCCCAGAACCTTCCTCCTTAACACTCTTCTGAGAAGCAGGGGTTTGGTGAGCTGCAGGCTTGTTTTACTATTGCTATTATTATTGCTAATGTACCAAATGTGCTAATTATAAGGAAGTTTTTGCTTTAAAGCTGTCCCCAAGCACTAACTCCTGAGAATTGTCTGTCTATGCTGCTTGTAAAACTGCCATCGAGTGAGTTTTGAAGCATAAACAATTACATGGATAATATATGTGGGAATAGACTACTGTAAACATAAAAATTCTATTTACCTTCAATAGGGTAAAATAGAACATGTCCATTGTCCAGGTCATGCTTTAGTCCTGTTGCCTTCATTTTATAGGGATTTTTTTCCCCCACAAAATCCCTCCCGACCATAATAAAAACCTCATTGATCCTTTCATTGGAGACATTCATAACCAGATCTTTGATGAAATGCCCTATAATGGTTCTAAATGAGGTGTATTGAACTGGTTTGTCAATTCTTTGCAGGAACAGTGGCAGTGCCAATATTAAACACGAGGTAAACAGTTCTTATGGAAAGTATTATGGAAACACTGTAGTTCTGGCCTTTTAAAGCCACAGTTTTATATTTTAGATGCTTTAAATGTAGTTTGAAAAATCTCAACACTCTATTAAGTCATAGAACTAACAAGGTCATTCAGTTGCAAGCCTAGCTAACAAGGTCTGGCTTTCTGTGAAGGGTTCTGTCAGCTGCTTCATTTCACTCGTCCACTTTCACAGCTCCTCAGGCAGTGCCCATTCATTCGTTCGCTCATCCAACTACTGTTTATTAAATGCCTCTGCAAGCATATATGGAAACACACAGACAACTTTACTTCATACCACAAGGCAAACACGCAAGTGGTTTTCCAAGGTTCACAGCAGGGACTCCGAACTACTAGAACTGTTTTGGGGCACGCGGGTGGCTCAGTGAGCTGAGCGTCCCACTCTTGGTCTTTGGCTCAGGTCAGGATCTCAGGGTTAGGAGATGGAGGCCTGCATAGGGCTCCACGCTCAGCACGAGGTCTGCTTAGGATTCCCTCTCCCTCTGCCTCTCCCCACCCCCCAACCCCACTACTCTCTCTCTATCACATAAATAAATAAATGTCTTTAAAAAAAAGAAAAAAAAAAAAGAATCGTTTCTACTGGATCGCTTGTGCTCATTCATAGGGTGAGCTCCGAACTCCACCTCTGGAGAGGAAAAGTGTTCCCAGAGAGAACATAATGTGGCATCTCTTACTTTAAACTCAGCTTCAAATATGTCTTTGTTTCCAAAGGGTGCAGCTCCTAAGGGCAGTGTGCATAGCTATTTATGACACTCATGGGCCTCCCCCTGCATTGCTGGCAACGATCTTTAACCCTTGCTAAATAAAGAAATCCCCGCTGCTGCTCGAACTGGAGAACATTACAAATGTGGCTTCATGAGAAACAGCTCCACTGAGAACGGATGCATGCGAAGGAAACCCTTCATGGGCTGGGTCTGGGCGCGCATTTGAAACCCAGTTTTGTTTTCTCTGGGCCTGGCGGTGTAATGCCTTGCCATGGCTCTGATTGGTAGCTGCTGCAAGGGTCTTTCGTGTCTTACTTCTACCTGCCCTCTGGGGCCTCCCTGAGGGACTTTGATGCTTGCAAATCCCAGGGCTTATTTTTTTCAAGTCAGGACATCCCAAACATATCCTCTAAGTTTGGTTTAAACACACACACACACACACACACACACACACACACACAAACCTGTCTAGCTGTTTTGGTATAGCGTGGTGACAGCAGAAAGATAGAAACTTAAATTTAGATTTATGGAACAAAGATGAGGCATGGTAGTGTGCTACAGAGAATGCCTGTGGGTTCAAAATGAGTTCAAGTGTGTGGCAACAAGGCTCTTTCGCTTTTGATGTCTGTGCAGGAATTTAGATGCCGTGAATTTCATAACATCAGCTTGGTTTCGAGTGCCTACCCAGCCCCACCATATGGGATCCGAGGCCCTGTGACTATCCTTCTCCTTGTCTGTCCCCACTGTTCACATGAAAGCTATTTTCTGCAGGAGGGGCATCCTGCCCTGAGGAGAAAAACAGCATCTCTCACCGACTTTGGCTTTTTCACACACTTTCCCAAAACTCTGAGGGACTAAAGGTAACTTTTTTTTTTTTTTTTTTTTTTTTTTAAAGACCAGGATTTAAAGGAAAAGCTGCTTTCCCAGCTATCTAACAGGGGCATTTCTTGAGATTTAAAGTTATGAGTACATGTAAAAAAGTCTGACCCTACTATGAATTATTAATTAATATCGATGTCTCATCAATCAGGGCAGTGCATTTATAGTTAGATATAAGTTAGAGAAAGTCAGGCACCCTAACCGGCCCTCTGGAGGGGAGGCTACCAAGACCATGCTAGCAGAAGCCTGTTCTCCGCAAGGTATGGGAAGTCTATGTCCCCTCCAGACAGGATTCACTCCGTTGAGGCTCTGGACGGCTTCTGGGCACCATGACAGTTTTCAGGAGTTGCAGAAGAGAGGAGACCAGTTACCTATTTCTGTGTAAGTCACTGCCCTCACGCACAGTGGTGTCCAACAAGGGCCATGGATTCACCCTTGGTTTTGTCATTCATTCTGGATGGTTCTCTTTCTTGTCATAACTGAGGTTACCTGTGTGGCTGCCATGGGTTGGTGGGTTGGTGGGAGGCTGGCTGGTTGGGGATGGTCTCATTCGTATGTGAATGAATTGTTGGATGGCTTGACAGTTGGACTTCTCTCCACTGGGTCTCTCATCCTCAAGGAGGCTGTTCTGGGCTTTCTTATGTGGTGATTTTGGTTATCCAAGCAGGTGAAAGAGAAAGCTGTAAGATTTCTTGAGGCCTGGGCTTGAAATTCTCACGATGCCACTTCTGCCATATTCTTTCAGTCAGAGGGAATCACAAGGCTGGCCCTGACTCAAGAGGTGGGAAAAGGACTTTCTTTCTTAATGGGACGAGCTGCAGAGAATCTGTGGCCCAGGTTAATCGCTTCCAGATAAAAGGAGTCAGGGTCGTAGGCATGGACTTCTTCCAGTTTGGACTGTCAGGATTCCTGCTTCCTGTCCAGTGAGAACTCACTTCTGGGAAGGATTTATAGGGAGAGCCCAGGTAACCATCTCTGTATCTCAGACCCACCCTTGAAAATGAACTCCTAAACTTTTATTGACGTGATTTTTTTAAGATTCAAATCTGATTATATCACTCTCAGACTTAACACCTTAGTGGTTTCCCTCTGTCTGGAGGACAAAACACTCTTTCTTTAGTATGGCCCATCTGGCCTCACCCACCTTTCTAGAGACCTCTCTCATGGTCCCTCCACAAAGAAGCTTCACTCCTTGCAGTTTCCAGTTGCCCGGAGTGATTTCATGCTTCAGTGAGTTCCGGATGCTTATCTAGAACCATCCCCTCCCTTTTCTTCTCTAGGTCCACTTGCTTTGCTGAGGGTCATAGGCCTTATAGAGCTTACTCTGTGGGCAGCCTGAGTCAGCTCAGGTGCCCCTCTCCAAACTCCTCCCCACCCAAGTGCACACAGCACCTTGATATGCCTCCATTATTGTGCTCTTCACACTGTGGAAAGTTGGTCTCTTTGACCTTCCCTCCCACAGTGACCACAGGTTCACTGAAGGCAAGAATTGTGCCTTATGCTTCTTTGTGACTCCTAGCCCAGTGCTGGGCACATAATGGGAGCTCAAAAAAAAATGTGAATGAATAAATAAATTGTAGAGTGAAATCTCTTTGGAATTTATTTCTTGCCGTGATCGTATAGTGGTTAGTACTCTGCGTTGTGGAATTTATTTCTTACCATTTTTTAAAAAAGATTTTATTTATTTACTGGGTCATGGCGGGGGGAAGAGGCAGAGGAAGAAGCAGACTCCCCACTGAGCAGGGAGCCCAATGTGGGGCTCAAGCCCAATGTGGACCTCGATCCCAGGACCCCAGGATCATGACCTGAGCCAAAGGCAGATGCTTAAGCAACTGAGCCACCCAGGCATCCCATATTTCTTACTCTTTTTGATAAAAGTTTCCCAGCTGTCCTTTGCAGGGGGACTGGGATGCACAAATATAGAGATACGTATCACAATAGTGTTTTCCACTATTTCTAACTCCCACTAGCACCAGGGTGTCTTATAGTCCTGACTACCCTTCATGTATTTTGGAATTACATGAGCATCATCAATGACAAGTCCTGTTTGGGTGAGAAGGAAATCATAAGGAATGGCACAGAAACAGCAACATTAAAATGCCATCTTAAAAACTGCCTGGATCCGGGTGTTGGGGTGGCTCAGTTGGTTAAGCAACTGCCTTCAGCTCGGGTCATGATCCTGGAGTCCTGGGATGGAGTCCCACCTTGGGCTCCCTGCTCAGCAGGGAGTTGCTTCTCCCGCTGACCTCTCTCATATTCTCTCTTTTTCAAATAAATAAATAAACAAATAATTTTTAAAAAATTGCCTGGATCTGTGAGAACCCCAGGAAGACATTGTGCACATGCCGCTTCCCAGCAAGGCATGTGACCACTGGGAAAATCCTACCTTAGACTGTTGTTGAGTAAACCATCATGGCTCCCACAATGGTTTAAAACACAACTTTGAGGACTGACTATTGTTTCCCTTTCCTTATAGTAAAGACAACCATTCAGCAAAGATGCCTGTGGCCTTTACACACCCATGCAGGTTCGAGGGAAACCACTCTTCCTTCACCACCGGCCTTGAACTCAACTCCCCTGGTCACTCACAGGGGCCACCTGGCTCCTCTCACAGCCTCCAGGCAGCAAAGGCAGCTCGGGATGCTCTTTCACCACCCAACAGCTGCTTGAGGAGGAGGTATGGGGAGGAAGAGTCCAGCCAGGGGAAGGGGAACAAAATGAGGGGCAATTGTAGCCTGAGATGGAGCAAGGAGAGGGAACGAGGGGGGAAGGCCTACCCTGCTCTGCGGCCTATGTGAGCTTCTCCTCTCATTTCTCTATCCTTGTCCTCTGTCAAAGGCAGAGTTTCCAGCTTTCGCTTGCATAAAGTACTGGCTACCAAGGAGAAGTGTTGGACTTGAAGCTCTGTAAACCTTGCCAAATTTCAGTCCATAACTGACTTTCTAATGGTGCTCTTCATCTTTTTTCCTTCCAAAAGCCTCAATCAATATTGATTACCAGATGCTTCCATGTCACTCCAAAAAGTCTTGAACTTGCTCCTAGAATGGCCTTCTTGGAGGGAAAATTTCAGTAGATAGTTACCTTATAAGATACTAAACACTGATGAAATCCTCACATAAAACTGAATCTAAATAAAATGGAAAGAATTGCAACCTGTTATCCTGTGCCAGGCACTGGGCTAGGTTTTTATATGCATGATTTCATTTACCTGGACCTCAGCTCTGTGAGGGAGACTCTAGGAATATCCTCAGATGGGGAGACCGAACTTAGTGTGACAAAGTTCATTGAAAAATGCCACATGGAGTGTGATTGAAAGGGCTGGAAATATCCTAGTGCTATCAACCACTTCACTAAATGAGTACAGAGGGTCAATATACATACACACACCTGTCCTCCTCCAGTACCCCCAGTTTTTATCAAGCATCTACTATGAGCCAGGGATTGGACAAGATACCTTACCTAGGTTATCACATGTAATTAAAAGAGCCATTTACTAACTGAATGTGTGTACAACAAAGGGCTTTTCAATATTAAGCACCCAGGAATGATAACATGGTACGGTAGCTAAGAATCTGGGCTTTGGCTGTGGACTTCTTGGTTCAAATCCTGCCCGGGCTACTTGCCACTTCTGTTTATTCTATCAAGTCATTAATTTCTCTGTGCCTCAGTTTACCCTTCATGACAGCTACCTCAGGAGGCTTAAATGAGTTAACATTTCTAGAATGAATCGGTTTCTAAAATGTGGCTGAGAAGAGAGCCAGGGTGAGTAAGGACCCCCTACTTGCTCGAGAAAATCTCCAGCAGGAAAAGATTTAAAAGAAAAATGAAAAAAAAAAAATAGCTATCAAAATCCACAAGTTTAAAATGAGAATTTTTGCCCAAATGTGTGTACAGAGCTGTGAAGTGTAATGAATTAAATTGCCTAAATTTATTTGAAATTGTTCCTTTATATATTCAAAACATATAAATTATTATTTATTCAAAGGACAAAAAAAAGTTATTTAAAATGCTTAAATAGTCACGGCTGGCAACACTGGAACCTGGTTTGTCTACTTCTGAATTATTTGCTTCTAAGACATTTTAGGATTGTCTGAAACAGGGCTGATTGTTTTGGCTAATGAGTGGATAATTTATTGTGATTGTTTATGCAGTGCTAGGAGAACACAGGGTGTTTTCTGCACAGACAGAGGCTGTCAAATAATACTGTTGACCCTTGAGAAATGAAATACCAGGAGGCCCTTTTATACTGATGTGCACCATTGACTCAGATTTTTATGAGACAGTCTAGGAATTGTGCTCTTTGGGTCTGTCATGCTCTTTGTGCTCTTTGGGTCCTTGTGCTCTTTGGGTCCATCATGAAAGTCAGGCAAGACCAGCTTTAAACTTGTGTGAGTATGTATTCAACCTTCTATTTAATTTCATTGACTTGTCTTCTGTCTTCAGATTTTGCTTTTAATCCTCTCCACAAGAGCCACCTCCCATCAAAATGTCCATTTTAATAAGGTGTGGGAGGAAAGCTTCCTAGAGAGGAGTGTCTGCTTTGAAGGAGGAAGCAGAGGGTTAGAGAAATCAAACTGCCAATTATGTGTAAGGTCTGCAGATCCGAGCAAAACTATAAAAAGGAGAGAGTTTACTGCGACAGGGTGCCCCCTGCTGGGGACTCGTTGAATCGCGCGGCCATCAGCTCAACGCTTCGCTCAGCTCAACCTTGTAACCCAATGCAGCTGCTGGAGAGGGGCCTCCTTCCCCCAACACACGACTGTCTCAGACTCGCTGCAGATGTTTCTTTATGACCCGTCAAAATGTTTGCTAAATATCATCTGTTAATTTCCCAAACATCCTGGCTCTAGTTCTTTTATGTGAAACCCGACTCAAGATGTTAAAATAGATGATAGCAAAATAAAATATAAAATACAAACCATGAAGGTGAATTTGTCCTGAAACAGCAACAAAATGTGCTGCTAAGTAGGCGTCCAATCTCAAAGGACATTTCTTCATTTCTCTGTAGTTTCACGACAGGCAGATGGGTGAGGGGGTTTGTGACCATCTTAAGTCTTCCACTTATGATCGTGAGATTTTAAAAACATCACCATGTGCAGGGAGAGCTACTGGTTCCAACCTCTGTCGTGGCCCCAGTCACTCCCCTCCCCACCCGCAGCAAGCACCTCGCAGCAGGATTTCGATGCAATAGTGTGGGAGGCAGAGTTGCTGTTGTCCGCAGCGGCATCCCTTCGTGGGTGAGGTCTGGCGATCTCTCCTCCGAGCCTGGTACCAGGCTCCATTGGGTAAGGAATTCACACTCTTCAGGAGAACAGTCTGCATTCTAAGATGGGACTCGTGGGTGGGAAAATGCCTAATACAAAAGAAAGGTTTCCTAGTGGAGATATAGTCATTAAGGGAGATGGAAATGGTGTAGCCCACCCATTAAATCACACCCCTCTTCTACCCCTCTGCGGATAGAGGATCAGTTGCTATGACAATAAACCCCGGGCACTTGCCCTCAAGACAGTGTAGACTGGTTTCCTCGGTGGGAAGAGCTGATGTCAGGAGGCAGGAGGAAGTGGGGAGGAAGTCCCCCCGGGGAGGCCCCGCTCAGGTCCTCACCACACCCACCGGTCCCCTGTGCAGAGGGAAGTGGGGCCAGCTGCCGCTCTGCTCCAGGAAGCTGGGAGCATGCAGCTGGGCTGGGAACCCTTTGTGCTAAGGGAGGTCTGCGCAGACAAGCAGCCGCTGATTATAGGACATTTCATCAGAGCAGCTGCAACTGATCAGCTCCTGACTCAGTGCCTCTCAGAGGGTCCACCCTCTAGAAACTTCCCAAGCTGTGTGCATTGGACTTTATCCGGAAGGCTCATCTGCTGTCGGAGTTCTTCTAAAGAGCAAGGCAGCCCTCTGAAAAGTGTATTTTCCAAGTAGCTGTTTGTTAGGCGAGGTAACTGGTTCTCTACCTATGTTCTCCTCACCGGCAGTGTCATCTTACCTGGGAAACTGATGGAATTGTGAATTCCCGTGCCTCATGCTAGACCTACCGAATAAGAAATCTGGGGGTGAGGCCCAGCAATCTGTGTTTTCACAAGCCCTCTGGGTCATTCCCATACATCCTGAAGTCTGAGAACCATGGGAAAAGGTGAAGAATTCCTAATTTAGTGAATATGGGAATATATAATGGGAAAGCTGGTTAATGGGGAAATGGTGATCCAAACCCTCCAATTAAGATGAGGCCAGTGTTAGGTTCTTGATGCACGAAGCCTGTCGGTTTCCTCTCCTTCTGGAATCTAACACATGTCTTTAGTGTCCTGTTGAATCCACACATGTAGGAATACTGCCCCCAACTTTAACACCACGGTTACAGGGGACTACAATGTGTTTAATCATGGTCAGCTTTACAGTGGGGTCTGTAATAGTCCATTGCAGGGAAACATTGGACTGCTGAATTGCTAGAGAGCTTTCTTTCTTTCTTTCTTTCTTTTTTTTTTTTTTTAAGATTTTATTTATTTATTTGACAAACAGAGATCACAAGTAGGCAGAGAGACAGGCAGAGATAGAGGGGAAAGCAGGCTCCCTGCTGAGCAGAGAGCCCAATGTGGAGCTTGATCCCGGGACCCTGGGATCATGACCTAAGCTGAAGGCAGAGGGTTTAACGCACTGAGCCACCCAGGTGCCCCGCTAAAGAGCTTTCTAATGCTCTCTATAAGATATTCCAAACCAGCTAGAGAAAGGAGAACTTTGGAGTCAGTCCCTGTGATGGTTTTCAGAGGATAATTATGGAATGTAATCGCAATAAACTATTATTAGGAAGTTAGTAATCTTTTCTTTGCAGGGCATTGTGGCATGCATGTCTCTCTGGTTAGAGGTTGTTTGGTACTTTATCTCTTTACCCTTTTGGAATGTGCTTGGCACAGCTCCCTCTTAAGAATCAGGGTTGAGTAATAGCTACCACTGATGGAAAGCTTACTGTCCTCTGAACACATTAGAACATACCAACTCTTCATTGAACTCTTGTCACAACTCCACAGAGTAGGTGCTTTTAATTTCCCCCATTTAACAGTAAAATAGAATTTTTTGAATGATAATTAACTCACCCCAATTCCTCAAGCTAGTAAGTGGTCACCCTGGGATTAGAACCCCAGTTGGTCTGGCTTCAGAGACCATGCACGGGGTAAACCAAACCTTCCCCTTGCTGAAGCCCCAAGCCAAGGGTGCCCTCATTCCTGGGTCTCTATAGAGACCACCTGTTCCTCTGTGCCACTTCTGATATTGCTACTGATAATTCGCAGAATATTTACATGTGTTGTCTCATTTTATCATCACAACAGACCTATCCTATAGGTAATGGTGTCAAGATCCCCGAGTTACAGATGAGAAAACCAAGGCTCCAGCTAGCCCAGCAGCTTACCTGAAATCATGCAGTTAATATGTAGCTTAGCCAAAGATCAGATTGGGAAGTGCAGTCATATTTACTACACTCCATTTTTACACTTAGTGTATCATGACTTGTATCCAAATTATTATGTTCATATCTGTGGTTATCAGATATCAGTGGCAGACCTTCTGAGTTGTCAATTTTTTTCTTTAAGGCATTCAAAAGGAAAGAGGATTTCGAACCCTTTAAAAACTTTGCTTTACACTATTTTATTTTGCAGTACTAAAGCAATATATGCTTATAATAACAAGTCAAGCAATTCAGGAAATTGTTAACTTTTTATAGTCCCCATAGCATCCACCATATTGTCGGACAAAAAGTAGATGTTTAATAAGTAAAGTAGATGTAAATAGATACTGATTGATTTCACATACAGACACTGAGTTCACAAGTGTTCATTAAGCAGCAAGAACTGTGCTGGGGGTTGGGGATGCAGCTGTGACCTCTACCCACACAGAGAACAGGTAATTGTGTGAAATGAATGGAGAAAAGGAGGATGGGCGGGCACTGGAGGAGATCAGACCAAGGGGAGGGACCAAATCTTGAACTTTCATTGAAGACCTCCCAAAGAATGACATATTGAGGCAAGACCTAAGTTCCCTCTCTGAACTCTGCTTGCTCATTCCATGATATTAATTTGATCTACAAATGAAAACACCCCCCCTTTCTTTTCTTTTCTTCTCTTTTTTCTTTTCCTTTCTTTCTTTCTTTCCTTCCTTCCTTCCTTCCTTCCTTTCAACAAATATTTATTAAGCACTCACTATGTGCCAGGTTTATAATTGGCTCTGGAAGGTTAAAAAAAATATACAGCTTTGGTGTGTACACCTGGTGATTCACAGACCTGTACCCCTGGGGCTAATAATACATTATATGTTAATAAAAAAATTTAAAAATTAAAAAAAAATACATAGCTTTATTGAGATAGAACTCACATACCATATAATTCATCCACTTAAAGTGTACAATTCAATAGCTTTTAGTACATTCACAGAATTGTGAAACCATCACCATCATCGATTTCAGAACACGTTCACCACCCCAACCAGAAATCCCAGAGCCATTGGCAGATATTCTCATTCCCTGCCAAGACCCTGTGCACCAGACCACAATCTACCTTCTTTCTCTATAACTTTGCCTACTCTGGATCCTATTCTGGTTGCCTATTCCGGAGGTATATTTTATTTAAGTGGAATTGCACAGTGTGGGATCTTTTGTGACTCGCTTCTTTCATGTGTATGTTTTCAAGGTCCTTCAGTGTGTGATATGCATCAGTACTTCATTTTTTTTTATTACTGAACAATATTCCATAGTATCACTTTATATTTGTCCATTCATCAGCTAATAAACATTTGGATTACTTCCACCTTTTAGCTATTATGAATAATGCTGCTCTAAACATTCATGAACAGATTTTTGCATGGAAATACACTTTCATTCCTATTTCCCACCTAGGAATAAAATTGCTGAGTCATATGTTTAACCTTTGGAGGAACCAAAGGTTTGTTTTCCCAAGTGGCTGTACCATTTTACATTCCTACCAGCAATGTTCAAGGGTCCCAACTTTTCCATATCCTAACCAACATGTATTACTTTTTATCTGTTTTTGCTTGGAGCCATCCTAGTGGACGTGAAGTGGTATCTCACTGTGGTTTTGATTGGATGGCTAACCTAGAGAGTTTTGAGCATTGTGTTGACACAATCTGGTTTAGGATATCACAGGATCTGTCCAGCTAAGAATAACCTGTAGAGGGGAGAAGGCGAGCCATTTAGGAGTTCCTGCAGTAATCCAGGTAGACTAGGTACTAGAGGTGGTGAGAAGCAATGGGGAGTCTTGGAATCTGCAGAGCTCCCGTGTAAGCAGGATGGGATTTCCAGATTCTTTACAAGACAAATACACCAACATTGTCCTCTGGGAAACAAAAGAATGAATGCAAGCAAATGCGGTAGGGAACTGTAGTGTTGGTGATGAGTGTGGCCATGGAGGTCTGTTAGACAGCTGGAAATTGAGACCTGGGTCCCTCAATATGGGCGTGGGTGACTTTAAGCACATTATTTAAGATCTCTATGCCTCAATTCTCTTTTTTTTCCTTTTGAGAGAGAAAGAGAGAGAGAGAGAGCAAGCACGAGCAAGCATGGGGGGGAGGCAGAGGGAGAGAGAGAATCTTAAGCAGGCTCCACGCCTAACATGGGGCTCGATCTCATGACCCTGAGATCATGACCTGAGTTAAAATCAAGAGTTGGATGGTTAACTAACACCCAGGCACCCCACTATGCCTCAATTCTTACTTACCTGAAAAAAGGAAAAAATTTCTAATGCCTCTGGGTTGTTATCAAGAAGGTACTCGGGAGAGCCAAGGGATGATGGTGATTTTTGTGGACTCTGAGAAGAGAGAAGGGTTTGAGAGGGAGTCACTGGCAAAGAAAGAGAAGTGCTCTAAAAGGTTTGGTTTAGAATCATCTTTGAGGTTCAACTATACACACACACACACACACACACAATTGAATGCTTCTTTCCTTCACTTTCTAGAAAATGCAAATCCTTTTTAAAATATTTCATGCTAATATGTAAGATTACCTCTTTGCAATCCTGGGACATGTAATAGTCATATGAATTCATCTAAATAAATTGGCTGGAGGTGTCTATCAATGGATTAGGGGCTGTAACAAGCAATGGCTTTGGTCTAACCTTGTACAATGTCACTTAGACATTGTCTTGTCTCTGTAAGATCTAGTTGATCAATCAAATTAAGGCTGATGCCTGAAAGGCAAGGCACATTCCCCTTCTATGTTAATAGAGTTCTCCCTTTACTGAGTGCCCTCTGTAGCCTGAAGAAGCCAAACATATAAATGGTTCCTGGGCAGGGCAGAGGGATAAGATCTTATTCACCACACTTGGATTTAGATGGAATTTACCTTTGAGCACAATATCCATTGAGTTCATGATAGCAATTTAAAAATGTCTACAGGACAGCTTATTCACTTTTCCAGCCAGAAGTTTTGTTGCTTTACATTTTCTTCCTGTTTCTAATTTTAAAAGTAAAACGTTTTATCTGGTTTCTGTACTAGTTGCATGTTTGATTTATCAGACAGCATTAAAAATGTGAAAATGCATATCATTTTAGAGTTACAAAACTAACAACAACGGTCCTAGAAGTCCCTATATACATCTACCCAGCTCAGAGGAGAGAAATGTATAGACCTGCTTTCTTGATAGGAGTACAGAGTTTTAAGATGGGAGCCCAAGAATGATCTTACTCTTATCCGCTGAGAAAGTTTGACTAGTCCCACTCACTCCAGATTATGCTTATTACTAGGCTGGTTTGAGTTGGGGATGTGGTGGAGAAGAAGGGGAGGGATTTGCCCTTTGCTTCAGGAACCCCTCCTTGTAGCCCCTGGTATTCTCATAGGTCGGGAGATGCCGTGGCCGGTGTTACAGAAACTGGGTAGCTATTCACCAAACCTACTTCCCTTCCTTTTTGGGCACACTGTCCGCCTAGCCCTCTCTTTCAACTATACGTGGTCATGGGACTAAGTTTTGGCCATCTGCACGTGAAAGGGTCTATATATTTACTCCAAAAATGCATTGATGATGTTATTCATCATATTAATATGTTGTAAGAGGGGAAAAAAAACACATGATCTTTTGAAAGATGCCCCGAAAGGATCTGATACAATTCCATATTTATCATCTGGTTTTTTAAAAAAGTAAACTTAAAATAGAAAACTATTCCTTTAACATGTTAACTATCGGTAACTGCTCTTTTGTTCAATACTTCGCTGTTGATAGCCAACAATCATGGCAAGAACTTGTCTTAAGGCAGCTTATTACTTAGTTACTTAACAACAGCAACCATTGCCATTTACTAAAGCGAAGATTCCAAGAAGGAAAATAGTTCAGCCATTTGAAGTTTGTTTTCTGTTGCCAGAATCTCTGTGTGTTACCAGAGAGAAGAGCCTTTATCCCCCATCATTCCTTGGTTTGACATTAGACATAGGGGCCAAAGCTTAGAGGTCCCGGGGGTGTCCTAGTCTTTCATCAGGACACTTAAGCAGAGGAGGCATTCCTTGGCGGGGAGGGTGGGAAGGTAATGGGGGTGGTGGGCAAAGCCTGAAGGGTTTTCAAGATGTCCGTCGCTTTTGTGGTCCGGGGCTTCTCCATAGGAGAGGAGCTTCTGGGGCCCAGCATCTGTGAAGCATCTCTCCTCCTTCACACTCTTACTCAAACCAATTCTTGAAAATGCACTTTGTGGAGACTCATTTAACTTCCTCAATAAACTTTTCCTGCCAGGTTTAAAAAAAGGGAAAAAAAAAAAAAAGGAAGTCCAGATTTCACACCTGGTAATGAAATTATGCTTATGTTTAAATCTTGAAGACTGTTTCTGTCGTCCTTGAATTGCCTACCATTTCCATTTATTCAGGCATTGAACGCTCCAAAAGGAGCTTGCTGTATCTGGCAAATGGTACGAAAAGAAACATTAAACTATTAGCACTTTAAAGTACCACTGAGGAATCCTTTTATTCCCTAAATGCAAAGCTTTGCATGAGAATGTGTTTAATAATTAGCTGGTAGACCAGATTACTCAGGAGTCTCTTCTGGTCTCATAAGTAAATAGGATTCTTTGTTGTAATTATTTATTTTCCCGAGAGGCCAGAATGGCTGTAATCTTAACTACAAGTTTATCTGTTTCCTCTTTCTAGAATGATTTACTGTGTATACCTAAGAGACGAGGAAACCTCTTTGGGTTTCCCTAGTCTAGGCTTCCAGGAGACATTTCTCTTTTTAAAGGACCCAGGTGTTAAGCCAAATCCCCTGTTTATAGAATGTTAAGGTTATGACATAGTCAATAAAAGCCTGGAAGTGCTGTTACTGCTGACATTGCGCCCCTAACACACGCCTTTTGTACCTTTTATTTCTCTTTCACAATAGTGTGGAGTTAAGAAGGGAGTGTAAAACTTAACTTTGAATTTCCTGGCTTTTGTTGGTTTGTTGAGCAATCCTAATGCTATTGAAATTTTTCCCTTTGCTGGGTGGTTGTTTTTCTGGTGTGCAGTTGTGCATTGTATTTTTCCTAAGAATTACAATGGTCTGGACACGTAAACCGTAGATTGACCTTTGGCATGATAAGTGGAAGCAGAGGAATATGTGTAAAATGTGTGAATTCATTTGAACCTGACCATGATTTCCAGTGGGGGAGGTGATTTCCTGTTTGGAGTTGACTGGGCATCCCCCCCCCCCCGCCCCCGCCTTAGGTTGGACCAGCTCAACATGGAATTGCTGTTTTTACGTGAAGGCAAACACCAGATGGAAGGTGAGACGTTCTGCCCATCGTGATGGTACTTTCAAACTTGAGAGCCCACATGGATCCTTAAGGGACAACAGCCACCCCACCAGCTCACTCTTTCTAGTGGATTTTCTGCAGAAAAACAGCTCTGAGCTTGTTCATATGGCAAAAAAACACGCAAAAAAACAAAAACAAAAAGAGAGAGAGAGAGAGATGTCATTGGCTGATTTTTTTCTTTCATTCCTTTTATTTATTAAAATAATTTATGTTGTTTATTTTTCTCATTGCAAAAGCTACATATGTTCATGGTAGGAAAACAGTTAAGTAAAAAGAGGCGAACAGAGGAAGATAAAGCATTACTTAATTAACCACTGCTAACAATTCAGTGTGCTTCTTTGTAGGCATTTTCTTATGCAAAACGTATGCATATTGTTTT
Source organism: Mustela nigripes (assembly GCF_022355385.1). Lineage (NCBI taxonomy): Eukaryota > Metazoa > Chordata > Mammalia > Carnivora > Mustelidae > Mustela > Mustela nigripes. The sequence continues at coordinate 71,204,881 of NC_081559.1, forward strand.
GTAACCTACTTTCTTTCAAACCACAGCCTCAAACATCTTTGTACAACAATGATGTTATCTAATTTTTTTATGTTTAATTATAAAAGTAATACATACCTATAGTTAAAAAAAAAAAGAACATTACGAGGTAATTTTGCTAAAGGTATTAAACTTAGTGTCTTTTCATATATATGCATATAATGTATATACACACATGTACCTTTTTATTTTTCCATTTATATAACATTCTTCAATTAGGTGAATTATAATTTGAATAAGTACTTGTCTCTGGTCTTTCCCTAGAACTGTGAGTTCTGCGGAACCCTATTAGTTTTATCTCCACTGTATCAACCCCTTCCTCAGGTAGTGATTGGTATGGAGTAGGCTCTCAGTAAATAACTGATGAATGAATAAATAAACTTTTGCATTGTTTTCAGTTTTTCTGCATTACAAACATTCTTTCACATATAACTTTGGCTACATGTATTTTGTAGATTTTGTCATCCTAGAAATAGAATTTTGAGCCATGGACGTCTGCTTTGGAAGGCGAGCTGCCTGAATTTGAATCTTGGTAGGAACACTTAGCAAACTGGAGTGTGCTGAGGCTGGCACAGGAGAGCACTTAGGCACTTTCTTCTCAACTCCAAGTTCAGTGTCCTTATGTTCATAGGTTATTATTGGCCACGATGGAAGTATTTACACCACAGAAATTGGCAAACACTACAGATCAGGACTTTTTCTATGCTCTATTCTCTCTTTTCTCACTCCCTCCTTTCCTTCCTCTCTCTCTCTCTCTTTCTCTCTCTATTGCTGGTTTACTATCTGACCATTGCCATGGTCATAGGAAAGCTACATAACCTCTCCAGGGCTTAATTTCCTCATGTGTAAAATGGGGATAATTCAGATCGATCTCACAGTCAGGGAGACTGCTTGACGCGGGTCTAGGAGGCACCGTTCTCAAGGAAGGCTAGGTGAACTGTGCCTTCTGGAATTGTGAGTGTGCAGCCCCGCTCACAGAGCAGTCGTGAGGAGTAAATGGTTAATACTTGCAATTGTACAAGCACTTAGCCCGAGTACATACCAAGCAATCATGAAATACAAGCAATTATTGTATTATGTGATTATAGACATATGTATTATTTTAGGTGTTTCCAGATGTTCTCTAAAAGTGTTGTACTAATTTGTGTTCTTGCTACCAGTTTCCTAACTCCTTTGCCATGAGTGAATGTTACTGGTCTTCCCAGTGTAATAAAAATATCTAATTTTGGCATTCATTTGCTTTTCATTGATTATTGGTGAAGCCAGACATCTTTTCTTTTGTTTATCGGCCATTGGGTTTCTATGAATTATCCATTTATGTTCCTTGCCTATTCTTCTATTAGCATCCCCTTTTTCTTTTTTTTTAGATTTTATTTATTTATTTGAAAGACAGAGATCACAAGTAGGCAGAGAGGCAGGCAGAGAGAGGAAGGGAAGCAGGATCCCTGCTGAGCAGAGAGCCCAATGCAGGGCTTGATCCCAGGACCCTGAGCCACCCAGGCACCCCCCGATTCTTCTTTTCTTCCTCTTCCTTCTTACATCGATCAAATCAAAATTAAATCATAAGAGCTCTTTGAATACTTTTTTCAGTATATGTGTTACAAACATTTGACTTTACTTATGCTGTTTTGTTTGTTTGCAAATTTGTAGGCCGTAAAAATCATTGATGTTTTCTGGGTTTTGTGTCTTCCTTACTAAGATACTCTAAAATTATAAAAATAATCTCAAAAAATCTTAATCATTAGGGCAGAGTCATGTTTGGACAGACATCGAGGTTATTTTCATAGCTATCTATTCTTTATCCATTTGTTTATAATTGTAATTATTGTAATTTTGAACGCATAAGTATATATAACTATTATAAATGCATATAATTCTAAGTAGCTATTTTGCGATTATAAACACCTCTGGTTTAACATTCTTATACCTCTATTTTTGGACACATCTCTGATTACTCACCAAGCGCCCAATTGTCCTCCAAAAAGGTTATACCGGCTTGGACCCTCGCTGTCATCATGTGAAAATGCTACAGGGTATTGGGAGCGTAAGATCTCTGTGAAGCCAAATGTTCACATTGAGATTTGGGGACACGCTTTGTAGTATTTTTTTTTTTCTTGTAGGTAATAAGATGTCTCAATACCTTTCCAACTCTGATTTTGTTACGTTCTCACCCCATAAATTATCCACACACAAAGACTGAATGAAACGCAGCGCTAAGCACTTTATCAGATTTGGGGAAGTAACAACTGGCAAAGGCAGGTCGCACGGCTGCAGAACGCTCATCCTGGAGTCTTGGGAAGAGACGAGGCACAAATGCAAAGAGAGGCTAAGCAAATAAAGGTGCAGGCGGTGTGCCTGTGAGGGAGCAAAGCCCCTGCAAACTCCCCGGTGAATGAGAGACAATAGGATGTGAGTCCTGAGCTTCGCGGGAGCCTCAGGTTCCGGGATGGATTGTCGGAAGTGCAAATGCGGACTGAAGCCGTCCAATCTATTTCGGGGGTGAGCTGTCACACTGCAAATGTACCAAAGGGCGTAGGGATGATTTCACACAACAGTTCACTCGGTGATTTACGTGGGTGCAGGCGGTGGGATCATATGACACGCGTGAGCCAATAGACGACGGACCTGCTTTGCCACTGACAATCAACCGACACTGAGCGATGTCAGCAGCCAATATGACTGAGAACTGGGAAGGCATAATAACATTTACATTGATGTTTTCGCCGCAATTGCTACATGCTTTCTCTCTGCAATTGCAACGATGCAATATGTTGATCATACAATAAATTGCCCAGCTTTCATTCTTTAAGGATTTCTAACCCAAATTTGATCATTTCACAGCCGTGTTGTGGTTTGTTATTGCTCCAAAATGGAATCAATATCTATTTTATATATATGGCTTTTCAGGGATCATTGTTTCTGTTTCTTGAATACCAGCACCATTTAATCAAAAGGCGGAATACACAAATATATTGTCCTGAATGTTAAGCAATATTCTGTATGCATCAGACACTGATGAATATTTCAAGGAGTATCTAGTGGCTAATCCTTGTCTTGAAGATAAAAAAAGAGATTCAGCAGTTACACACACCCAAACTCTTACACCCAGACCAGAAAAAGATAGTAATTTGGTAAGACTGAATTCAGCTCTTCAGATGTAGATGACTGTGGCCTTCAGGGAGAAGGAGAAAATCAAAGTTAAAATAAACAAGGGAGTTATGTTCTAATGCTTAATTTATCTTTAATATTTATAAAGATGCAAGTCTTTCCTGGACCTCTGTGTATTTTTTGGTTAAAGCTGGTAAGCACGACCATCCCAACTAACAATGACAACAGTGGGATTTTAAAGGCTGATTGATTATGGTGCCAAGAAGGTAATAAAGACAACTAACTATCCATGATGTGAATTGAGGACTGGCTTGCTAAAATTCCTCTCTGGAGAGGGATAAAGTGTATTTGCCTTTTCCTATTCCCCCATTTGGAGAGCAAGTCTGGAAGAGATGATGCGGCATGACAGAAATGCCATTAAAGCCCAAAGCAGGGCCCTGGGCTTTTCCTTGGCTTGGGCGATAACTACCTTTCTACCTTAAGAACACTGGTACACTTTTTGGATCCCATGACTTCATGTGTAAATGAGGTTTCAAATTCTGGGAAAATTCCAGAAATCTCTCCATTGACACGCACGGGAAAGGCAGTGTTCTCTTTCGAGCTAGAGGAAATTTGAGAGAACCACTGGGTAATAGAAGAGTCTGGGTTATTTGTAGCACAGAGTAAGGAGAAACAGGAAAAAGAGCTGGTGTTCAAGGACCTCCAACCGTGAGAAAGGCATGGGTCATGTAGCTCTCTGAGGAGGGAAGAAAAGGCTCAGCATTGTCTGAAAATTACTAGACTGCTGGATCCACGTGAGCAGGAGCGTGTCTCCTGTATTCATGCGTGTATCCTCAGAAGCTCACATCATGCCTGTCATGTGGAAGGTATCCAAGGCAGATTTACTATAAGGCAAATAAACCTTAAGCTTCAGGGTCCCTTCCATTTGCAGCCTAAGATGCACTTTTATACCTATCTTTGTATTTGCAATTGTATATACTTTTTTTATCACAGGGTCTCCCAACTATTACAAACCTCAAGCCCCACACAACCAGCATCTGTCACCCTGTAAGCATGCAATAAATATTTATTGGCCAAATGAGAAAAAAAAATTTTTTTTTAATAAAAAAGGAAAAGGAAGGAAGGACGAAAACTCAAACCAGAAAAACCCATGGCAGCGGGGAGGATCAAATTCAACCTTGATCAGCCAGAGGCAGCCTTCTTAAACCATTCCCAAACAGCGACAGGCAATGGTTTACCTCAATTAATTCAGTCTGTTAAAAGCTTTATTCTTACTTGGCAACCAAGGGCAAAAGGCAAATGCGTTTAAGCCTCTCTTAGGGTATTCTGGGAGATCGCAGGAAGGGTTGCAAGCATTTCTAGAGGTAGGAGAGGTGAGTATAAGTGAGCTTTGTGCTTGGCAACACGCTGGACACTTTTCACATACCTTGTCTCACTTAATTTATTGTCCCCACTTCAAAGATGAGGAAACTGAAGGTCAGGAAGGTGAACTCATTTTCCTTAAAGTCATGCCACTATGAACTGGTAAAGCTGGGACCTAAACTTTGATCTGTTGAGCTCCCAAACCTATGTGCTCTCCTTGACTCCGTGCTGTTCTCCAGTGAGAAAAATAGAAGGTTCTTTCCTGGGTTGCAAAAGTCTACATAAAAAATAAGAAAATCATGAAGGAGTACAGTGGGAAACTGAAGTGAATAAGGATTAGTGGGCATTAGGGGTTGATTGGCGGCTTTCTGACAGTGGCTTCTGCTATTCTGCTGCATATTAGAACAAGACCCAGCTAATTCAGGGTAGGCTGGGAAGAATCCGTCCACTTGGGTCACAGGAACTTTAAGGAACAGCGCATGTGGAGGAGTGATTTGAAACAGAGGCTGTAGGTGGTTCAAAGATCGAATCTGAAGAAGCTGTAATCAGAGGAATCAAAAAAGATGTCAAGGCTGAAGTGACAAAGCATAACTTCTCGGTGGAATTTGAATTTCTTTCTTTGTCATTCCACAAAGCCCTCGGTTATTCATTACTTGTGGTGGGAAGCCTTCATCACGTTCTGGGGCAACGCCACGTGTGCCAGGCCGTGCTGGGCATTGCGGTGGATCCAGGAGACCATGCTGTCGCCTCTGCCCGTGGGGCCAAGAGGATGGTCAGGAGCCTCCATACATACGGGTCCACAGCACAAGCCAGTGGTCACTGCCAAGAGAGGGGAAATTATGAAGAAGGGGTAGGAAATACATGGTTCCTTTTGTGTACTTCCTGACCTTTTCCCTGCAGGGGCCTCATGGTTTAGAACGTGGTCTCCTGAGCCTCTTCACAGTAACCCTGCAGAGGTAGGAAGGATGTGATTACGCCCTTTATGCAGATGAGGAAGGAAAGGAAGACTCCAAGAGGTGACATGAACTCCCGAAGGCCATCCAGCTGCTCCGTGGTAGAGCCGGGAGTCCCACTAATTTCCCAGGCCGGTGTATTTTTGCCAGACAATCATCCTTTTCAGTGTTGCATTTTAACTGGCAGCATCTTCATTACCCAATGCCCCACCCCCTATTTTATAATTTGAGAGAGAGAGAGAATGAGAGAGAGGGACCATGAGAGGGGGAAGGTCAGAGGAAGAAGCAGACCCCCTGCTGAGCAGGGAGCCCTGATGCAGGATTCGATCCCCGGAACTCCAGGGTCATGACCTGAGCTGAAGGCTGTCGCTCAACCAACTGAGCCACCCAGGCTCCCAACCCAATGCCTTTTTAACAAAGTGGCACGTTCCTAGTCACTGAATTGACAACTAATGCACTATTTCGACTCAGTATTAAAAAAGTGTGAGAGCAGAGGTCTATGCCTTTGGAACTGAGATAAAGACATAGTGGGATACATCCTAGGACTTGCTCAGTGGTGTGTTAGTAAGATGGCTCCATGGCCAGGGGTAGAGGGTGGGAGGTGGGTGGCTGGGTGGGGGCCCGCTTTGTAGCATTCGCTGATTTCCTTCATGTGACTACTCCCACCTTCGCCATTTTTAAGTTGCCAACAGTTTAAGGTCTCATTCAGGAGATTCCTGAATATTTAACAAAAAGCTCTTAGCTGGTAAGAAGCTAGTCTACTGTTGATAGTGGTCTTTTCCATCTTTTTCACTCTTGTTTTTAGAGCTAAGAAGCATCTTGAGAGAAAATTCTGGACCTGACTTGAAAACCTTGAGTCCAGTACCCTGGTTATGCTTTCCTTTCTTTATTTGTGCCTGTCCATTAGGGTACAAATTCATATTCTGTATCTCATTGATTTTTTTAAAAGTGGCTTGACTTTATCTGTCTGACATATACAAGCTGACTACATTATTGATAATTACTTCTCCTTTTTAATTCTTAAAGAACAATGCACTCCTCATGGATCTGAAAATCAGACTCTTAGGGCCGATAAGAAAGACAGACGTGCTTTCATTTAAATGTTCTTCCTTTCCTCATAACCTGCAACATTTCTATATAGAAGTAATTCATTGGAAGTCGCTCCCTTTTTTGAATTTAAGGTAGCTCAGTGTTAATGAACGTCTAATGCTGGGTTCCTGACTCTCTGCTGTTCCTTGTCTTCCTGGGCCACTTTACCATGATCAAGTCCAAGGATCTGCTTCATTCACGTTGCTCTGAAAATCTGAAAGTGCAAGGTATCCATTCAGGTTTATTCCTCCCTGGTGGGTACAGCTCTCATCAGATACTAATGAGAATTACAAATGTGGCTTAAGGAGAAACTAGGGCCTTTGGAGATGAGGGACTGCTTATTTAAAGATGTATGGCCATGGCACTTAAGGAAAATGATTTATCTGTTTTGTTTTGTCCTCCTATAAATCAAGAATACGGCACAACATTAAACATTCCTCAATATTTATGCTAATATAAATTTGGGTTTACATACTTGACACTAATTCAGGAGGAGCAGTGGTATTAGAATAATGGCTACCTGTGACAGGCTGGGGTGTTCCTGAACAGCGACTTTAACTCTGTTAGGCTCTGGATGTTCCTCCGGAGCCTGGACAAGGGAGGCACTCCCCATCAGGCACAGTCTCTCTGCTAGGCACATTCTGACCACATCTCCATTTTTTGTTTGGTTTAAGTTTGGGCATTAGGTTAGCAATTGTATTTATAAATGGCTTACTAATGAGTAAGAGAGACAGAGATCAAGCTCTGTGGGAAATCAGAACACAGGATGCTTGAGTGTGTCTGCGAGTCTTAGAAAAGTCGGTGGATCCAAGGAGCAAACAAAGAAACTACAAACATTTTTTTTAAAAAGATTTTATTTATTTATTTGACAGACAGAGATCACAAGTAGGCAGAGAGGCAGGCAGAGAAAAAGGGGGAAGCAGGCTCGCTGCTGAGCAGACAGCCTGATGTGGGGCTCGATCCCAGGACCCTGAGATCACGACCCGAGCTGAAGGTAGAGGCTTAACCCAGTGAGCCACCCAGGTGCCCCAGAAACTACAAGCATTTTAAAAGACAGATTTCGTGCCCACTAAACTGAGATTCTTTTCTGCCGTTGTGTTGGCATCACCTAGATGGGACTGGCCCTCTCAAATTCCTCAACCTCTTTGTGCTGGCTTGTTTCCTCGCAAGTAAAAGGCAAAGAATAATAGGGCTCGCCCCATAAGATTTCTGTGACAGCCAGTGAGACAAATGCAGTTACACTATGCACAGGATGTAAGTGTGGTAGGTGGGCTCAACACATGTCCTTAGGCTTGGCTTTCGCCATGTGCAACTGAAATCCCGATTGCGTCTTTGCATTATTGGTCCCACTGGTGAAAATCCCTTGGAGCCCATGAGTCACAGACAATTTTCTGAGATGTTTGTCAGGGCATTCCCCAGTTAGTTCAAAGGAGGAGCTGAGAGCCTTGCTGGAGTTCACGGTACTGTGAGTGTCCTTCCTCAGTGCCTCATTGCACTATGGAAATCAGGTCAGTCTCTGATGAGCTGCCTGGCTGGCCCTTGCAGGGAGTGTCCTGCAATTCCACTTTCCATATTTCTCCATGTCTGAGTGCATTTTCGACACTCCCTATCTTCATCCATCCCCAAAACTGCACACATTTAATTTAGTAATAGGTTTCCTTTGAAGAGATAACGGAGGTGGACTGACCACCCTATCTCCCATGAAAATTTGGGACTTCTTTGATTACTTTCGATGCAAAATACAATGAGAATTCAAGGCCTTATTATTATTCTTGCTAACCAGGAGACACGCCAGGTTTAAAGTCAGATTTGTTTCTGTGTTAATAATCCATTTGTATTACCCTTCCCTGCAGTCCCCGTCTCTTCTCCTGCTATCTTCAATGTGAGTTTGCACTTGTCAAAATGAATAATATGCGGTATCAATTCGAACTCCACTTTTCCAGTGTGTTCAGCCGTAATAGTTTCACTTTGCCTTGATTCTGTTGATTGCTATTAAATCCTGGATTGCTTTAAATTCTGTGAGATGGTCCTCAAAGTATCACTTACAAATTGTGTGCATTCATTAGAATCTTGCTTAGAACAAAGAGTACCCAAGCCTCTGCAAAGACTGTCATCTACTTTATTCTCTTTACAGAAGAGGCTATGGCAATGTATTCTATCTCTTGGGGGAAAAAAATTGTGTGAAAAGTAAATATGTTAAATTATTAGAGGTGGGTTTGTTGTTTGTTTTGTTTTATTCTTTTCTTTTTTATTTGGCAGAGGAACAAAATATTCCAAACTCAACATGCTTCAGTGAGGAGTGTGGATTGGGGTCAAGATTCATAATAAATTTCTTTGTGTCCATCTGTACAATATTGATGTAAATGAAGTGTTAGTTGAGTTTATTTTAAGGGCATTCTTCCTACTTAACTTATCTGGGTTTTGAATGCCAACCTCCAGCTCTTTTTTTTCTTGGAAGTATGGTTATTATAGACTACTTTTTTAAGAAATCCTATCAAATAAGAGTATTGCAAATATCAAATCTATTTTTCTGTTTAAAAAAAAAAAAAGACCTACTTCAGATAAAAACCTAGCCAAAGTAGAGCTAAGTCAAGGTGAGTGAGTATGGGAAATAAAAGGTAGTGCTTGTCAGGTGTTTGCTGAGCACACCTTACCAGTGCAGCTGGGTGCAGAGTGCTGGGCACGTAGTCTTGGGAGGAACTGCTCTAGAAAAAATTACGTGTGAGGAAGAGAAGAACAACAATTTGTTGATTATTTGTTATAATTCCAACTAGACACAAGTTTGCCATGATGCCAATGAACTTTAAGCTTTAGGGTCCCTCATTTGTCTGAGCTCCTTCCAAGACCCTGGGTAGGGCCCAGATCTTATGTTCACATGGCCACATCTTCTGTAAAGTTTGGAAAGTAAGATATTTAAATGCAGTTGGTTAAGACCACTGTCTTTGTCTGCTCTACCTTCCCCTTGATACTTCCCCAGTTGGGAGCCAGTGTGTTTGGAATGGCCACCAGTATTTTGGAGATCTAATTGAGGGAAATTGGGTTGGAACAACATTTAGGTTTGGGTTTTCTGAGATAAACTTTTGTGGTCTTCAGTCACCTCTATGTTCAGTTCAGTAATTATAAACCACCCCAGTGTAGAAATTGTCCCAGAATACTTCTACCTGCCCACTGTGTTGATTCACTCAGCTTCAGGACACAGAGATGAAAAGCCCAGAAGCCATATCACAGTATCAACATGGTTTACAGGGCAAGACATTGGAAATAGGTTAATGATGAAGGAGATAAGAAGTTTGAAATCCATAAACTAGTCTCATCAGTGACTAAGGAAAATGAAAATTCTTTTCTGTCAGGAGTATACTCAGTAATGAACCATATATCACCATATGTAAAGCTACTGCTATGGGCTGAATTTTTGTGTCCCTCCCCCAACCCCAAATTCATAAGTTGAGAACCTAATGCCCAGTATGATGGTATTAGGAGGCAGGGCCCTTGGGATATGATTAGGTCGTGAGGGTGGAGCATTCACAAATGGAATTAGTGCCCTTTATAAGAGACCCCAGAGAGCCTTCTTGCCTCTTCTGCCGTGTGAGAGTGCAGTGAGAAGATGGTCATCTGTGAAGTGGGCTCTCACCAGACACTAAATCTGTCTTGATTTTCGACTTATTTATAAGTAATAATTTTTTGCTTTTTTAAACCACTCAGTCTATGATATTTTTGGTTTCAGCAGCCCTAATGGGCTAAGACATCCCTCATATATTTTTCTTTTTTGATGAGTGTGTGAAATAGAACTAATCACAATTCTTGTAGTTATGCGAACTTCTAGCCATATAATAAACAGAGATATGTCTGTGTATAATGCTTATTGCATCCAAGCTATCAATAATAAAAAAAAAAATTACTTCAACCAAGCTGGAACAAAGACTGGAATGTCTTTTTATCCTTTCTATAAAAATTATATTACAAAATCATTATCGTATGAAGAAATGATCAAGACTGCAGCCAAATAATATAGGAAAAATATGATAGAGGTATTCCAGGCAATTGATTAATAAAAACATTGTGTTCTTTTTCTGGATTTTATGATGCATTGGCTTTTGGCAGGTTAAAAATATGTAATTTGTGATTTCTTTTCTCATTCTATGTACAAATTCATTTTTATTTTGAATGTAATTAATTTCTAAGCAAGCATTGAATGTTTACTGATTCCTTGCATTGTACGAGGAAGTGGGCAGGGAAAGATAACAAAGACATGGTCCTTTGTTTGCCAAATAAAGTATGACACATGTATACTACAGGATTATATGCAGCTATGAAAAAGAACATGAGAGTTCTTTAAAAAAAAAAATTCTATTTATTTATTAAGAGACTACAAACAGGGGGAGAGATCGAGGGAGAGGGAGAGATTCTCAAGTAGACTCCAAGCTGGTTGTGGAGCCCGACTTGGGGTTGGACCCCATGACCCTGAGATCACGACCTGAGCTGAAATCAAGATTCAGTTCCTTAACAAACAGAGCCCCTCCAGTGCCCTAAGAACATGGTAGTTCTTTTTTTTTTTTTTAAAGATTTTATTTATTTATTTGACAGACAGAGATGACAAGTAGGCAGAGAGGCAGGCAGAGAGAGAGAGAAAGGGAAGCAGGCTCCCTGTGGAGCAGAGAGCCGGATGCGGGGCTCGATCCCAGGACGCTGAGATCATGACCTGAGCCGAAGGCAGCGGCTTAACCCACTGAGCTACCCAGGCGCCCCAGAACATGGTAGTTCTTAAAGGTACTATATGGAACAATCTCTGTGTTTGAGGGTTAAGTAAAGAAAAGGAGCAGAACAAACTTATACAGTGTACTGTTTCTAAGGAAGAGAGGGAGATGTATATGTTTATATTTACACAGGCAAATTCTGGATGGATACACAAAACACTGGTATTCTAGCTTTTATTATTATTATTATTATTTTTTAAAGATTTTATTTATTTATTTGACACAGAGAGAGAGAGTTGTGTGGGGGGGGGCAGAGGGAGAAGCAGGCTCCCTGCTGAGTGGGAAGCCCAACATGGGGCTCAATCCCAGGACCCTGAGATCGTGACCTGAGCCAAAGGCAGACGTTTAACTGACTGAGCCACCTAAGCGCCCTGCTGGTAGTCCTTACGGGGTGTTTTCCCGACTGTCAGAATTCCAGTCCCCACAAAATATGGATCCACCAGGCCCTGGCTATGTGACACTTCGCAGGCATATTCATCTTACTGAAGGAACACCATAGCTGGGCATAATGGAGCACACTCTTTCCTTTTCCTAACGAGCAAACTGACCCTCAAAGAGGTTAAATCGCTTTTGTAAGGTGAGCTGGTAAGGGCAGGTCTGGATTCACACCCGGATTCACAAGCCTTTCATACTCAGTGACTTCTTAGTCAAGGCTGCTTTTGATGTCTGTCTCTCACACCTCTCCTCTCAGCTTTCTCTCCTTCCTCACAGAAGGTTTTCCCTAACTCAACATTTCTCCCCTCATCCTCATTTTGTTGTGATTATCTTTTACTTCACATGGTAAGTATAAGCTGTCAAGTGGGAATTTCTCTAACCCTTCCCCTTCTCCCTGTCCTCCTGTCCCCTGATCTCAGTGAAGGACATCCTTCTCTGCCTTCCCATAATTTAAGGGTCCTCCTCACTCCACCACTCACTCTCCTCTGTCAATCAGCCCCAAGATTTGCAGAATTCAGCTCCCAACACCTCTCACCCCTGTCTTTTCTCCTGCCCCCTCTGCTCTGTCATCAGCTCACGTCCTCACCCTGCCTGGCCTCCTTGGTCTTATTTTTCTTTAATCACAGTTCTCAACTGTGCTGCCATCTGAACATTAATCTGATCCTGTTTCTCTCCTGTTTAAACCTGTTCAAATCATTCATTCAGCTGTCTAACGCATCCTTACAAGATGCTACTTTGACCTAGGAAATGAGGATCCACAGAGAGCAGAGCCAAGTTCCTGCCTCACAGATCTCAGGTTCTAGCAGGGGGAGGGGGAGACAATACACAGCATAAGGAAGTTAATACAGATGTGTGAATATAAAATAAAGACAAAAATATACATGTCAGAGAGTGATAAATGCTAGCTAACAATCAGCGCAGTAAGGGCGGTAGAAAGAACCAGGGGCAGAGCAAAGAGAGTTTGCTATTTAATACACAGTCTGGTTGGCAGAGCCTCACTGTTAAAAAATCTGAGCAGGAATTTGAATGAAGTGAGGCCATGGAGAGGCACAAGAGCATTCTAGGTGAGGAAACTTCGGGAAGGAAGGAAGTGGCCACTCTTGCTGGGAAACAACAAGGAGGGTACGGAGGCCCCAGTGGGATGGGGGCCTAGAGTAACAGCACGGTGTTGGTGTGACATCACTGAGGGTTTGGGGGCCACTGAGGCTACTTTGGTTTTTAACTCTGAGTGGTCTGGGCCGCTGTGGGAGGGTTTGGAGCACAGGACTTCTATGATCTGAATTACCATTGGGAAGATCACCCTGGGTGATGTGTTGAGAAGATTTTAGTAGAGCACAAGTGGAAGCAGAAACAATTAGGAGACCACCACAACAGTCCAGGCAAGAGATGATAGTGGGTTAGACCAGAGAGTGAGGAGTGGGAAGATTCTAAATATCTTTTGCACGGTTCTCTGTATCCTTCAAGATCAAAGCCACCTTGTTCAGCACGTTACACAAGGTCCTCCATGCCCTGCCTGCCCTGTATCCCTCAGGTGCTCTGAGGGCTTTGTACAGGTTTCTCTGTGTGCCTGGAGCCGCCAGCTACTTTCTTCAAGGCGTAACGCAGTGAGCCATCCGTTACTCGCCTTCTTCCTCCAAATCGGGGTTGGCTATGTTCCCGGCTCCCTGTGCTTATCTCCATCCCTCTGCGCCACAACTGTCTCTTTACTAATCTGTTTTCCTTCCTCACAGTCAGCTGTGAGCATAGTAAGGGAAGGAATAGTGGTGTCCTCCCACCCCCCCTTTTTAACAAGTACTTGGCACATAAGAGGTGCTCAGTAAATATTGTCATAGTTGAGTATGTTCATTAACTGAGTCTGACTTTGAAGTTCTATTTCTCCAAGTAATAGCTCTAGAGAAGGCTCCTCCTGCGAAGGGACATACATGGACAAAATCAATGGTGAGGTTTAACTTCAGAACCTGCCACTTCAGGGAGTTTTTGGAGTAAGACAGGGTTTAAACAAATAAATTTCCGAAAACTAGTAGTATAGGCAAAAGGAGTAAATAATTGGTTAAAAGTTATGGAGCAAAAATAGAAGGAATGACTATTTATAGAGTGCCTCCCCGGAGTCATACCCTCTACAAGCCATCTTAGATGCGGAATCAGAAATTAGAGTGGAAACTTATGGGACCCTGGGAAGACAGCTGAGTGTGCTTTTGAAAAATAAACTTCCAAGAACTCATCCGTCCTCGAGAACAGGCAGAGGCAACAAACATGGTGAAGACGGCATTTGAGAAAGAATGTGTAAAATGGTGCAAAGAGATAGGGGCCCTTTGCCTGTGTTCCATGTGTCACCCTATGTGGGTAAGACAAAGCCCCCTCATCTCCTTGGCATCCCTTGGCAGCAGGGGGTCGATTGGCTGCTGAGTGCCCTGACCGGAATTCACTTGTCAGTCTTCACCTCAGTGACCGTATCTCTGTGCCCAGCACTCCATCTACATTGCCTCCTGTCCTCATGCATCTTTTACTTCAGCTGTTGCTGCTAGAATTAGTTTCACGCTGGCGGGATTGGACAGTGCCTCACCTCCGCAACACCGCAGACATCTGGTTTCCTGTCCCAAGGCCCCTCTGACAACCTCGGTGAGAGAAATGCTTGTGGAGGCTTATTCACACATGCAACCTGGAGGTGTGGGAGGGTAATGTCTCACAGGAAACTCCTGATGGATGGTTATGGGAGCTGGAGGAGAGTGCCTCCCCTTCTGTTCCCAGGCAGGCATTTCTTAGGTACATTCTTGTAGTTTCTCTGAAGGTCCTGGGGAGGTTGAGCTCCGGTCACCAGCAGTGCTGACCAACTGGACGAGCGCCCTTCCCGCAGCGTTCCCTCCTGTTTTATTGCCTGTAGGGTCTGCCTCCTGTTTCCTGGGTTTGCGTCTCCACCAAAAACAGCCCGCTGTCCTAGCCTCTGCTTGAAAGTGGCAGTTTGGGGCAAAGGGTTGATGGGGATCCTGTCTCAGAAACCCATGCTTAGCACTATTCAGTCATCTGGCCTTGAGGGCTCCATCTTGCAGCCAAATGACACATCTGCAGACAAAATTCAGAAAAGCAGCAGTGCAAGAGAAAGCAAATTCATCAGAATGGCTTTCAACCACCATCTGTAACAGGATTTGTTTGCACTAGATATTCTAAAACTTGCCTTCCAGCATCAATAGGTCAATCCATTTCTTTTTTCCGTAATATGGACACGGGCCCCACTGAGACCCCCTTTTCTCAGAAACAAATGACCTCAACCTGAAGATCCTTGTAAGGTGATCTGTCACCTTAGTACCCGACAAATGGCCCTTCACATAAAGATATCGTGGATTCTGACACCAAGGATATTTTCAAAAAGAATATTTCTCACTGTGAAACATCCTGGGAAGGCAGTTATCACAATTTTGCTACGAGCTGTTATAGCAGACAATTGTTTTAGAGTTGAGACAGCATTATCCTGTCAAGTCTTTCATTTATTAATTTTCAAATGAGGAGAATTCCAATAATATTAGTATTATGTTTCTAAAATTTAGTATTTCTCATAGGAATTTTCCTAGGGATCAGGAATCAGGAAAACATCTTTTATTTGTGTATAAACAGAAAGAGAGGTAGGTTTCAGAATTCACAAACATAAGGCTGCTTTATTATCTGAGTAAGTCCCTTTCATTACAAAATGAGCACAGAAGCAAAATTAGCCATAACATGAAAATGTTAACTAATGTTATTCATTTACTTATAAAATTAACCCTCACTTAAAGATGTCTCCCCACTTCATGCTAAACTTGCCAACTACTTTGACAATATAAATCTACCACAAAGTGAAGTCACAAATCTTGTAAAAGATGTGGGATTTGGTGAAGTTGATAAAGCGATGTTGACAATTGTTTGAATCACAAACAAATCTACTGACAGATGGGAATGGAAGAAACAGAAAAATTAGCGATAAGTAAGAGGGGAAAAAAATCAAGAGGAATGATGATGGAATAGTAATTCATCAGAAATGTTTGAAAATCAAATGAGAGGGGCGCCTGGGTGGCTCAGTGGGTTGAGTTGCTGCCTTCGGCTCAGGTCATGATCTCAGGGTCCTGGGATCGAGTCCCATATCGGGCTCTCTGCTCAGCAGGGAGCCTGCTTCCCTCTCTCTCTCTCTGCCTGCCTCTCCATCTACTTGTGATCTCTCTCTGTCAAATAAATATATAAAATCTTAAAAAAAAATGAAAATCAAATGAGGAAGAGGGCCCTTGAGAAAATAATGAAGTTCCAATATATTTTACTGTTTTTAATGATAATAATGGCTATCATAATGCAGTATTATACTATCATAAATTTGGTAGCAAAATCATGTGAGGAACATCTCCCATTTGTTTTATTCCTGGTTCTAAAAAGTAATTTATGCAATCATAACCCCCACTCTAAAATATGATAAAGTTAACCTCTTTTAGTAATTTTTAGTTTGGTTTTTCGAAGTCAAGTCTCATTCAATACTTACCCAGCTCTGATTCTTTGTTCTGCATTTTTTAGTTCCTGTTTTAAACAGATACACTTGAAGATTTTCCCTATTATAGATGATTCGGTGTGTTAAATCTTAGAATCATGGAGCAGGTGTTTTGAAACATGGAAAGCGTTTTTGAAAAACCATCAGCCTTTGTATTCTCACTTTGCAGATGAACAGTTGAGAAATTAGATGACATCGCTGATTGTTAGGGGCCTGGTAGGCAGAGAGGAAGGGACAAGGTTCTATGATGCATGACACCCACACCGTTCTCTCTATACTATGCTTGTGCCACTTTGTCCAAACCACCCAGTTCCTCTGCATCTGAGATTAATCATACTCGACACCAGGTCATGTCTACAAAGTTTTTGAAGACCACTGAGAAAAAGTGCCATCAAGAATTTAAATATAGTTACTTACCACTTGATCCTTTGGATTCTTGGATTAGAATGAAAGTGCAGATAATTGGAAATAGAAACTTTGAATGCTTTAGAAATATTTTAGTTCTGTTCTGTTTTATAATCCATGACTTAATCCCAAAGCTCCATTATACTTAATTTTTACTCTGAATGTTTTGAGAGGGCTTTTGGCCAAAAGCATTAACATTCTGACAATAATTTAAAACAACAGATAGCTCAGAAGACTTTGTAAAACTTTACAGAACATTTCTGGTAGTGAATTTATCTTTTCTAAATCTATTTCACTCAGGAAAATGATAAAATTAGTTTATCTTTCTTGGGTGCTAATCACTAATAATGGGTGATTGAAGAAGTCAGTTTTAAATGAATATTTTTTCTTAGATGATCCATGGAGCCAACATTTTGCATATGGATGTTACATAGCTATGTGTATTCCAAATTCTAAACACCTTTGTTTTCTAGAAACTTTTCAGGTGCTTTGTAAAATAGTTTGAGGCTTTTCCAAACTGAGCATTTCTAGGACATCAAGAAAATAGTCAAAATTTAGAGAGAACATTTCAGACCATTAAAAATACTTATTATCAATGAAAGATACAAATAGAGAAGAGCTCATCTTCTTCTTCTTCTCATTATGCTTCATTCCCTTCCCTCTTTCCTTCTTGCAATTACAGCTGGTCAACAGATGGTAGGCACAAAATCTGCACAAACAAGAAGACACACAGGCAGACACACATACACATACGCATCCTCCTAATGGGGAGGGGCCTGTTGTTGGGGTGTCCGGTGAGGATTTCCAGCTGAGGAGGACCCAGTTGTCAGGATTCAGTCAGAGCTATTGTGGAGAGGGAAGTGTTGAAGATATATTAGCCCAGCATTCATGTCTCACAGCAAGACTTTGGTAAGTCACACGTCTGGAGTCCCAAAACAGTGGAGCCTTCCCTCAATTCCTATGTCCTTGAATTTTTCTTCAGGTTCCTGGGAATCAGAAAGCCTGAATCATTTTGAGCAGGAGAGTGACAGGATCAAATTTGAAAGACTGTTCTGGCTGCAGTGAGGAGACTGGACAGTGGGGGTGGGGTGGGGGGAGTGGGTAGGGAGAGATGCAGGAGGGAGGAGGAGGGTGGGGGTGCGAGGAAGCAGGGAGACTAATCACTGGCTTTTGCAGTAGTTCAGGTGAGGGGACTCAAACCTGGGCTAGAGAAGTGCCCAGGTTCCAGAAAAATGGGGATGAATCAATAGGGACATGGTGTTGAATTGACAGTAGGAAGCAGAGGGAGGTATCAAAGAAAATCTCCAAATTTCTGACTTAAACCTCTGGTCGGGTGGTAGAGTCATTTGCAGAAATGAGAAAGTTGGAGTAGGAAATTTATAGGAGAAGATCAAAAAGATCTGTCTTGGACATGCTAAGTGTGAGATATTAGTAGAATATTCAGGGGAAAAAGTCAAATAGACCAACCACCTGAGCTCAAAAGAGAAGTGTGGAGTGCTGGAGGATTCTTTATGTTTTTCAAAGCACTTATGCACATTTTATCTCATTTTATGCTATAACAATCCCTTTATGAAAACAGCAGAGTAGACATTGTTACCCTGTATTTCATAGATGGGAAAATTGAAATAAAAAGGTGTTCAGAGACTTAGCCAAGTTCATCTCCCTAAATTCCAAGGGCATCCTGCAAGATATAATCATTTGATCCTGCTTCTTCCATCTCTGTTTTAGCAAGTGTTTTAGTCTGATTCAAGGCTTCTCTTTTAGTTTTTTATAAGTGGAGCAAAAAGCAGTTTTTTTCCCCTTTATAGAGAGTCCCAGACTTTATAGAGAGAGTCCCCCTTTATAGAGAGTCCCAGGCTCCACACGGGTTAATAAGGCACGAGCGAAATTTATTGCTGTCTCTTGTTTTGAGGTCCAGTGTGAAAAGAAAGAGGATGATCGCTAGCCCAAAAGGGGAGTTCAGGGCCACGGATTCCATCAATCCAGACAGAGTGGGTACAGCAGAAATGGTCAGAGAGGTGTAGACTATAGGCTTTAAAGGAAGCCCGTCCTTCTGTGTCCAGTGGAGGGAGAGCTCTACCATCCTCTGGGTCCCAGCAGAGACAACAGCAGACCCATAGACTGAGAGCCTCTCTCATTGCTGTAGGCAGTAGTGGAGAGGTCTCGGGCTCTCCCTCATAGATCCCCATGTGATCCCAACTTACCAAGAGTCTGGGCATCTAAGGGTTCAACCGCCTAGTCATAAAAATCCACCGGTTCTTGAAGATATCTGGCTAAAAGCCAGTCACATTTCAAACCTATGTTTGGTGCCTGTAAGATACCTCTGTTATAATCAAGGTGCAATAGTTTAAACTTTAAGGGAAAGTCAGGTCACAGAAGAAGGAGTGTCATGAGAAGCATTGTTTGCTAAGTGAACTCTAGGCCCCAGGGACGTGGGTGTCTCAGAAACAGTACAAAGACTTCAGATTCCTTGGCCCCTTCTCTTTAGCCAAAGCTCCTCTAGCTTTAACAATTTTCTTTTCTGTGCATATTTGAACGTTCCCTCCTCCTTTCAGCTCCAACATACCTTTTTCTACTTTTATTAACTTGACATTAAACATGTCTCCCCTCAGCTGCTACACACACTCTGTTTTCAGTAGAAGGTGAACGTGGTTGCACTTTGGGTTCATCTGACATCTTGAACTATTTTTCAGATGTCGTGGGGAAAACCAAACCCTAAATAAGTTTAGCTGAACACTTTCCCCTTAACTTCTAGCCTTACATGTATTTAAAGGGAAATATATTCCACATGTTTCTGATTTCATTTATCCCTAATTCCACAAGAGGTTGAGACATGGTTGAGGTTCCAGAGCCTCCTGAAACTTTTCACCCAACTCAGTCAAAAACATCTTTCTCAGGCTTAGAAGCCCACTTTGAACCAAGAGTCAATGACTTCCTTGCCAGTTTTCTTCTGAAATGGGTCTACTTCAGAAATTCCAGTCTAAAAAATATCCAGTTTTCTTCCAGTCCCCAATTTTCCAAGTTTTCTTTGGTCTATGTATTTAGGGCATTAAGAACTGCACGCACACGCAAGATTTTCTTTTGACTTATCTTTTGGATTTTATTTAGTTTCTCCTGTAGGTTGAGAGCTGAGACAGGACCTGGGGAACGTGGAGTATAATAAAATTAATTTTGAACAAGATGCTTTCACTATGTCTGGACAGTCAAGGGAGGGCATTTGTGGCTAGAGAACAGGTGTGAGGACAAGAGGGCAAGTGAGAGATCCTGAGACCAATTGTGCTCCAGGGGACCAGAGAGAGAAGAGGAAGAGAGGAGAGGGCCATGGCGCAAGGGTTGGGAAGGACCTGATCAGAGATAAAACCTAAGAGAGCTGTGCAGTGAGAGCGGAAAGTCTGGCACCCCAAATCTGAGCATCTGTCTTTTAAGATTAAAGGTTTTTGTGTCAACAGAAAGGGTCCATTGGTGGAAGTCATTTTTCAACTACCAGTTTATTTTCCCAACAAAGCAATAGGCAGGCAGAGAATTTATTCACAACTCACATCCTCACAGGTCAGTTGGGACTTGGGACATGTGTTACAAAAAAAGTTATAGGAACTAGGTTTTCCTTTCAAAAAGATATTTCTAAAAGAAGAAGCAAACTTGAGCAATAGCACTAGATCCACTAATGAGCCAAATGCCAGCTATTTCAAACACATGAACAATTAAGAAGCTGGGGCAGGGGGTGGGTGGCAGGGACTAGGAAATTCCAGGGAAAGAAAAGGAGAAGCACTTGAAAATAGGTGGGGTTCATTTCCTCCATGCATAGAGTTTTCTCCAACTGTTGCCTCAAGGCTTAGTGTTTCTGGTATTAATAATTCACAGGAAAAGGTAATGAAGTCACCCCAGCCTAGTCAGGAATGGAGGTGATTTAGAGTCTGAATGAAGAATGCACCTTACAGGGTGTTTTCACCCTGGCCTTGTTACGCATCCCCCTGTTCAAAACCTTCTCCCGCGTTTGTTCTGACTCGAGTGTGGTTTCATTGAGGATATAGAATAGATTAATGTTTGGCAAAAGAATTACCACCTCAAGCTTGGGACAGCCGACTATAGATCAATTCTACGTCCACAGCCAGTTTCTGTTGAGTGGATTATGTGAAGGCAGCTCTTGGCCCATGTACACAATTAGCAGGGTTAAATGAAGATTTAATGACTCCAGATTCAGTTGTTCCGTTTTCAGTACACCTACAGTTCCCAACAGATCATTCTAACGCACCCTACTTGGAAGGGACTCACTGCGCCAGGGACCTGGGGGAGGGCCAGAGCTGGTGTCCTCCTACATGGAGTAATGCAGGGGATGAGGGCAGGCTGTGTCGCTCCTACCCAGAATTGCCCTGAAATAGCGAGCGTCAACTTGCCACCATTATTAATGGTCTGTGCTTCTGTCCTTACGCTGGTCCCACAGGGTAGAAGGAAGGGCATCAAGACCAGAGACTCTGCCACCTGTCCAAACCAGACAAGTGAGTTATGGCTGGAAGAGTTGAACTCTGTCAGCCCTCTGCGCCTGGCACGTCGCTTGCTTATTTCACTGCTGCAGCCCCTTCTTCTTGTTCCCCATATCCACAGAGAAAACCCACGGCATTGCCCCTGCAGTAACAGAGCCATCTTAGTAGAGGGAGACTGCTTTCTCCCATATGCCCCCAACAGTGACAGCACCCCTGTGCCAGCAAACAGAGGTGTCCCCGCCCTCCCTGCCTCCAGAGACCCACTGCTGCGCAGCGGCTGGGGCTGACTCTGCTGGAGCCGAAGCGGCCTCTGTGTAATGTTACTTGACTTATACATATTTTATTATGTTTGGCTGTTGGTGATGTTCAGATGAAAATTATTTCCAGATTATAATAATGGCTGCCCTCTATTAAAGGAGTGCGGTTTAGATCACTGACCATATTAACATCCTCAAAATTGGGGACCATCTATCAAAGCCTTGAGGAAGCAGGAGTTTCAAAGGTTGGGGGCAACCTGGGGAACCCAACAACCCACATGTAGTGTTCTTGGCTTAAAGGAACTGCTGAACCTTGGGAAGGATTTATACCACATTTATTATGATGCTGCGGCACCACCAAGGATATAAACCAGTCATTGGCACTCTCTCAAAGAACACATCATTGTAACTCGTTATAACAATACTGCTGTGATATGTGCTCATAATATTTATAAAGGCTAAGCTATGAAAACAGTACATGCCAACTGTCAGCAGTGATGTATCATTTGAAAAAAAGAGAACGTCCACGACATAATGGTTTAAATGAACCCTGTAAAAGTATGCAGCCCTGCTGAAGCCGTTTGGCCGTCTGGACCTCCGGTGTCACGCGCTGCTTTCCAGGAGTCCCAGCAGCATGGCGTCCAGGAGCTGTCTTCCCTTCCTGTAGCTATTTTCAGAAGTTCTGCGGCGTTCTTAGCAAACCTCACCTGATCCTGTATCTGGGTACTTAGTGCCCAGCAGAGGGCTTTGCTAAGAACGCTTGCAATCGATACATGTGGGTCGATTTCATTTTTATACAAATGTGGGATACTTGTTGGCCAGTCGGGAGGTGGGGCGGACAGTTGTGCTTCCCCGCAGAAAGAAAAGTGGTTGGGACCATCTTGAAGGGGGCGGTCCTGCGGTCTGGCTAGTGATTCGGCTCCTGACTTGGGGCTCGCTCTGGGAAGATACTCAAGGAGCTTTTCAGAAACCAGCGTGACGTGAGGAACCAGCAATTTCCCAGTGAGATGCCTGTTGGACAGCTGAAACCACGGCAGCAAGCATGGGAACAAGGAAGAGGAGGAACATTTAATAGTCAAACCGGGAACTAACCATGGCAGATTGACTTCAGAGGGGTGGGCAAGGTGCTTAGTCCATAAATTATTCTATTGAGTAAAAAGCTAAAATAGTTGGCAAAATCTCTCCTGTTGCTAGAGAAGGGAGGCAGGAGCGGAAGGGAGGGCAGGGAGAGAAGAGAGTGTGACTGTTCTGGGAAGTATGAGCGCTAAACTTGTGAGCATAGACAGAACTTCTCATAATTAGCAGATCAGCAATAAAACGTCGAAGGCAACCGTCCCCTAATGAGGAAGAAGGTGAACAAGGCAGTCTGTACTAAGGTTCAAAACAGATATGGAGGTAGTTAAGAGACCAAGCATGGGGGGAATCTAGCTAGTATTTGGAGCTTTATATGCATTTATGAACATACGCAATATCCATGTAAATGATATACTTAGAGAGCTATATATTATTTCTACAATAGTGCAGTTTTGTCTCCACTGAACCTTTATTCTTTTTCTTAACCATGAAAGGTCTTGAATTAAAAACAACTTATGATATTTTGAAAAAGTGATACCTAAGTGATTTGGGGTCAATCAACACTTACAGTAGTCAAAATACTTGGTCCAGCTTTATTAGCTGCTCTTATGGAATGATGACATATCCATTTTTTTTTTTTTAGATTTTATTTATTTATTTGAAAGAGAGAGACTCAGTGAGAGAGGGAACACAAGGAGGGGCAGCGGGAGTGGGGAGAAACAGGTTTCCTGCCAAGCAGGGAGCCTGACGTGGGGCTCAATCCCAGAATCCCAGGATCATAACCTGAGCTGAAGGTAGATGCCCAATGACTGAGCCACCCACGTGCCCCTCGACAGATCCAAGCCTGATTTACAGAGCCAGGAGCCTTAGGTGCACCAGTCACACAGATGAGATGCAAATGTACCTAGAAGGGCCATGAGGTAAGGGAATGAAGGAAGGGGGAAGAGACAGAGAGTGGGACTAGGAGACCCTGTCAGCAGGGTGGGGCTGTGGTCAGTGTGAGAATATGGCAGGAGGGGAGGGGAAACCACTTAGGGAGGTGAGCGACCAAGGAGATCAGAGGGCTCAGCAAACATATTTCACAGGCTTTTTCTGGATGGTTTAGCTATGGGGATAGTCTTGCTGGCTTCTGGCTGATTAGAAAGCAATGACCCTGTGACCCCTAGTTTCAGCAAGGTACCATTCCATTACAGAACTCCTGGAGAAATTTCCACTCTTGCCAGCGGTCTCAGCAGGGAAGGAAGCTTGGATTCATGCTTGAGAACTCTGCAAGTTAAGATGTTGTCTGGGAATGTCCATGTCACTCTGGAGAAAGAAGGGCCCTGTTTCTCATGAAGCAATCATTCCTAGAAGCTGACTTGTTTTATCCATGCTCTATCAATCTGCCACCTCTTAGGAGAACTAAATCTAATCCAAACATTTTTATAATGCTATTTGATAGTTTGAAACCAAGTCATATTTTATCAGACCCACATTGTCATAGTTCCAACAGAGAGGCTAAAGAACATAAAGTTAAAAAAAAAAACAAAACTTGTGTTCCTCATAAGCCACAGACTTGAAATTTCACCGTTGGGAACTTCCTCAACTTAGACAAATGTTAGGTAAAAACGCCTTAATCATAGACATTCTCACAACTGTTAAAATTTGATGTGCATACTGAGAAATGTTTTTGCCACAAAGTTGGATTTGTGTCTCTCTGTTGTCCTCAACCTCCCAAACTTACACAACAGTGATCAGAGGACAAAATATGAACAAAAGAATTAGGTGCTCTGAAATATAAGCTACATCCTACAGAGGTCTGGTACTAAAACCCCAAAGATTCTAAAGTCTAGGAAATGGGGCACCTAGGTGACTCAGCCAAGTGGCTGGCTCTGGATTTTGGCTCAATTTATGGTCTCAGGGTCCAGGGATTGAGCACCCCACCCCCAGCTTGGGCTCCACACTCAGTGGGGAATCCGCATGAGGATTCTTTCTCTCACTCTCTCTCTGCTCCTTCCTCCACTCATACTCTCTTTCTAAAATAAAATAAATCTTAAAAAAAAAATAAAGTATTTGAGTCTTTTCTGAGTGCAGGAAAGTGGTTTCCTCTTGAACAGCAAATCATCTCACCCAGAGGTCTCCCTGGTTGATTTCCGTACTGGGTCTCAGAGGTGACATTGTCTTCTCACTTAAGGAGCATTAACTACTTTAGATGTGACCTCATCAACATTAGACATAAAATATTTGGAAAGGGAGATTCAGCTGGAGAAAATGCTATGCTACTGCTTTTTCTTCTTTTGAAAATTCGTATTTCGTGTTCTTCATTCCATGATTGCATCATACATTTAAATAAGAAATGTTCCTCTGCAAATTCCTGAACAGAGATAACTCTTCTAATTTTGGAGCTGGAAGAGCCCTTGATCCAATCCTTCAATTTTACGAATGAGGAAAAGAAAATCAAGTGAGTCATCCGTGCTCATATGAAAGAAATGAGCTACCCAAGCACCTACTCTATTTCTATTGTACCCTGAGTGGAATTTTAAATTCAAAGCCAGGGGGTGCCTGGGTGGCTCAGTGGTTAAGCATCTGCCTTAGGCTCAGGTCATGAGCCCCATATCGGGATCCCTGCTCAGCAGGAAGCCTGCTTCTCCCTCTCCCACTTACCCGGCTTGTATTCCCTTTCTCGCTGTGTCTCTCTGTCAAATAAATAAAATCTTAAAAAAAAAAAAATTCGAAGCCAGTGTTTAAACCTGAGTAACCACTTCTATTGCTTCTCTCCCACTTTCAGACTAAGGGAAGTCAATCTGAAACTGTTCTTAATGACCTTCATTCCCAGGATCACATTCAGTCTTTCCCTCTTGGTGTCATCAGCAGATGAGTCACTCTGTCCAGAACTGGCCCTGGCTGCAGAAAGACAAAGACTTCACAATTCTAGAGGAATACCAGGCAGTCAGGCTGAAATGGAGAGGAAGACAGCGAAAGAAAGTGGCCATGGTCCCAAGGACTTGTTTAGTGTTGACAGCTGTGAAAAAACTTTTATGTTCTTATCACTTTTCCAGAGACTTCGATCATGGAATCTCTTTTGGGGATAGCCTGACACTCCACAGATAAACTACTGCAACTCTCCGAGGGAAGTTTTGGCCCCTTTTTCTAGGAAGGAGGCTCCCTGAGAAGACCCGTGCATATTTGTCATGTTAGCTACACCCGCAGACTCATCCGTCTTGTATGGAAAAGAGCAGCTCACTCTCCCTACCAGTTCACAATCACCCAAGTCAGGGCCCCTGTGAAGGACAGTGCCTCTCCCAGGGGGCAGCGTTCAGCTTTGACTTGGGTTGAGCTGTCCTCTCCCTCTCCTCTCGCTCTCCAGTTCTATTCTCCCTCCCCTCCTCTCTTTTACTCGCGTGTGCACGCACACACGCACACACACACACATAGCCTCACCCCCGTTTATCTCCCCCTCACGCTCGTGCTCGCGCTCTCCCCAGGCTTTGTCTCGCGGCTCCCGCCCGCTCTGTCTGCACCACCACAGGGCGTCCTGGTCCCCAGCCCTGGGCGCGCAGGAGGACGTCGCGGCGCGACGGGACCGGGGGTGGAGGTGTGTGGCCAGACCGCGTCGAAGGCCGGATGTGGGGGATGGGGGATGGGGGACGGGGCGACACCGAAGCGCACAGCCCCAGACAGAGTCCCCGCGGAAAAGACCGTAAGCGACTGCGAGCGCCAAAGACGCGGGTCCTGCCCCCTGCAGAGGGCCCGAGTGCCCCCCTCCCCCCCAACGCCGGGAATCCCCGGCAGCTGCTCGCGCGAACAAAGGCCGGAGGGCTCGCGGCGCTCCCCCTAGCGGCGGCTCCTCCCTCGGCGGCCCCCGCGCGGCCTTCCAGAGTTTTCTCCGCCTCCCGGGAATGCACTCGCCACCCAGCCGCCCAGACGTGTATCCGGCGCTGCGCTTTCTCGCTCTGGCCCTCTTAGACGGTGCCCATTTTGACGTGCCTGTAACCTAGTCAGAAAAGAAGCCATTCACCAGCCCACATACTTTCCTCAGTGAGACAAAGAAGTAAGTGATTCCCCCTCCCTTGAAGGCCGAGGAGGGGGTTCAGGGCGCGCACTTCTGTCCTCGGGTTTGGACGCCTCCGGTAGAGGCTTACTTTGTCATTTATTTGCTACCGCTGGAAGCCAGGGCTCAAGGAAAACCCTCGAAAATTTTTCTGGAAGCATGTACGGATTTACTGAATTGGGGGAACGCATTCCGCTTGTCAGAGCCGACCGAGAGCCAAAGAAACTGGAATGGGGGAGAAAAAAATCGAAGCACAAAACACACAGACAAAATCCTACCACCCCGTAGCCTCCATGAAAATGTCTTCGCGTGGCTAGCAAAGGGACGGCTCCGGGACGGTTCGGAAATTGTCCAGAGACACATTGGGGGGTGGGTGTCAGTCTCTGGGGAAATAGGATGTGCCCCCAAGTTACCAAAAGCAGAGGAAGAGCAGCACCTTCATCTGAGGGGTTCTGGTTTGTGAAAATGACTCAACTTGTTTGGGGGTGAACTTGAAAGTGTGCAGCCCAGATGGAAGGTTTAAGCTCCATTCTGCCTGACACAGCTGTGGTCTCCCAGTTGCCTTTGGATTGAGCCGGGCCACACCCACAGCTGCAGCCAAGCAGCGCTATTTGAAACTCCCCCAGGGCCAACTGCTGTGAAAAGAACAGTTTATTACACAAAATAAAACAAAATGCCAGCTCATCTTTACAGTTTCACGGTCTGCCTTGGGGAGAAGAAAAGGAGTTTTAGCTTTCAGCCCTTGTGCACTAAGTCTTGGGACCAATTCTGGGAAGATCTGGAAAGTTCTCCGTAATGCTGTTGACTTATGGTGTGACCAGGGGCCTAGCATTGCAATCAACGGCTTCTCTTTATGGGAAATGGGGAGAATGAAGTTTGCCATGGGGATGTTCTGGAGTGTCCTGGCCATAAAGCTAGATTCAGATGACATGCTTAATATATTGTAATCATTTTTCTCCATCATTTCAAACAAAGATAGCTGAGATTGGGCCACTGGTTTGCCCTAATACTAACTTTAGGAAGTTCACTCCTGGACTCCTGTTTTTCAAAAGCAAGCTTTAAAAGAAATAGATGAACCCGAAAGGCTGTATAAAATTGGGATATTGAAGCAAACATTGAAGTTTTTCTCTTCCAAATATAACACAGACAAGAGACAGTGAAAGAATCTCGTTGAATGAAGCATCAGAACAATTGGAGTAAAGATGAAAAGTTCCCTCCCATAATATTTAGCATATGGGCTAAATGCTCTTGATTTAGTTTTAAGAGGAAAACAGCCCCCTTGTCCCTTTATTATCTCTCAGACTCCTATTATACTGAATTAGACTCTTTGAGCCTAGAAAAATAACTAGTTTGCACTCTACATGGGAGAATCCAGGCTGAGAGTGGGTATGAGAGCGTTTCTATGGTGGTGAAGCATCTGAAAGAAACATGAACTAAGTTGATCAACCAGATGTTTTGTCTACACAATACTAAGCATTAAGATATTCCCCCTATATGTGGGTACTTGGTGTCATATAGATGAAACACTTGGACGGATAACTGAGTTTTTTCCTCTTTGTTCAGATATTTATGATATACTGAAACAGCTGAAGAAGTATTCAGTTCAAAGTTCAGAGGGAAGAAACAGAGAAACAGGAGACAAGAGAGGTAAGTAAAAGCAAGGACCAGGACCTCTACTGGCCTCTGTGGGGTTACAGACTTCTGGGTGCACAAGCAGAGGACACCTTTTTTTTTTTAACATCTTAATTTTACTTTATTTTTTTTTCGTGTTCCAAGATTCATTGTTTATGCACCATACCCAGTGCTCCATGCAATATGTGCCCTCCTTAGTACCCACCACCAGGCTCACCCATCCCCCCACCTCCCTCCCCTCTTTAACCCTCAGTTTGTTTCTCAGAATCCACAGTCAGAGGGCGCCTTTCATGAAGAAAAAGGCACTACTTTCTAATGACAACAACTCCATGCCAGAACATGTGACTTTGTTGTCAGAACACGGATGAGGTTTCAGCCTCCATTCTTCCCTCAGCTCCAGGCTTTTGTTCAGTGCGCTAACCATGCAACAGTACTTAATAGCTTTGGAAAGTCTTCAAAGGGAGTAGGAGAAATGTTCAGTATTAAGGGACAAGTGGATATGAAGAAAGGGATAGAGTTTTATTTTGCTCACAGGCTTTCCCAGTGAATGTGCACAGTACAGAGGGCACTCCTGTTAATGTTAATTTTGACTCAACCGAGAAAATATTTGCCTCCTGCTCTTTTTTGGGGGGGGTGTGCATGTGTGAGTGCTATTTATTTATTTATTATTTTCAAATGAAGGAAATCCTTGCTATTAATTCCAGGCATGTATTTATTGCCTTTTCTATTTGGTGCTGTGTCTGTCAAGTTTTCACTTCCCTGGAATTTTAACTCCCATCAGCCCTCCCCACTCCACTCTCCCGTCTGTAACACAAATGCTTTTTAAAATTTTTGCTAGTTTAATTAGTGCATGAATTCGTTTTGATTGATGAATTGATGTGGCTTATTGGCATGAAGATTTTCCTTCCCTCCCAGCACTGTATGTAATAGAAACGGGCTTGTGTGGGGGTGACACCTGCTTTGATGCTGCAGACACTCTGTTTGATGCGGAGAGGCCAGCCTTTCAGCTGTGATTCTCCAGTCTCTGGGGAGATATTTTTTTCATAGCTCTTGGTGGAGTGGGGGAAAGCTGGTGTTGAGTAGGAGGAGAGAGTGGTGTGGAAAGTGATGGCTGAGAAACAACATAGCTAAGAATTTAATGTTTATATTTTATTGGACTGATTTTGAAATAGTCATTGTTCACACCCTGGACCCAAGAGGAAAGGAGACCTTGACTTTCTGCCATCAGTAGTACGGCATTGTGAATTAGTGCAGCGAGCTGAAAATTTCCAACGCCTCTTGCCAAAGAATTAAGCTGAAATTAGCACACAGTTGGTAACAATTTGATTTCTGGTCTCACTTTAATCAGTGAGGATTAATGGTTAAAAATTTTATTTCTAATCTCGCTTTAGCCTGACTAACAAAAGCTGTCACTTTCATGAAAACTGCTAAATGAAGAGGGATTTATAAGCTCTCTGAGAGAATAAAAGCTAAAGTGCTAAGGCCCACTTTTCAGACCATAAAATTTTCAAATTCCCCCAATAGTCCCTCACATACTGCTAGAAGAGCTGACTGCTGCTGGGCTCAGTAATGTTTATTGCCGGACCAAGGTGGTGGAAGAACTTGAGTGCATTCTTAATGACTTCAAAACTCCAGATGAAATGTAGTGATCTAAAAAATAAAAAAATAAAAAAAAATAAAAAAAAAAAAAGAAATGTAGTGATCTTCCTGGGGAAGATGAATATTACAGAGCAAAGTAGGAAGTAGGAATTTAGTTGTGAATAGAACATTCCTCAGAGTATTTCATATTTTCATATTTATATATATATATATATATAATATAAACATCCCTTTTCCTTTTTCCTATTCTCACCTGAGTTAGACCTTCCTGTTACCTCCCTTGCCATTTGAGTTCATGGCAAAGTCGTACAACTGGTGGAGTCTGTCCCCACTCTACTGAGATTTTCGCTGAGTTTCCTTTGAACAGTTAGTTTCTCGTTGACTCTTACCTCATCAGATCTTCCCTGCAGACCCTTGCCCAGACTTTACCTTGTCTCATAACCCCACTTTCCGCCAAAACCAAATGTTATAAATCTTTATGCACTTATTTCTTACTTTTTCATTTTGAGTGTCTTGAGGGTAGAGTCTGGGCCCTCACTTACCATTTGTGTCATTGTGCCACACAGTGTCTTATATGCTGAAGGCGTGCCCAAGTCAGAGTTCCAGGTGCAATGCTGGGATGCTAGGGAGGGAATTTCCGCCTCACATGAGTAGGGGGCCCAGATGGTCTTCAGAATCCCTTCTACTCCCTAGTTGGCCTATATTAAAGCCTTACCAGAAGGAATAACTGGCTTCCTCATTCCTTTTCTCTAGTTTGATAAAAAATAAAAATGAGGGGGTGCCTGGGTGGCTCAGTGGGTTAAGCCTCTGCCTTCAGCTCGGATCATGAACTCAGGGTCCTGGGATCAAGCTCCGCATCGGGTTCTCTGCTCTGTGGGGAGCCTGCTTCCCCCTCTCTCTCTGCCTCTCTGCCTGCTTGGGATTTCTCTCTCTGTCAAATAAATAAATAAAATCTTAAAAAAATAAAAATAAATAAAAACGAGCCTTTTTTCCAAGGTTTAATTATCTTCTGATAAATACAATCTTCAATGACTGGGCTGCTCCCAAAGATTATACTGCAGAACGAATACCTCTTTAGATAATGGGCTGGGCAGTGAGAATGAATTCTCCAACATGAAGATCCAAGAACCATCAGCTCTCATAACTCTTTGTTTTCCCAATTATATTCTTTCTCTCTTATCAACATGAGGCCAGTATTAATTACTTTGGAAGACTACCTCTATCTCTAATGAATTAACAAACATCTGAGAACTTAAGTGGTGTCAGCAAACTTTGAAACACCATGGTCCTGGCTCATGGTGGCCGTAATCTTTCTAATGAGACTTCTGCTGACTGGGGTGCTAGTCCACATTGTCAGGCAGTACTAGTCAGGGTAGCCCACAGAGCTGCCCTCACAGCTTTCCCTCACCCACCTCCGGCTAGCCATGGGGCACCCAGCGAACTCTTGATGTCTTTACCTATGTCAACTACTTGGTGAACCTGCAGGACTGGGGCACTTATCATACCCTCTGTTTCCCATCCTGCTCTGAGAGAACCCTTCTGTCCTCCAGACTGGGCCACATCTACCCTTTCTAACCCTTGGGGTCCTTCCCCATCTTGGACAGTCTAACTCATTTTCTCTATAATCCTTAGGCAAGGAAACTTTCCCTATTTTTTCTTAATTCTTACAGCAGAGAAAGACACAACCATAATAACTTGTAGTGGATGAGGAGAGATTGGGTAGATTAGTGACACCCTTCATTTCTCCTGAAATAAATCTCTATCTATCTATCTGTCTGTCTATCTATCTATCCACCTATCTACCATCTCTCTCCAGGTCTACATCTCCATGTCTATCTTAGGTTGATTCATTATTGAACTCCAACTTCCTGTTTGAAAAACACTGTTCTAGTCCCCCTCCTTCAATGGTACCATATATGTGTTGCCTGGGTTTGCATGTGATTGTATGCAGCAGAAAGTTGACTACGGTGGCTTAGTACCAAACAGGGGTTTATCTTCCTCATGTAATAAAAATTCCCAGAATAGGCAGTTTAGGGCTGGTGCAGTTGCTCCATGTCATCACTCATGTTCTCTCTTCCTATGCTTTGTGTGCTCCTTTCATCTATATGATTTAAAGTTGGCCGCTTTCAGGCAGGAAGAAGCAAGTCAAGCAAATCCTTTCTCTTCATGAAGCTTTGTCTTTTGACTTAGGAATAGGAGTCTTTCCCAGGGATCTTTCTTGTATCTGTGATCAGAACCATGAACCCTTATTATATGGGAAGCTGAGTAGATATGTTAATTTTCCAGCCCTTCCAGTGGAGGGCAGAGAAAACTGAGGGAGAAGTTAAAGATGGAGTGGGTACTGAGTGAGCCATTCTATAGCACCTGTCAAAATGCATGACTTGCTTTACATTATTTAGAAAAAGAAGAAAAGAAAAATAATTTGTGTCAGTGTGTGACTATGACTAAAGAGACAAATGCCTACCCAAAGATTATAGGTGGTGTCATCTTTAAATCACATGATGTCAGTGAAGATTGGTAGCAGAAGCTGTCATAGCCAAGGCACAGATAGTTGGCAGGGGGTCCTTCCAGGAAGATGGCTCTGGTCAGAACCACTGTTTACAAAGGCAGGAGCCCCAGGAAAGCTCTAAGCTGTGCTGCGTCTTGCGTATTGCACTGGGCCTCATGGTGGGGGAATAGATAGCGGAGGCACCTGTGGGAGGACATCCATCACAAAGGCCCCATGCCCAAGGCTGCACACTGGAATCACTTGGGAAACTGTCTGGAAAACAAACAAACAAACAAACAAAAAAAAACCCACAGACTCCTGGAACCCATCCCCAGAGATTCTGATTTTCTGATTTAATTGACTGAGGATATGGGCAGGGTATCAGGATATTAAGGTATTAAGATTCAGAGGCCTAGCCGGGATTGAAGCTCACTCTGTTATGTTGTTCTGAAACACAGTACCCACCTTCTGGTGCTCTCCCAGTCAGATCCTGGCCCGATGCCACAGCAAACAGTGCGGGACAAACCTGCTGCAGGGACTCTGATTGCTTCTGCTGTAGCCATGCTTTTGGGCGGCAGCCTACATCCTCTTCAGGAGATGCCACAGGGAAAATGCTTCCGGGTCTTAGTTTCAGGAAAGGGGATTCTACTGAACATTTGGTTTGTTTTTGTCTTGTTGACATGCTGAATCTTATAAATGACTCTGTTTCCCTCTTTATTTTGGCTCCAAAGAGGCTTGGGAGCAACTCTGTATTACCATATGGTATACATTCCTCTCTGTTAATATCACTCTTGGAGTTAGTATTTTCTCATCTAAAAATTTTATTTAGGCTTCCTCAAGTTTTAAGAATAGTTTCCTATTCTCTTTCTTTAAGCAGCCTCCAATCTTTGGTAGAATGAGGCAGAGGATTAAAAGAAATAAAATAAAAATCCAAAGAAAGAAAGAAAGAAAAAAGCCTAAATCCCTCACCACCACCCAATCCAAGCAAAACCCCTTTCCTGTTTCCACTTGCAGTTTTTCCAACATTTGAATGTTTAAATTTTTATGTCTTTTTCTCTTCAAAGTTATGCTTAAAATGTATTTTTATCTGGTTTCTTCTGTATAAAACTGTTCTCCGTTGGAACTTGGGTGGTAGTATCCCAAAGAGTAATTTATTCCTGGGTCTCCACCCTCAACGAATGGCCTTAATTCTTCG
This sequence comes from Mustela nigripes, assembly GCF_022355385.1. Lineage (NCBI taxonomy): Eukaryota > Metazoa > Chordata > Mammalia > Carnivora > Mustelidae > Mustela > Mustela nigripes. The sequence continues at coordinate 71,238,265 of NC_081559.1, forward strand.
TGGGCGTACTTTGCTTTTGGAATTTAAAGAGTAAAATTTAGGGACTTCCGACACTCTATGTGCACTAGCAGAGCCATCAGTAGGTAGTGTAGTGGGTGTTGTTAGATAATGGCCATATTTGTATTTGTGCCTCCCATTGTTTCCTCCTGGGTTTGTTGTTCAAGGGGTGGTTTTGAATGAAAAGGAAAACAGCTGCTCCAGCAGTTCATGATGAAACAGAGAACCAGAAAGACGTCCTGATTTCACAAAAACAGCACTTAAGCTTTGATTTTCAATGTTGTCCAGTATCAGTTACTTGTTTACCAGACATGCTTTAGATAGCTACAACCCATTTGTAAGTCACTTATTTTGTACATTATGGCCTCATGTCTGGCAAAGTGTTTCCAAGTTGCCTATTATCATAAAAGTTAAGAACTTTGACAGAGATATTAGGAATCATAATGATACAATATTTATGAAGCAAACTACCAGGTATTATCTAGCGATGAAAAAATAGCTAGTAAGCATTTTCAAAATAAGTTTGCTATTAGTCAGCCATTGTTAACTCCTGTAGAGTTAGAAACAAATCAGATGTCCAGGATTAATTTCTAAGCCCTCACTATGCATCTTTGGGGAGCCCACTTGACCTTTCTGGATTCCAGAGCCCAAGGAGGACGGTTAAAAGGACATGGGTATTTTAATGTTCAACTAAGAAGGCAGAGTATTGAACTCATTGTTTAGTATTCTGAAATAAAAAGGATAATTAAGAACAGATGTCAGATTCTTCTGCTGTTGACTTAGGTGCCAATAGGAATATGGCCCCGAGGGGCGTAGCCTTCCTCCAGCAGACCACAGGATCCCTTGCATCTCTTACTTCTTGTTAAAGGTTTTGGCAAGTAAGAAAGGACAGATCTGGATAGAAAGAAGGCATTCTATCTTTTTCCTTCCCTACTTTCTAGCCTCTTAGCTACCATTATCTATATGCATTTTGGGGAGGGAGGGGTACTAGGGATGGAAAATTTGGTTTCTGTGCTTCCAACTCTTCTTCTTCTTTTCAATCACAGAAGACTCTGGAAGATAGAAATTTGCAATAGTAAATGTTGGCCTTCAAGGTATGAAATCATGCTGTGAAAATTGTAGAAGTCTCCAAACTACAACATTGACCATGGCCCTTGTGTAAATTAGATTCCTAGCTTTCAGGCAGGGACTGTTTCTTGCAGAGTTTTACCCACTCCTGTCGTCATCTCTGGTAAGCAGCAATATTTGTTCCAAGTACTGCTGCTTCCCATTGCCTGAGAGTTCTGTCAAGAGGAAAAACAATAATTGTTACACTGAAGTTATTGTATTTTTGTGACACTAGCAAAATGACTTCCCTTATAATCAAAACTAAGAAGGGAAAGAGACCTTTTACAATCTGAGATCCTACCTAGCTCCAAATAAAATTTTTCAGTTGCAATGTGATGTCTCAGTAGTAATTTGGTACCAAAATCTTTTTGAGATTTTTCCATTGCATTTTTTTCCCCACTGTCTACCAAGGGAATGTAGAGAAATTTCAACTCAAGCAAAAGAACTCTGCTCAGCCTCCATCCTCTTGCCTCTTGCCTTGCCCAGTCCTACAGGTTTCTGGGTTTTATATATTAAAAAACCCAGGAGCTTAGAGTTTCCAGTGAGGTTGCCTCTCTTCCTCCTTCCTGGTGGGTTAGTTCTGTCTCAGGGCAGAGCTAGTTGCTCTGCTAGTCCCCGAGACCTGTCCCAGTCTCTGGACAACCCAAGCCTACTTTTGGACACATGGAACCAGCAGGGTGCAAGGCAGCCACTCATCTTCCCTGGTTTTCTAAGGAAACATGCTCTGTACTATATGAGGCTTGAAGAGCTGCAGGGTGTGGGTTGGTTACTAAAGAGAAGAAAACGACACCACTCTCTGAAGCAGTCAGATGATTTCTCGCATGCAGGTATTTTTACAGGATTCTGCCTGGATATCTCTGAAGGTATGAGAATAGCAACAACCAATGGGCACATCATAAAACCCACGGTCCTTCTGGATTTAGCTTGAATACCTTGGGGATTTTTAGGTATGAAGAAATGTGCTTTCTATGGCAGACAATGCTCCAGCCACCTGTGTGGCTGGAGCATCTGAAGCTATTTCCCATTCACCATGGCATAGTAGTTGTGAATGTGGGCTTGGAGCCAGGTGTGGTAAATGTGAATCCTGGAACTGGGAGGTGGGGTCAAACTATGTTTGGGAGAGAGGAGCAGCTCCCCAAAGAAAAATGGAGGTGACCCAGAGAAGGCGTATCAGCAGTTCCGGAGTAGGTCAGACCAGCTCTCCCCCATTATAGTGCTGTAAACTTGAGCACGTTATAGAGCCTCTAGGCATGTTAGCCACTATAGGGTTAATAGTACCTTTTGGTGTGTGTTCTTGAAAATACATGTAAAAATGTATTTGAAGTACTTAGGACATAGCAGGCTCTCAATGAAAGGGAATGGAAAAAAATTAGATGTGGCATATCTTTCTCTCTCTCTTCATAGTCAACATTTTTTAAGGTTCTTTGGACTTGGTTTCTTCCTTTCCCTCACTCCTGAACTGAGTTCTCCTGAACTCAGTGTAAAAACCCCTTCCAGTTACAGCTTTGAATCTGGCCAAAGAATAAAACTATTTTATGTATGTGCTTATTGTTGTGGTTATGATTATTATTAATTTGCCATCAAAAGAAAGTGCATCCTTAATGAGTTCGTCTGCATCCCATCTCTGCATTTCCAAATCAAAGCCCAGAAACACACGACGAACGCAGCTTGCTGGGAAAGCAGACTTTGAGTTTTGTTCGTGTAACTCATGCAAAAAAATGTTCTCCACGATCTGCCTCCCTAATAATTCTTGAGGGTTGAACTTATGTTCAGATGGTTACATCTGGTTCTATAGTTAACAAATAGGTCAGAAGGAAAAGGAGGAGTGAAAAAAACCATCCAGGCCCCCGTCCCTCGTTTTTTTCTCAGTGTGAAGTCATTTGCTTTGCTTTCTATCTTGTACCAAGTCCTCAGAAGTACAGCCAGGCAGATGGTGAGGTTATAGCTTGGGCAAGATGTGTTCTAATGTTATCAGCTTTAAAGGAGCACATGGAGCAGAGAGGAAAGATGGTTTGTGGTATTTTTGTTTATTAAATTTGATGGTTGGATTATGACATTTATATTTATTAAACGTACAGAATCTCATCCATCACTGTTGACAGTCAGAACATGTCCTCTGCGGTTGGCATAGCTGTCTTTTCCTGCAAAGAGATCTAACATTCATTCTTATTTGGGAGACTCGGAAGAGGTGGAGAAAAAGAAGACCCGCCCTTCAGTGCCACCACCCCGGGGAAATGGGAGTATGAGATAAGTGTTATTGCATTTGATTCTGTCATGTTAAGACGCATTTTCCTTGTTTGGGTTGTGAGCCAGTTTGATGGTGCTGTGGAGGAAAGCCTTAGTGGCACGGGAGCAGCACAGCCAGTGAACCCAAGGCAGGAAAAATACATAGAAAGAGGCCTCTCAGCTTTGCCCCATTAAAATCCTGGCATCAGCACTGGTTGAAAAAAATGTCATGAGGGCTTTGTCTAGTGGCTAGAGCATGTTAGCAGCCAGGCACATCTTCATTCCACTCTGGTTTTTATGACCTACCAGATGTGGGCTTCTTGGATATTTTATTAGAGCACCAGGTGAGCTGATGAAAGGACAGCACTCTGCCTGCCTTCCAAATGACTCCCGGTTCACTTGAGTTTTGTTTACGTGTGGGAGGAGACAGGAGCTGGCAAGGCTTAGAAACAAGAAGGCACTGTCACCCACACAGTGCCTCAGTAGGTCTGAAGGGGAAGGACATGGTATGCTTACTTAAGGCTTACAGATCCTTTCCAGAGTATTACTTAAAGATGTTTTTACAGCCAGTGTGCAAATGAATGAGACACATGGGTTCAATCTCTTCAGCCACATATGATTCCCAAAATAAAAGGTTCATTTAGGTTTGAGCAATCCCAGTACATTTGGAAACCAGTTAACCCAACATGCCTGCACAGCCTGGAAATCTTTGAATTAGAAGTTTTTAAGGTATTTGCCTGGAGAAGAGATTAAGTCCTTTGACTTTCTCCCATCCCAGCTTCCCTTTCAGGGCTACTGCTGGGTTCTCACTCCAATTGATAGTGTCCTAAGTGACTTTTTCTAGTGCAGTCCCACATGCAGTTGCTGTGTCTAAGGAAGATTTCAAGCTGTAGCAAGCACTTATTTAGGCTTCACACAGATTTTGACTGTCAGGTATCTCCCTTCTCTTAGGTTGACTTAGGACCTGGGAAATAGTTTACAAGAGTACCATATACTAATCTCATTCTTTTTTAAATCAGGAAAATAACTGTTAATAAGCATTAATAAGTCACTAATAGAGCATCTTTCGGGTATAGCTCTCGCCTATGCATTTTGGGGGCTATTCAACAACAGTAAATGGCAGTTTATCTCTCGAGAGTTTAAACAAAACATACTAAAAGCCAGACCTCTACAAAGAGGCATAATTTCCTGCTAGATTTTGTGTGTGTGTGTATCTGATTACATAAATGGATTGTAAACATTTCCAGGGGTGGGAAAGAGTGCAGGTCCTGGGTGTTAACAAGGCAGAGGTCATGAGTGCACTCCCCACATGGACCACTTGGCTCTGCTCCATCCCACTGCCACAGAGGGCCCCTCGGAGTGGGAGCTGCAATTCCTCTGACTACTCTGAAGTTCACATGAGTGAAGCCAGGGCTCACGTATGGAAGGGGGTGGCTACCCTAAGCTTTTCTGTCTCTTTCTTGAATGAAAGCAATGCCATGCAAGACATAATTTTAACTGCACACACGGTATAATTCTCATCTGCTGCTTGGATGAGTGGAGTGAATATTTGTGAGCATGTACTATCTGTAAGGGTATATACACACACATATATATATATATATTTTAAAGATTTTATTTATTTATTTGACACAGAGAGAGAGGAGCGAGCACAAGCAGAGGGAGCAGCAGGCAGATGGAGAGGGAGAAGCAGTCTCCCCACGAGCAGGAAGCCTGATTATGGGATCATGACCTGAGCCTAACCAACTGAGCCACTCAGGCGTCCCCACACATATCTCACATATATGTATATATGCATATACATATATTTTTTCTCATTTGATTCTCACAACAACTCTCTGAAGTAAGGATTTAGCATTGCCATGCAACTGTTAAAAAATCTAAAGATCAGAGCATGGTATATAATAGGTGCTCCATAAATCTGTGTTGGATGAACACATGAGTGAAACTCAGATTAAAAATCTTGCTTTTGTTCATGGCCGTAAAGTAGGCCTCAAGGTGTTATAGTAGGATTGTGACCCAGTTCATATGGCTCCAAAGTTTGCTGTTGCTTTGGCGGTGCGCAAGAGAGACAGCACCATTAGGTCACCACACTGCTCAGGAAACAGAATCACGTCTAGAAGATGTCTCCATCCCTCCACCTGAGTGTTTTGCAGATGCAAACACATGTTAAAGATGCTGGAACTCCCAGCAATTCCTTCTTCTGTTGGAACCCTAGTAAGGAACAGTGCTTGGAGCTGCTCCTTTCCTGGGAAAGACTTGCAGCAATGCCAGGTGAGGGGCCAGGAGGTCCTGAGGGTGTGGTGGCCGAGGTAAGCATTGTGGACCCAGGAGCAGTCCTGAAATCTTTGATCTGTGTTTGGCTCTGCTAGTCACTAGACTCCTGACAAGCAAATTTCAGGGTTCCGTAGGTTGAAACACATCAATTCCACACTTGGGAGGGAGCTGTTATTTTATTGCCCCAATTAACTGCTTTATTTGTTTATAAATTCTTCCCTTTTCTGTTTTATGATGCAGTTGTGGTGTGTTTAATGGAACTGCAAGATTAAGACTGGCAAGATGACTGCATGTTATGTTTCCAAAACTAATAAATGGTTTGAATCCAGAATGTTTGTGGCCCTTTCCAAAAATATTTGGTTTCTCTAAAAAGCAACAGCTGTTGGGGAATGGATGGAAGTTTTTACTGTAGTGTGTATAGCATTTTATTTAATGCTTTCATTCCTTTGGGGAATTTGCTTGCCTGATAGCAGATGAAACAACAGGGACTTAGCGAAATATAAAAATTTGTGATGTTAAAAATCAGCAAGTTGGATGTTAAATTCAAAAGTCACACATGAAAACCAAGAGTCTCTTTCTAAAAATACTTCTTGCTGAGTGGAAATTTTTGCTTCTGTGAGAATAGGTATAAATTTAAAAATTCACTTTCCACTAATATTTCTATTGTGTGTTTACAAAACACACATATACTTAAAATTTGAGTTTTACTGCAGTTCTACTAAATAGCTAGGGACAATGGTTTTCCTTGTTATAAGTGATACAAGTGAGGCCTCCAAGGAAGATGAGACTTGCCTGAAGTCAGGCAGCTCACCATCAGTGTAACCAGAGTTAATATAGAACTTTGCAATGACTTGCTAGTGCTCTTTGTCATATTCAGTTGCCTATCAAGTAGTACCATGATCAAGTGGATGATATTTGGGCAATGGGATCTGGCCAAAATATCATTGCTCCTACAAGGATGCTGTTGCCACAGCTGCAAACCCATCACTCACCTCCCTCCCTCATCCCAGTGGTGGAAGTATCAAATGGCAAAGTGTGGTCACATACTGAAGCCTGACTACAGGGAGTGGAGCCAAAAGAGCTCTCTATGCCTGAGCTGCCCGCAGGATACAGGCCCTGTGTCTTACTAATGCAACACTTATGGCATGGTCATACAAGAGAGAAGGTTAGATGTGGGATGGAGCCAAATGGAGTGATAGTGCACCTGCCCAAGAGGGCAAGTACAGAGCAAATTGAACAGGGCAGACCAAAATAATGATAGAGGTTTTTCCCCTTTGTCCCTCCCTCCCTTCTTCTTCCCCTTTATTAATTCTCCCCAAAGGATCCACTGAAAGGACTGCAGAAGAAAAATACAGGAAAGAGTTTTCCAATTTCAGTGAACCAAAGGATCATTGGGGAATTTAATGAACATGGAAAACCCCAAGGCCACAGCCCTGAGATTCCGATTTCAGAAATGTTTTTAACACTTGTCAAAAGTAAAAGTAATCCCCCTAAACTAAAACAGCTTGGATATCCTAGAATGTCCATCCCATTGCTTTTTAAAGACAAACACAGCAAGCTGATGTCCTAAAGGCAATCACTCCTGATTTTGGCAGCTGCTAAAATTCTAAATCTGGAATAGGGCTCAGCAATCAGAGTTTTTAACATGGCCCTAGGCAATTCTGACCCAGGTGGTCTACAGACTTCATTTTGAGAACCTCAACCTAATGAGTCAGAAGGTTCACATGGGGTAACTCTGCTTAGGTGATAGCCAGACAAATCATAGTCAAGTTCAGCTCTAACCTCTGCTTCTGTGCTCTATTAAATGGGCTTAATCTCACCCTAGACTGGTAAGCTTTGCCTCCACTCGCTGCTTCCTAGCTTCTGCAGGGCAGCGATTCCTGACATCGACACCATCCGATGATGCGACCCCTGCCTTGGGCTCCAGCAGTTTTGGCGCTCAGCAGTGCACAGGGAATTGACAGATTCACTGTGCTCCAGTGGAGACAACTGGACCCAAAGGGAAGAAATTTAGTGTTTTGAGTTTTATGTGTGAAGCCTGCCACTCTACCATGGGAGGGGTTGAAGGATTGGTGAGAAAAAAGAAAGAAGAGCAAGATAGTGTAATTGTATCTTTCCTTACTTTATGATTTATATAGGGCTTTCTGTCCTCCAAAAAGCATCCAGAAAAAAAATGAATGTGTGATAAAATGTCCTGGGTGAAAACAGGAGAGGGAGAGAGATTGAGAGAGAGATTGAGACAGATGGAGGGCAGAAGAGAAGTGGATGAAACCGTAAGAGGCAAGAAAACATGCCTGGGTTTCCTCAGCATGGTGGGTCTTCTCATGAGGTTCCCCATGACAGGGGAGGTCACGGTAATGCCCTCCAACTCCCCAAATAGGAAAATTGTAATATCAGATAATGGTAGATTGTCAAATGTACAGGGGATCCCCTGAGTTGTTTATGAAGTCTAAGTCTAGAACTGTTTGTTTTGTAATAGTTTAAAATGCTGCAAAATTTTTGTTATCACAGAAAATAAGCACCAACAGCTACCATATACAGATGACCTATGCTCCCACCCTCTGTGCCTAATTCACTTGACATGGTATGCCTTCCAACATTGTTTCTTTAAAAATTTTTTTAGCTTTTCTGGCATGAGTTAGGGAGGAGTGGGCTAGAGAACCAGGCCCTGTGCCCATCTTCTGGGCTTGACCAGCAACTTACAGTGTGACTTTGGAAGACTCACTCAACCTCTTTGGGTTTCAGTTTCCTCATCTGTAAAAAGAAGTGGTTGAAATAATAATCTCCACACTCCTCCTACGTCTAACACTCTAGATTCCCCTACTATATTCAGGGTACTTTTGGAAGAACTTGCTACCCTCTCCATGAAAGACAGAATAAAAGGCCACTATTCTGAGCAAGTAAGAGCTTTTATGAGGAGATTTTTTTCTAACAGTAAGTGTACTAATGGCTTTGCTCTCTGTATTAGTTTGCTGGAGCTGCATAACAAAATACCACAGACTAGGTGGTTTAAACGAAAGAAATTTATTTTCTTACAATTTTGGAGGCTAGGAGTCTGGGATCAAAGTGTTAGTGGGATGGGTTTTTTCTGACACCTCTCTCCTTGGCTTGTAGATGTCTTCTTTATCTTCACCTGGTCGTCCCTTTCATTGTGACTGTTCTAATCTCCCTTTCATGTAAGAATACTAGTCAGATTAGATTAGATTAGGTTAGATTAGGGCCCACCCTTAATTGACTTTTTTTTTTTGAAGATTTTATTTATTTATTTGTCAGAGAGAGTGAGCACAGGCAGACAGAGTGGCGGCAGAGGCAGAGGGAGAAGTAGGCTCCCTGCTGAGCAAGGAGCCTGATCTGGGACTTGATCCCAGGATGCTGGGATCATGACCTGAGCTGAAGGCAGCCGCTTAACCAACTGAGCCACCCAGGCGTCCCAACTTAATTGACTTTTTAAAGATCATATCTCTAAATACAGTCACATTCCAGATACTCAGGTTGGTAGTTAAGCATATGAATTTGAGGGGAACACAGTTCAGCCCGTAACAGTCTCCACTCTGGGGTATCTTGGGGAGTATGGAGAACATTGTATTCCTTGGCTGACTTGGGCAAAGCCCCAGAGAGATGACCAAAAAGGAGGTTTAGACGAACTCTTGTCAATCTAGGAATTTGCGATATTGTATAAAGCTCCTCAGAACCAACACCTCATTACCAGCAACATGAATAAAGAAGGGGCACAAAGAGCAAAGCTGCAGGAAAATAAAAACAGTGAATGATTTGTACTTAGGGAAAGCAAAGATGGAAAAGAACTTTGAGGCATTTTCATTACATCATGAGGGCAGAAGTACTTTATCACACAGCCATTATTGTTTGATCTGTACCTGTAGGTGAACTTTTAGAATAAGAGTCTATATATTTCACATAAATCCGCCTTTAAGCAAACACAAAAGCAGGATCCTGCTGAGGACAAAGGAAAAATTCATGATGCAATTCCATGTATCCTCATGGGTACCCTTTTATGGCTGAGAAGGGAGAAGAAGAATTCCTTTCCAATATCACTGTAAAAGGGTACTTACAGATTACTCTTTCTGATTATTTGGACAGTAAAAGCAAGTAATGAGTCTCACACCACAGATCTCTGGTTTTTATTGCCCCAGTAATCCATTTGTCTCCTTAGGTATGTTTTCAGCAGCACAGCGTACTGGAAAGAGAATAAAGGTTTACTATGTTCTGGTGCACAGGCCTGCATCTGGGTCATTCCTCCCTATGGCTTCTTGTGGCCAGTGGTCCACTGATGATCAGCATCATCACCAGTGGGAAAAGATGTACATGGTATTCACAGTGAACTTCTCATTAGACTTTTGAGGTCACCTACCCTTATCTGCAGAAAATTATACATCTTCCTCAGGGAACCCTTACCACCCCTCAATGGAAAATATATTTCTTTAATAACTAAACCCCACTATATCTAGCTTTAAACACACACACACACACACACGCACGTGCGCGCGCACGCACACACACACACACACACACACAACACTTTTGGGTGGTTATCTTTGACATTTGCTTATTTGTATGTCATTAACTTCTGGAAACCATTTCTTCACCATACTTTCAGCTCATTCTAGTGAGGAGCCGTGGACTTAATATCAGTTTTATATCATTGCTGTAACAAATTACCACAAATTTTAGCAGCTTACAATTTTGTAGGTCCAAAACCAGTCTCACTGTGCTAAAATCAGTGACAGTAGGGTTAGGGAAGAATCCTTGCCTTCTCCAGCTTTTAGTGGTGACCGACAATTCTCGGCTCATACTCCTCTTTCTCCTTCTTTGAAGACAGAAAGTCTCTCTCTTTCTGGCTCCTGTTCCCTAATCACATCTGCCTCTGACTCTCTGATTTCCTCTTTTACATTTAAGGAGCCTGGGCCCACCTGGATGATCTAGGATACTTTCCCCATCTCAAGGTCCTTAACGTTAATCATATTTGCGAAGTCCCTTTTGCCATGTGAGGTTACATATTCACAGGTTCTGGGATTTAAGATGTGAATATCCTTGAAAGCCTATTTTTCTGCCTACCACAGTCTCTGACCAGGTTAGCTGTGCATTCTGACCTCTTCATTTTTTAAATCATGGGGAAGAGATGCAGTTTAAAGGCATATTCTTGTTCTTAAACAACACAGAGTGCAATGTTTCTTTCAAATCATGTAGGGGAGGGAGAAGAGCTTACACCTAGAGCCTCACCAGGTGGGGCATGGGGTCTGTCAGGAGATTTTTCCCACCCATACAATCATGAAACCAGTGGCAGTCTCCATGGCACTTTAGTCATAACCCCTGATGTGAACCAAATATATATGCATTTATATATTTATATTTATGTATTTAGACATAGCCTCTCCCGAGCCTCCTGAGCCTCCTGAGTCTGGTCAGTTGTCTCTTGATTCTCATATCATCCAGTCTGCACTCCTCTACCAGAGCACTCACCATGCTTTACTGTGCCTGTTTTCTCATCTGTTGAGCCAAAGAACTAGAGGACAAGAACCCTAAATTTTTTGTTACACTCCCAGTGCCTGGCACAGGCCTGGCACATGAGGAATTTAATAAACATTTGTTGAGTCCATGAAAACTCTACAAAAAAGTTCCTACTCAAAGTATTTCAAGCCCAGCCCTGAGGTAAGTGGGTGGCTTGGCAGACATACTAGAGATAGAATAGAAATCTGAAGACAATTTATTTTCCCAGAGTTTTAACATTGGATTAATTAAATTGTAGAAATTCAGAATTGTTATTGTAATCATCAGGCAGAGAAATTATATAAATATATTCAATAATTAAAATTTCAGCACAATATTAAAACTTAGCAATAGTAAACCAAGGATGCAATGTAGTGTTCAGGAAAGCACTATGATCTAGGACTTTAGAATACTTGAGTTCTGGGTAAGTAAAAGAAGAAGCTGTATGATTTGGAGCAAGTCATTTGCTATCTCTGAAATTCTGTCCTTATTACTAAATGATTCTGTTTGACACTTAAGTGACAGCCAAGTGTCAATGCTATCATGGAAATGCTATCATGGTCTCCTTATTCTAATGTGATATGACTCAGTCTTTCCCCTTAAAGTGTGGAATACAGAATAAGAACCACTGGGGATGTGTAACATGATTTTAGGGATGCTTGAATGAATATTTTTATTTATAACAATTGTTTTTTTTTAAGTTTTTATTTATTTATTTGACAGACAGAGATCACAAGGAGGCAGAGAGGCAGGCAGAGAGAGAAGGGGAAGCAGGCTCCCTGCTGAGCAGAGAGCCTGATATGGGGCCTGATCCCAGAATCCTGAGATCCTGACCTGAGCCGAAGGCGGAGGCCTTAACCCACTGAGCCACCCAGGTGCCCCTATTTATAACAATTGTTAATTGAAGGGCACCTGGGTGGCTTAGTCAGTTAAACCTCTTGCTCTTGATTCGGCTCAGGTTATGATCCTTAAGGTAGTGAGGTTGAGCTCTCAAGCTCTCCTGCTGGGTTTAGACCTGCTTAAGATTCTCTCTTCCTCTCCCTCTGCCCTCCCCTGCCCTGTACCTACCCCCTCTGCCCCTGGCGCTTCCGCTCACATTCTCTCTCTTTAAAAAAAGTTACCTAAGGAATTCATCTAGCTGAGTAACTTTATTGAATTTATTGGGCCAAACACCATAACATACAATTAAGAAATATCATTGTTTTAATTCCCTTGGTGCCTTCCCACTTGTTCTGTCTGATCTTTGTCCTACTACTGGATGATATTCTAGACCAGTTTCATAACTTTTTAGATTACTTTCAGGTGATTAGTTTTTTCATTGGGAAAACAGTTTCACATTCATGTACTAAAAATTCCAGTCAGATGAAAATCCAAATTTCAATCTCATCCAGTTCAGAGTTTTTATGATCTACCATCTGACCCTTGATCCTGAAGTTCAACAGTAGTAAAAAGGAATGATGTTTTATTTTGTTCTCCTTGATTCATTGATTCCAATTCACAGTGTTGCTCTGACTCTTCCAGAGTCAAGGCCAGGAGGAAGGAGGAGGATTTGAGGACAATATAAAGACAGGCTAGTTGGAGCTGTTGTAAGCGTGTGGTCATTGTCTTCCTTATGACAAAGGCCCAAGCTGGCTCCTGCTGGGCATGTTTTTATGAGACTTTTGGAGTTGCTTCCACCACCACTAAAGACCATTCCCTGAAGCTGATGGAATATCTCTCCAACTTTGTATGACACTCCTTTGGCTCCTGTATTTTGGCAGTTTATCCCAGTTGGCCTTTTTCCACTGGGGTTCTCTCATCTCAGGTAGATTTTGGGCAGCTTCCATTCAAGATAGCTCTCACCCGAGTACTTGCTGGGACATTATACACAGGGAACACAGGTGCTCATATACCTTGCTCTGCCTGTCATTTAGAGAAATGCAGCTTGATCTGATTGACCCTCTCTCCTTGTACTGCCGCTTGGGGCAACACCACCTAACCTCTTGCCCTCTGAGTTCTTCAGTTCCTTCAAGTTCCAAGGAAGGCAATTTGGAGTTCTACCAAGAATTCACTAATGGTTTGTAACTCCCCAAAGCTGGCATCCAGCTAGGGGGTAAGAGGCCAGCCTCTATGTGTGACAAGTATTGTCAGTCCCTATGAGGTGGTTTTCTTGAGGCTCTATTTCTTTACTTAAAGGGAGAAGATCCTTAAAGAAAGAAAGGAAGACCCTCATAACACTGTCTACTCCAGTAAGGTATTTCCTGTTGATGAATCACCCACCTTGTTTTGATAGTTCTAAAAAATCAGCTTGGCCACCTAGTGACACCTTGCTTTAGATTGCTAGGGTAGTTCTTATCAGTTTTTGAAACTTTAGCCAAAATTCTGAGGTAGAAGGAAATGTCCTCCTTTGTCTTCTTGGTATGTCTATGTCAAAAGTATATATGGTTTATGATTTAAAAGTATATATGATATATATGATGTTATAGACATTACTGTTGACAGAATAGATAGAAAAAAATAAGAGGCTTAAAGAAAAACTAAATAAATAATAGCATAAGTGGCTCACAGATATGGCAAAATCCATCATGGTGATATTCTTAGCCATCATGCTAAGCAGTAGAATATAAGGCTGAGACAACAAATTCTCTCTATTTCCAGGTCAACTGTGACAAAAACAATACTTATTCAGGTCTAAAGATCAAAAAAATCCTTTGTAGCTAACCTACAATGGGACATTTCCTTTATCAACTTCATGGTCAGTCCTTCCAAGGTTTCTGAGTAAAAGAGAGAATATGCTAATTTCTAAGAGAGTATTCTATTAGGGTGATAAATTATTATATAGGGTGATATATTATAATATATATAATATATATTATATATTTTATATATAAATTATTATAAAATACAGAATAACTGCTAAATAAAGTGGCTGCATACAGAATTATAAAGATCTTTATAAGTAATTGAACTAAAAAAATTGAATTTTTTAAAGATTAGATTTCAATGGTCTGTATCTCTTTTCTTGATTACTTAAGATAGTATAAAACATTATGTTGAAAATATCAAGGAAAGATTTAAAAGCCATTTTTCCATGAAGAAATGGTTTTGTAGGTGAAAGAACACTGAATTTAGAATAAAAGATTCAAACCCTGCAATATATCTACAGATAATATAATCTTGTGGAAATCCCTAGGTCTCCCTGAGCCATGTCTATAGAATCATACCTCAACCATGCTGAAATTGTGCAAGGATCGAGTAAGATAATATGTGAAATAGGTAATAATCTAAAAAGTCCAATATAACACTTCACCAGTCAATAGATGGTAGATACTAATTTAAAAATTTTTCATTTAGATGTAATATACATATAATAAAATGTACCAGTTCTAAGGTATGATTTGTTGTGTTTTGACAAATATATATAATCATATGTCTGACACTACAGTGATGTTATAGAATCCCCAAAACTCTGTGTACCCTGTCGGCATCACTTCTCTCCCATTAAATCTTTGCTTTAATCCTTTGTACAGTATTATATAAATGGGATCATGCAGTGTATAGTTTTCTGTGTCTGGCTTCTTTCACTTGGCATAATGCTTTTAATGTTCCTTCATAATGTGTGTATCGGTAGTTCCTTTTTATTACTGAATAATATTTCATTATGTGGATACACAATATTTTGTTTGTCCATTGACTAGTTGGTAGGCATTTGGAGTATTTCCAGTTTCTGGCTATTATGAAAGAAGTTAATATAATCATTTGAGTACGAGTCTTTATATAGGTATTTTTTAATTTTTATTGGGTAAATACCTAAAAGTGGGATTGCTGGGTTGTAAAATAAGTGTATGTTTAATCTGATAAGAAATGGCCATGCTGCTTTCTATTTTTTTTAATTTAATTTATTTTTTTTTAGTGTTCCAAGATTCATTGTTTAGGCACCAGTGCTCCATGCAATATGTGCCCTCCTTAATACCCATCACCAGGCTCACCCAGCCTCCCACCCCCTCCCCTCCAAAACTCTCAGTTTGTTTCTCAGAGTCTACAGTCTCTCATGGTTCGTCTCCCCCTCCAATTTCCAACTTACTTCTCCTTTCCTTCTCTCAAAGACCTCCATGTCATTCCTTATGCTTCACAAGTAAATGAAGCCATATGATAATTAACTCTCTCTGCTTGACTTATTTCACTCAGCATAATCTCCAGTCCCGTCCATGTTAATAAAAAATTGGGTATTCATCCTTTCTGATGGAAGCATAATACTCCATTGTATATATGGACCATATCTTCTTTATCCATTCATCTATTGAAGGGCATCTTGGCTCTTTCCACAGTTTGGTGACTGTGACCATTGTTGCTGTGAACATTGGGGTACAGATGGCCCTTTTTTCACTATATCTGTATCTTTGGGGTAAATACCCGGTAGTGCAATTGCAGGGTCATAGGGTAGCTCTATTTTTAATTTCTTAAGGAATCTCCACACTGTTTTCCAAAGTTGCTGCACCAACCTGCATTCCCACCAACAGTGTAAGAGGGTTCCCCTTTCTCCATATCCTCTCCAACACTTGTTATTTACTGTCTTGTTGATTTTGGTCATTCTCACTGGTTTAAGGTGGTATCTCAATGTGGTTTTGATTTGAATCTCCCTGATGGCTAATGATGAACATTTTTTCAAGTGTCTGCTAGCCTTTCATATGTCTTCTTTGGAGAGTGTCTGTTCATGTCTTCTGCCGATTTTTTGACATGATTATCTGTTTTTTGAATGTTGAGTTTGAAGAGTTCTTTATAGATCTTGTATATCAGCCCTTTGTCTGTAGTGTCATTTGCGAATATCTTCTCCCATTCCATGGGCTGCCTCTTTGTTTTGTTGACTGTTTCCTTTGCTGCGCAGAAGTTTTGGTCTTGATGAAGTCCCAAAAGTCCATTTTCACTTTTGTTGCCTTTGGAGACATGTCTTGAGAGAAATTGCTGTGGCTGACCACACAGCTTTCTAAAGTGGCTGTACCATTTTGCATTTCCACTATTCATGTATGAAATTTCTAGTTGTTCTATATCTTCAGCAATATGTAGTATTGTAGGTCTTTGTAATTTTAGTTAATCTAGTAGCTGTGGAGTGATATCTGTTCTCTCTCTTTCTTTAAAAAAGATTTTTATTTATTTATTTATTTCAGAGAAAGAGAGGGAGAGTGAGC